>NC_041382.1:590772026-590862757 GCF_002162155.2 Triticum dicoccoides | reverse complement strand
TGACGGAACTCTCCCTCGGCCTCAGCTGGATCAAGATTTCGAGGAATGTCACCGAGCTGAACGTGTGCAGATCGCGGAGGTGCCGTATGTTCGGTACTTGATCGGTTGGATTGCGAAGATGTTCGACTACATCAACTGCGTTGCTTAACGCTTCCGCTTTCGGTCTACGAGGGTACATAGACACACTATCCCCTCTCGTTGCTATGCATCTCCTAGATAGATCTTGCGTGATCGTAGGATTTTTTTTTGAAATACTGCGTTCCCCAACAGTGGCATCCGAGCCAGGTCTATGCGTAGATGTTATATGCACGAGTAGAACACAAAGGAGTCGTGGGCATGGGTATATACATATTGCTTGTCGTCACTAGTTGTTTCTTGATTCAGCAGTATTGTTGGATGAAGCGGCCCGGACCAACATTACATGACCGCGTTCATGAGACTGGTTCTACCGACGTGCTTTGCACACAGGTGGCTGGCAGGTGTTAGTTTCTCCAACTTTAGTTGAATCGGATTCAATGAACAGGGTTCTTTCTGAAGATCAAAAAGCAATCACTATACCGCGTTGTGGTTTTTGATGCGTAGGTAAGAACGGTTCTTGCTAAGCCCATAGCAGCCATGTAAAACTTGCAACAACAAAGTAGAGGACGTCTAACTTGTTTTTATAGGGCATGTTGTGATGTGATATGGTCAAGACGTGATTATATAAATTGTTGTATGAGATGATCATGTTTTGTAACACAGTTATCGGCAACTGGCAGGAGCCATATGGTTGTCACTTTATTGTATGAAATGCAATCGCCATGTAATTGCTTTACTTTATCACTAAGTGGTAGCGATAGTCGTGGAAGCAATAGTTGGCGAGACGACAACAATGCTACGATGGAGATCAAGGTGTCAAGTCGGTGACGATGGTGATCATGATGGTGTTTTGGAGATGGAGATCAAAGGCACAAAATGATGATGGCCATATCATATCACTTATATTGATTGCATGTGATGTTTATCCTTTATGCATCTTATTTTGCTTTGTACTACGATAGCATTAGAAGATGATCTCTCACTAAATTTCAAGGTATAAGTGTTCTCCCTGAGTATGCACTGTTGCTATAGTTCGTCGTGCCGAGACACCACGTGATGATCGGGTGTGATAAGCTCTACGTTCACATACAACGGGTGCAAGCCAGTTTTACACACGCAGAATACTCGGGTTAAACTTGACGAGCCTAGCATATGCAGATATGGCCTCGGAACACTGAGACCGAAAGGTCGAGCGTGAATCATATAGTAGATATGATCAACATAGTGATGTTCACCATTGAAAACTACTCTATCTCACGTGATGATCGGACATGGTTTAGTTGATATGGATCACGTGATCACTTAGATGATTAGAGGGATGTCTATCTAAGTGGGAGTTCTTAAGAAATATGATTAATTGAACTTTAATTTATCATGAACTTAGTACCTGATAATATTTTGCATGTCTATGTTATTGTAGATAAATGGCCCGTGCTGTTGTTCCGTTGAATTTTAATGCATTCCTAGAGAAAGCTAAGTTGAAAGATGATGGTAGCAACTACGCGTACTGAGTCCGTAACTTGAGGATTATCCTCATTGCTGCACAGAAGAATTACGTCCTGGAAGCACCGCTAGGTGCCAAACCCGCTGCAGGAGCAACTCCAGATGTTATGAACACCTGGCAGAGCAAAGCTGATGACTACTCGATAGTTCAGTGTGCCATGCTTTATGGCTTAGAACCGGGACTTCAAGGATGTTTTGAACGTCATGGAGCATATGAGATGTTCCAGGAGTTGAAGTTAATATTTCAAGAAAATGCCCGGATTGAGAGATATGAAGTCTCCAATAAGTTCTACAGCTGCAAAATGGAGGAGAACAGTTCTGTCAGTGAGCACATACTCAGAATGTCTGGGTACCACAATCACTTGACTCAGCTGGGAGTTAATCTTGTGGTTGATAGTGTCATTGACAGAGTTCTTCAATCACTGCCACCAAGCTACAAAAGCTTCATGATGAACTATAATATGCAAGGGATGGATAAGATAATTCCCGAGCTCTTCGTGATGCTAAAGGCTGCAGAGGTAGAAATCAAGAAGGAGCATCAAGTGTTGATGGTCAACAAGACCACCAGTTTCAAGAAGAAGGGTAAAGGGAAGAAGGGTCAAGAAGAACGACAACAAGTTGCTGCTCAAGTGAAGAAGCCCAAGTCTGGACCTAAGCCTGAGACTGAGTGCTTCTACTGCAAAGGGACTGGTCACTGGAAGCGGAACTGCCTGAAGTATTTGGCGGATAAGAAGGATGGCAAAGTGAAAGGTATATTTGATATACATGTTATTGATGTGTACCTTACTAATGCTCGTAGTAGTGCCTGAGTATTTGATACTGGTTCTGTTGCTAATATTTGCAACTCGAAACAGGGGCTATGGATTAAGTGAAGATTGGCTAAGGATGAGGTGACAATGCGTGTGGGAAATGGTTCCAAAGTTGATGTGATCGCCGTCGGCACGCTACCTCTACATCTACCTTCGGGGTTAGTTTTAGACCTGAATAATTGTAATTTGGTGCCAGCGTTAAGCATGAACATTATATCTGGATCTTGTTTGATGCAAGAAGATTATTCATTTAAATCGGAGAATAATGGTTGTTCTATTTATATGGGTAATATCTTTTATGGTCATGCACCCTTGATGAGCGGTCTATTTTTAGTAAATCTTGATAGTAGTGATACACATACACATAGTATTGAAGCCAAAAGATATAAATTTAATAATTATAGTGCAACTTATTTTTGGCACTGATGTTCTTGATAAAGTTTTGAAGAAGTTCAAAATGGATCAAGCAAATAAAGGGTTCTTGCCTGTGTTACAAGGTGTCAAGTTGAGTCAGACTCAATTCCCGACCACCGTAGAAGATAGAGAGAAAATGAAAGTCATTCCCTATGCCTTAGCCATAGGTTCTATCATGTATGCAATGCTATGTACCAGACCTGATGTGTGCCTTGCTATTAGTTTAGCAGGGAGGTACCAGAGTAATCTAGGAGTGGATCACTGGACAGCGGTCAAGAACTGTTGGGGAACGTAGTAATTTCAAAAAATTTCCTACGCACACGCAAGATCATGGTGATGATATAGCAACGAGGGGAGAGTGTTGTCTACGTACCCTCGTAGACCGAAGCGGAAGCGTTGACGCAACATAGAGGAAGTAGTCGTACGTCCTCCGGTTCAACCGATCCAAGTACCGTTACTCCGGCACCTCCGAGTTCTTGACACGCGTACAGCTCGATGACGCACCCTCGATCTCCGATCCAGCAGAGGCGCCGAGGGGAGTTCTGTCAGCACGACGGCGTGGTGACGATCTTGATGTTCTCCTGTTGCAGGGCTTCGCCTAAGCACCGCTACAATATGACCGAGGTGTAATATCGTGGAGGGGGGCACCGCACACGGCTAAGGAACAATCAATGATCAACTTGTGTGTCCTAGGGTGCCCCCCTACCCCCGTATATAAAGGAGGGAGGGAGGAGGTGGCCCGCCCTAGGGGGGGCGCGCCATGAGGAGGGGGAAACCTACTCCAAGTAGGTTTCCCTCTCTTTTCCTTATCTTATTTGGAGGGGGAAGGAAAGAGTACTAGTATTAGGAAGTAGTACTAGTAGTAGTAATAGGAAGAGGGGGAAGGAGAAAGGAAAGGGGGGGGGCGGCCCCCCTCCCCAATTCGGATTGGGCTTGGGGGGCGCGCCCCCCTCCCTTGCTCCTTCTCTCTTCCTCCTACATGGGCCCAATAAGGCCCATATACCTCCCGGGGGGTTCCGGTAACCTCCCGGGGCTCCAAACTTCTCCGGAACCTTTCCGGTGTCCAAATATATCCGTCCAATATATCAATCTTTATGTCTCGACCATTTCGAGACTCCTCGTCATGTCCGTAATCATATCCGGGACTCCGAACAACCTTCGGTACATCAAAATACATAAACTCATAATATAACTGTCATCGAAACCTTAAGCGTGCGGACCCTACGGTTCGAGAACGATGTAGACATGACTGAGACACATCTCTGGTCAATAACCAATAGCGGGACCTGGATGCCCATATTGGTTCCTACATATTCTACGAAGATCTTTATCGGTCAAACCGCATAACAACATACGTTGTTCCCTTTGTCATCGGTATGTTACTTGTCCGAGATTCGATCGTCGGTATCCAATACCTAGTTCAATCTCGTTATCGACAAGTCTCTTTACTCGTTCTGTAATACTTCATCTTATAATTAACTCATTAGTTACATGCTTGCAAGGCTTAGGTGATGAGCATTGCCGAGAGGGCCCAGATATACCTCTCCGACAATCGGAGTGACAAAACCTAATCTCGAATTATGCTAACTCAACATGTACCTTCGGAGACACCTGTAGTACTCCTTTATAATCACCCAGTTACGTTGTGACATTTGGTAGTACCCAAAGTGTTCCTCCGGTAAACGGGAGTTACACAATTCTCATAGTTACAGGAACATGTATAAGTCATGAAGGAAGCAATAGCAGAATACTAAACGATCAAGTGCTAAGCTAACGGGATGGGTCATGTCAATCACCTCATTCTCCTAATGATGTGATCCCATTAATCAAATGACAACACATGCCAATGGTTAGGAAACATAACCATCTCTGATAAACGAGCTAGTCAAGTAGAGGCATACTAGTGACACTATGTTTGTCTATGTATTCACACATGTATTATGTTTCCGGTTAATACAAATCTAGCATGAATAATAAACATTTATCATGAAATAAGGAAATAAATAATAACTTTATTATTGCCTCTAGGGCATATTTCCTTCAGTCTCCCACTTGCACTAGAGTCAATAATCTAGTTCACATCACCATGTGATTTAACACCAATATTCATATCTGTATATGATTAACACCCATAGTTCACATCATCATGTGACCAACACCCAAAGGGTTTACTAGAGTCAATAATCTAGTTCACATCGCTATGTGATTATCACCCAAAGAGTACTAAGGTGTGATCATGTTTTGCTCGTGAGAGAAGCTTAGTCAACGGGTCTGTCACATTCAGAGCCGTATGTATTTTGCAAATATTTTATGTCCACAATGCTCTGCACGGAGCTACTCTAGCTAATTGCTCCCACTTTTAATATGTATTCAGGTTGAGACTTAGAGTCATCTGGATCAGTGTAAAAGTTTGCACTGATGTAACTTTTACAATAAACTCTTTTATCACCTCCATAATCGAGAAACATCTCCTTAGTCCTTACTAAGGATATTCTTGACCAATGTCCAGTGATCTACTCCTAGATCACTATTGTACTCCTTTGCCAAATTTAGAGCAAGGTATACAATAGGTCTGGTACATAGCATACTTTATAGAACCTATGACTGAGGCATAGGGAATGACTTTTCATTCTCTTTCTATTTTCTGCTGTGGTCGGGATTTGAGTCTTACTCAATACCTTTGCAACATAGGCAAGGACTCTTTCTTTGACTGTTCCATTTTGAACTATTTCAAAATCTTGCCAAGGTATGTACTCATTGAAAATCTTATCAAGCGTCTTGATCTATCTCAATAGATCTTGATGCTCAATATGTAAGTAGCTTTTACTGAGGTCTTTTCTTTTTAAAGAACTCCTTTAAAACACTCCTTTATGCTTTGCAGAAAAATTCTACATCATTTCTGATCAACAATATGTCACTCACATATACTAATCAGAAAGGCTGTAGTGCTCCCACTCACTTTATTGTAAATACAGGCTTCATCGTAAGTCCATATAAAACTATATGCTTTGATCAATTTATCAAAGCGTATATTCCAACTCCGAGATGCTTGCACCAGCCCATAGATGGATCGCTGGAGCTTGCACATTTTGTTAGCACCTTTAGGATTGACAAAACCTTTTTGGTTGTATCATATACAACTCTTCTTTAGTAAATCCATTAAGGAATGCAGTTTTGACATCCATTTGCCAGATTTCATAAAATGTGGCAATTGCTTAATATGATTCAGACAGACTTAAGCATCGATACGAGTGAGAAAATCTCATCGTATTCAACCCCTTGAACTTGTTGAAAAACCTTTTGCAACAAGTCGAGCTTAGTGGATAGTAACACTACTATCAGTGTCCGTCTTCCTCTTGAAGATCCATTTATTTAACATGGCTTGCTGATCATCGAGCAAGTCAATCAAAGTCCATACTTTGTTTTCATACATGGATCATATCTCAGATTTTATGGCCTTAAGCCATTTCGCGGAATCTGGGCTCATCATCGCTTCCTCATAGTTCATAGGTTTATCATGGTCTAGTAACATGACTTTCAGAACAGGATTACCGTACCACACTGGTGCGGACCGTACTTTGGAAGACCTACGAGGTTCTGTAGTAACTTGATCTGAAGTTTCATGATCATCATCATTAGCTTCCTCACTAATTGGTGTAGGAATCACTGGAACTGATTTCAGTGATGAACTATTTTCCAATTCGGGAGAAGGTACAAATTACCTTATCAAGCTCTACTTTCCTCCCACTCACTTCTTTCGAGAGAAACTCCTTCTCTACAAAGGATCTATTATCAGCAACAAATTTGCCTTCAGATCTGTGATAGAAGGTGTACCCAACAATTTCCTTCGGGTATTCTATGAAGACGCACTTCTCCGATTTGGGTTCGAGCTTATCAAGTTGAAAAACCCTTTTTCATATAAGCATCGCAACTCCAAACTTTAAGAAACAACAGCTTAGGTTTACTGCTAAACCATAGTTCATGCGGTGTCGTCTCAACGGATTTAGATGGTGCCCTATTTTAAACGTGAATGCAGCTGTCTCTAATGCATAACCCCAAAACGACAATGGTAAATCAGCAAGAAACATCATAGATCGCACCATATCCAATAAAGTACGATTACGACGTTCGGACACACCATAATGTTGTGGTGTTCCGTTGGCGTGAACTGTGAAACTATTTCACATTGTTTTAGTTGAAGACCAAACTCGTAACTCAAATATTCGTCTCAGCGATCAGATCGCAGAAACTTTATTTTCTTGTTACGATGATTTTTTTTACTTCACTCTGAAATTCTTTGAACCTTTCAACTATTTCAGACTTATGTTTCATCAAGTAGATATACCCATATCTGCTCAAATCATCTTGTGAAGGTCAGAAAATAACGATACTTGCCACGAGCATCAACACTCATTGGATCGCATACATCGGTATGTATTATTTCCAATAAGTTAGTAGCTTGTTCCATTGTTCCGGAGAACGGTGTTTTAGTCATCTTGCCCAAAAGGCACGGTTCGCAAGTACCAAGTGATTCATAATCAAGTGGTTCCAAAAGTCCATCAGTATGGAGTTTCTTCATGCGCTTTACACCAATATGACCTAAACGGCAGTGCTACAAATAAGTTGCACTATCATTATTAACTTTGCATCTTTTGGTTTCAATATTATGAATATGTGTATCACTAAAATCGAGATCCAATGAACCATTTTCATTGGGTGTGTAACCATATAAGGTTTTATTCATGTAAACAGAACAACAGTTTATTCTCTTACTTAAATGAATAACCATATTGCAATAAACACGATCAAATCATATTCATGCTCAACGCAAACGCTAAATAACATTTATTTAGGTTTAACACTTATCCCGAAAGTTTAGGGAGTGTGCGATGATGATCATATCAATCTTGAAACTACTTTCAACATACATCGTCACTTCACTCTTAACTAGTTTCTGTTTATTCTGCAACTCCCGTTTCGAGTTACTACTCTTAGCAACTGAACCAATACCAAATACCGAGGGGTTGCTATAAACACTAGTAAAGTGCACATCAATAACATGTATATCAAATATACCTTTGTTCACTTTGCCATCCTTTTTATCCGCCAAATACTTGGGGTAGTTCTGCTTCCAGTGACCAGTCCCTTTGCAGTAGAAGCACTTAGTCTCAGGCTTAGGTCCAGACTTGGGATTCTTCACTTGAGCAGCAACTTGCTTGCCGTTCTTCTTGAAGTTCCCTTCTATCCCTTTGCCCTTTTCTTGAAACTAGTGGTCTTGTTAACCATCAACACTTGATGCTCTTTCTTGATTTCTACCTTTGTCGATTTCAACATCACGAAGAGCTCGGGAATCATTTTCGTCATCCCTTGCATACTATAGTTCATCACGAAGTTCTACTAACTTGGTGATGGTGACTAGAGAACTCTGTCAATCACTATCTTATCTGGAAGATTAACTCCCACTTGATTCAAGCGATTGTAGTACCCAGACAATCTGAGCACTTGCTCACTAGTTGAGCGATTCTCCTCCATCTTTTAGCTATAGAACTTGTTGAAGACTTCATATCTCTCAACTCGGGTATTTGCTTGAAATATTAACTTCAATTCCTGGAACATCTCATATGGTCCATGACGTTCAAAACGTCTTTGAAGTCCCGATTCTAAGCCGTTAAGCATGGTGCACTAAACTATCAAGTAGTCATCATATTGAGCTAGCCAAACGTTCATAACGTCTACATCTGCTCATGCAATAGGTCTGTCACCTAGCGGTGCATCAAGGACATAATTCTTCTGTGCAGCAATGAGGATTAACCTCAGATCACGGATCAAATCCGCGACATTGCTACTAACATTTTTCAACACAGTTTTCTCTAGGAACATATCAAAATAAACATATGAAAGCAACAACGCGAGCTATTGATCTACAACATAATTTGCAAAATACTACCAGGACTAAGTTCATGATAAATTTAAGTTCAATTAATCATATTACTTAAGAACTCCCACTTAGACAGACATCTCTCTAGTCATCTAAGTCATCACGTGATCCAAATCAACTAAACCATGTCCGATCATCACGTGAGATGGAGTAGTTTCAATGGTGAACATCGCTATGTTGATCATATCTACTATATGATTCACGCTCGACCTTTCGGTCTCCATGTTCCAAGGCCATATCTGTATATGCTAGGCTCGTCAAGTATAACCTGAGTATTCCGCGTGTGCAACTGTTTTGCACCCGTTGTATTTGAACGTAGAGCCTATCACACCCGATCATCACGTGGTGTTTCAGCACGAAGAACTTTCGCAACGGTGCATACTCAGGGAGAACACTTCTTGATAATTAGTGAGAGATCATCTTAAAATGCTACCGTCAATCAAAGCAAGATAAGATGCATAAAGGATAAACATCACATGCAATCAATATAGGTGATATGATATGACCATCCTCATCTTGTGCTTGTGATCTCCATCTTCGAAGCACCGTCATGATCACCATCGTCACCGGCGCGACACCTTGATCTCCATCGTAGCATCGTTGTCGTTACGCCATCTATTGCTTCTACGACTATCGCTACCGCTTAGTGATAAAGTAAAGCAATTACAGGGCGTTTGCATTTCATACAATAAAGCGACAACCATATGGCTCCTGCCAGTTGCCGATAACTTCGGTTACAAAACATGATCATCTCATACAATAAAATATAGCATCATGTCTTGGCCATATCACATCACAACATGCCCTGCAAAAACAAGTTAGATGTCCTCTACTTTGTTGTTGCAAATTTTACGTGGCTGCTACGGGCTTAAGCAAGAACCAATCTCACCTACGCATCAAAACCACAACGATAGTTTGTCAAATAGACTCCGTTTTAACCTTCACAAGGACCGGGCGTAGCCACACTCGGTTCAACTAAAGTGAGAGAGACAGACACCCGCCAGCCACCTTTAAGCACGAGTGCTCGTAACGGTGAAACCAGTCTCACGTAAGCGTACGCGTAATGTCGGTCCGGGCCGCTTCATCTCACAATACCGCTGAACCAAAGTATGACATGCTGGTAGGCAGTATGACTTATATCGTCCACAACTCACTTGTGTTCTACTCGTGCATATAACATCAACGCATAAAACCTAGGCTCGGATGCCACTGTTGGGGAACGTAGTAATTTCAAAAAATTTCCTACGCACACGCAAGATCATGGTGATGATATAGCAACGAGGGGAGAGTGTTGTCTACGTACCCTCGTAGACCGAAGCGGAAGCGTTGACGCAACGTAGAGGAAGTAGTCGTACGTCCTCCGGTTCAACCGATCCAAGTACCGTTACTCCGGCACCTCCGAGTTCTTGACACGCGTACAGCTCGATGACGCACCCTCGATCTCCGATCCAGCAGAGGCGCCGAGGGGAGTTCCGTCAGCACGACGGCGTGGTGACGATCTTGATGTTCTCCTGTTGCAGGGCTTCGCCTAAGCACCGCTACAATATGACCGAGGTGTAATATCGTGGAGGGGGGCACCGCACACGGCTAAGGAACGATCAATGATCAACTTGTGTGTCCTAGGGTGCCCCCCTACCCCCGTATATAAAGGAGGGAGGGAGGAGGTGGCCGGCCCTAGGGGGGGCGCGCCATGAGGAGGGGGAAACCTACTCCAAGTAGGTTTCCCTCTCTTTTCCTTATCTTATTTGGAGGGGGAAGGAAAGAGTACTAGTATTAGGAAGTAGTACTAGTAGTAGTAATAGGAAGAGGGGGAAGGAGAAAGGAAAGGGGGGGCCGGCCCCCCTCCCCAATTCGGATTGGGCTTGGGGGGGGCGCACCCCCCTCCCTTGCTCCTTCTCTCTTCCTCCTACATGGGCCCAATAAGGCCCATATACCTCCCGGGGGGTTCCGGTAACCTCCCGGGGCTCCAAACTTCTCCGGAACCTTTCCGGTGTCCAAATATATCCGTCCAATATATCAATCTTTATGTATCGACCATTTCGAGACTCCTCGTCATGTCCGTAATCATATCCAGGACTCCGAACAACCTTCGGTACATCAAAATACATAAACTCATAATATAACTGTCATCGAAACCTTAAGCGTGTGGACCCTACGGTTCGAGAACGATGTAGACATGACTGAGACACATCTCTGGTCAATAACCAATAGCGGGACCTGGATGCCCATATTGGTTCCTACATATTCTACGAAGATCTTTATCGGTCAAACCGCATAACAACATACGTTGTTCCCTTTGTCATCGGTATGTTACTTGTCCGAGATTCGATCGTCGGTATCCAATACCTAGTTCAATCTCGTTATCGACAAGTCTCTTTACTCGTTCTGTAATACTTCATCTTATAACTAACTCATTAGTTACATGCTTGCAAGGCTTAGGTGATGAGCATTGCCGTGAGGGCCCAGAGATACCTCTCCGACAATCGGAGTGACAAAACCTAATCTCGAATTATGCTAACTCAACATGTACCTTCGGAGACACCTGTAGTACTCCTTTATAATCACCCAGTTACGTTGTGACGTTTGGTAGTACCCAAAGTGTTCCTCCGGTAAACGGGAGTTACACAATTCTCATAGTTACAGGAACATGTATAAGTCATGAAGGAAGCAATAGCAGAATACTAAACGATCAAGTGCTATGCTAACGGGATGGGTCATGTCAATCACCTCATTCTCCTAATGATGTGATCCCATTAATCAAATGACAACACATGTCAATGGTTAGGAAACATAACCATCTCTGATAAACGAGCTAGTCAAGTAGAGGCATACTAGTGACACTATGTTTGTCTATGTATTCACACATGTATTATGTTTCCGGTTAATACAATTCTAGCATGAATAATAAAAATTTATCATGAAATAAGGAAATAAATAATAACTTTATTATTGCCTCTAGGGCATATTTCCTTCAAGAACATCCTGAAATACCTGAAAAGGAATAAGGGTATGTTTCTCGTTTATGGAGGTGACAAAGAGCTCATCGTAAACAGTTACGTCGATGCAAGCTTTGACACTGATCCGGATGACTCTAAGTCACAAACCGGATATGTCGTGGAGTTGACACGGCAGATGTCCTAGAGCAAGGACTTAGTCGTAGGGCCATCGCACTAGGAAGCTTAAAGGGGTTGATCGGGACAAATGACACACGAGAGAGTTTTTATACTAGTTCGGCCCCTTACGATGAAGGTAAAAGCCTACGTCTAGTTGGGATTGGTATTGCTGAGGTTTCGATCTCCAAGAGGCTCAACTCGCCGGCTTGGTTATCGACTTGGTTGTTTCTTACCCTAAACCGCCACCGGGTCGTCCCCTTATATACACGGGTTGACGCCTAGTGGCCTACAGAGTCCCGGCCGGCTCATAATCGTGTCCGGCTCGGTGACTTCCCTTACATGCCTTTCTTTACAAGTATTTCCTTACATACGGCGGTTTACAATATCAGGCCTTAAGCCGGCCCCAGGCCTTTGGGCCTTATGTACATTTAGTAAACTATCATCTTGAATGTTTATCGGGCTTCTTATGTAACCCGCCATTAGGGCTGACCCGGCCCCTCCTGGGCGGGTCATACTAGTAGTAATATCCCCAACATTAGGCCCCAGGTTGACTTTGAACTTTGTTCTCTGTCAATCTTCAATACTTAGGTGGAATCCATCCTTTGTCTGGAAACTTCTGTAACCCGCCGTGACGTCATCTTCTGAAAACACAAAAAACCTTCATGATGTCATCTTCCAACGGATCTTTCATTTTTTAATGCCTTCCAAGAATTGAGGCGTCAGTTTATTTGGATAATCATTATTCGGGTCTCCTTGATTTTCGCGCCCGCCTGTTCGCGCACTCCCTTATAAATAAGTACAACTTAGGTCCTTTTCATTTTCCCCCTTCTGTCGTCTTCCTCCTCTCACTGCTTCGCTGCCGCTCGAGCTCTGCCGCCGCCGCCGTCGCAGATCTCCTCATCTTCTCCACCTCAGGCCGCTGCATCGACCTGACTTGTCCAGAGAAACATGACGAACCTTTGCAGCGAATCCGCACCCGTAAGTCTTGCCTTCTCAAACTTTTTAGATCTGCATTAGGGCTTTGCGAGTTTGTCAGTGTTCTTCATGAACTTTCCTGGTAGTTCTTCCTCCGCAGCCTCTAGGGATCCAAAAAGGAAATATAACTCGCGCAGTAGTTGTTTGGCGTCCATTTTTTATAGTCGTAGATCCCTTTTTTTGTATAGATGCTTCGTTATAGCTGATGAACCCATATGTACTAGATATTTAGGTCTAGAATATTTTTCTTTTCAGAATAGCCATTTGATCCAAAATAATAATGACAGCTTGGTAAAACTTGTTTATGCCAACACTTAGTTGAATCTGCTTTCTGAGAAAATCTGTAGTCATGGCGGCTTACCGCTCCGGCTTTCTTTTCCCCCTATGTAATTAGCCCTTAGTTAAACCGCCATTACTTGTTTTATATCTAACCGTAAACTGAACCGGCATGTTGTTATTTCTTTTTCAGTTCTTTGCACATCATGCCATCAAAGACACCCACCGTTTGTAACTGGGTCCCCTCATCCGTAACTGAGGAACAGTTAAACGAGTTCTTCCTCATTGGGTTTCTGCCTTCAAAAAATGTCATGTCTTATCGTGCTCCTGACCTGGAGGAAGAACACCCCAACTCAAAAGACGGAGAAGTGATTGTCTTCACTGACCACATGAACCGTGGCTTCTCACCGCCCGGTTCAAAATTCTTCAGAGAGGTCCTTCATTTTTTCAAACTCCATCCTTAGGACCTTGGACCCAATTCCATCTCTAACATTTGTAACTTCCAAGTACTCTGTGAGGTGTATCTTCAGCAAGAGCCGACCGTAGAGCTGTTTAGGGAGTACTTTTATCTGAACCGACATAATGAATGCACCAATGGTTCTAACTTAGAACTTGGAGGCATCTTAATTCAGCACCGTCAGGGTGCTGTCTTCCCTCTCATCGTCTTACCAAGTCACCCAAAGGACTGGAACCAAACTTGGTTTTGTTGTCAGGATATTTCTCCAGCAAACGAGAAGCCGCTACCGGGTTACCGCCCCGGTCGTCTTGACTCCAAGTTCACCCTTCCGGATAAGCTCACCGTTGCTAAACGCAAGAGGCTACTTCCATCCATCAGAAGAATCAACGCTTTGTTGGGCAATGGTTTAACCGGAGTAGATCTGACCCGCTACTGGATCTCATGGTGGGTTATTCCATTAAGCCGTCGATCCAAACTGATGTATGAATATGGCGGAAGCCCGGATGACTCTCTTCGTCACAACCCAGTTGAACTCACCGAAGAAGACATTGTTTCAATGTCAACCCTTTTTGGTGAATGGGAAATATGAAGACTGCAACATTGTTGGGTTAAATCCCTTATGCAAGCTTAACCCGGTACCAGAAGTAAGTATATTCTGATCTCTTTTCCTTTGTGTTTTGCCCAGCTATTATTGCTTTAGCACTAATCTTTCTTCTTGTCTTTGCAGGCCAATTCTGATTTTTGGAAAGTCAAATATGATCACGAGGCTGCTAAGAAGGCGAAAGCCGCTGCCATGAACACCAAAAAGTCGAAGAAGAAAAGAAAACCACTGCTGAAGATTTAATGAAACTTGATGATACGTCTGACTCAGAGGTAGCCCTTGATTCCCTTGGCCGATTTTTTAACAATCTTATTGACACTGATCCTTACTAGGATGACACTAGGGCCAGTCAGGCCGGGGAAGCAGAGGTAACTATCATTTCCTCCGACTCAGAGCCCTTACCAAGACACAGAGTTCGACGAGTGATCCGTAAAGTAAGGTTTTCTAACCCCTTAGCTCACTTGGATCCCAACTTTCATTTGAAAAAATAGCAACATGAAAGCCGCCTTGAAGCTGGGATTGAAGACGAACCTGCTGTCGTCCTTCAACAGACCCCTCGGAAACGTCCGAACGAGGTTTACTTATTGCTATCTTTAACTTGCTTTAATGAATCCTACTCCTCATATTTCTTTTAACTCTTTTCTTTTATTCTTTCAGGAGGTGTCTCATTCCTCAGGCGACTCATCTCAAACACAATTCCCGGCTTTCAAGACTGCACCTGGGTAATCAGAAATCTTCTTTTCTTCCGGGTCGCTCAATTGTATCTTGATGCTGACAATCCTGCAATATTTTTTCCTTAGCGGCCAGGCTAAATCCAAGAAGGCGAAGGCAGCAAAACCGGTGGAAGACCCGCTAGTGCTAGCATCTGACCCGGCTAGGCCGCCTTCTCCATTAACTGACGCCCCAGAAGACCCGCCTATTGTTAATGAAGCAAATCCTCCGGAGCCGTCTCTTGACGAAGCCACTATAAATCCTTCTACAGCTGGACCGTCAAGCTCAACCGACCCGCCGTCTCCACGTGCTCAAGATGTTCAAATTACTGGGAGCCGCTTTGTTGAGCTGGGGAACCCAACGGTGTTGGCTCGGTGCACAACTAAGCAAGAAGCATTGGAGAGGCAGAAGGTTCGCTTTGATGTTGCCAACTATGACCGTCTCAATGCCAGTGATATCTTATCCTGCTATCTCAGTCATGTACACTCCAGTCGTGAGTCTGAGATCGAGATGGTCAAGCAGCTTCAGTTGAAGTATGAGGTACGTTATTTCTAGTTTACCAATATTCCTTCAGCCCCCAAGTCTTCAGATTATGAGAGAAACGGAATAACCTATAGACTTAAAATATAGGCCGAGAGTTTTACCTCTGAATCTTTGCCTGATATCGATAGAACAAAACTTCACCCATAGTCCCCAAGGACCGGTTTATTTTGATCATTTATGAATCGGTACTTTAGAATTTAAAACCATCTGCAAAGTACTTAACACTCCGGTTTAACCTTGATAAACTTGCTGAACTGCGTACATTAGCCCCCAAGTGCCAAGTGCTGTTACTTTGTAAAGGACTTGGGACTTCAAATATGTTGGTAGAATTGTAAAAATTTGATTTGGCATACATTAGCCCCCAAGTGTCAAGTGGTTTATTCGTAAAGTACTTGGGACTCGAATCTTGAATTTAAATACTGGAATTTGAAACCAAGTCTTGACTTATCTGAACGTTTCACAGAATGCATTGTCTGAATTGAATTCTCAATTATTGGACGCAAAGACCCGGCTAGCAAGTCAAGAGTCCGAAATCAAATCTTCCACTTCCAAACTGCAAATGAGCCTTTCTGCAACGAAAAATTTGAAGACCAGCTTTGCTACCAAGGAGAAGGCTTGGGAAAATGAGAAAACACTCCTGACCCGACGAGTTGAGACAGCCGAAACAGCTCTAAAAGAAATTTCAACAGAGCTGAACAGTTTGAAGGGCCAGGTGTCTCAGATAGTTGCTGCTATCTTTGGTAAGCTGCCTGAGTTGACCTTTCGTATATTTGCCAAACCGGAATATGATCCGCCAACTTACTCTGTTAAAAATATATGCAGGTCCGCGAAGTAAAAATTTGAGCCAAGACCCGTTGATTAAACTGAAGGCAGTATACACCATGGTTGAACAATTGTACATTGGTGCACAACGAGCTCTGGCCGCTATCGCTCCTGCAAATTAAGGACCCAACCGGCTTAGCGATGTCCTGAAGAAGCTGTACATCCTTCCTGCTAGATTCCAAGAAGTAAAACGCTCCTGCGCGCGAGCCGGAGCTTTGACTGCCCTAAGCCGCTCCAAGGCTTGGGTGCTAGACCTAGACCTGGCGGACATAGCCAGAGGTTACCCTAATTTGAAGGAGGACGGGTCTCCGTTTGATCAGGATGATTTCATAGCATGTGTACGCGAAGTCCGGCCTCAGGCGACTAGTCTTGGAGATGACACCAATGTTGACAAGTACCAGCCGGGTTTTGATAGTGAAAATAAGAAGATGGCCACTCCTTCAAACAAAGTAGCAGATCTAATCCCACCTGTGAGAGAAGATACCTTTGCCCCGGAAATTGACCCGGTCGGCCTTGACGACGAAGCCGAATTTGTCGCCATGAACGGCTTTGATTGGTCAAAATCCAACTTTCAGCAAACAGAAGGTGGTGAACCGGCGAGGGATGGACGATGATCATCTTCATAGGCTTATAAAGCCTTGTAATAACTTTAGTTGCTAAAACACCGCATGTTTGCTTATGCCGTCGTGCATAAAAATACTTCTATGTGAATCTGCTTCCAGATGTCAATGTATGCATCGTTTAATGTTTGTCTCTGCAATATTTGAACTCTGTTTCTGTGAATACAAGAAAAAGACTGGCAAGGCGGTCTAGAACCAAACGGGCTTAGACACCCTAATTCACAGCCAATATATTTACCTCAATAAAGAACAGAGACAAATATAAAGAAAGGATAAGTGTTAATACGAATTTTTGAGCTAACGCAGCGGGTAAGCGCGTATAAGTAAAAATCATACCTTGTCCTTGTTGATCCTTAGATCGCCGGGTTTAATAATCCGGGTGGTGAACTTGATAATTCAATATGTATGAAACATTAATACGTCTTGAATACTCAATTATCATCATATCTTAGTAGCTCATACCTTTGGATCCTTAAGCCACCGGCTTGAATAACCCGGGCGGCTGTGTTGTTCAATAATTGAGCCAGTGAAGAAAACCAGGCTATCTTATTTGTAATATTGAAACAACAAAAGCTAAAAGGCAAGCAACAAATAATAAACATAATTTTAACTATGTATTCAAAAAGCTGGGGTTTCTAATTCGAATACGATCAGTAAACCGGACCAAAGGGGTTAAGGTAAGGTTCGAATACGACCATATAGCCCCCAGTGGCTTTGGCGTTGCGCCGATCAAGAGGGTACCGACACCTATGTTCTCTTTGGTTCGAATACGACCTATGTTTGAACAGGAAGCCCCCAAATGACCTTGAGAGGTTTTTAACGACCCTGATTCGAATACGATCCAAGTCGGACTCAAAAGGGGTTAAGCTATGATTCAGATACGATCAAGAAGCCCCCAAGTGAGTTTGGCCTTGAGCCGATCAAGAGGGTTACGACAGCTATGTTCTCTTTGGTCCGAATACGACCTCTGTTTGAACAGGAAGCCCCCAAGTGACCTTGAGATTTGTAGCTAGATTCGGATACGATCATAAGCCGGACCAAAAAGGTTAAACTTGATTCAAATATGATCAGCTCCTTAATAGTCATTTGTTAGTAAGAAATAATAAAGATGTATAATCTGTGAAAAGAAAAGAGACCGATGGTCTTACTTTATTGCTTATCATAGTATGTACAACGTGCACATATGTACATGTTGAGAGCCGGTGGATCAGGTGTAATATGGCCGAAGTTGAGCAATGTTTCATGGCCGGCGGGTCTCCTCTTCCGACTTACGTGAGTCTGCATGCTCTCGAACGTCAATGAGGTAGCATGACCCATTGTTTAAATTTTTACTGACCACAAAAGGTCCTTCCCAAGGTGGGGATAACTTGTGTGCATTTGAAAGATCCTGGATGAGCCGGAGCACCAAGTTGCCTTCCTAAAAAGTCCTGGACTTGACCCGGTGGCTGTGATAACGACGTAGGTGTTGGGGAACGTAGCAGAATTTTAAAATTTTCTACGCATCACCAAGATCAATCTAAGGAGTCATCTAGCAACAAGGGAGAGGGGAGTGCATCTACATAGCCTTGCAGATTGCTAAGCAGAAGCGTTCAAGTGAACGGGGTTGATGGAGTCGTACTCGTCGTGATCCAAATCACCGATGATCCTAGTGCCGAACGGACGGCACCTCCGCGTTCAACACACGTACAGCCCGGGGACATCTCCTCCTTCTTGATCCAGCAAGGGGAGAGGAGAAGTTGAGGGAAAACTCCGACAGCATGACGGCATGGTGGTGATGGAGCTCGTGGTTCTCCGGCAGGGCATCGCCAAGCACTACGGAGGAGGACGAGGTGTTGGAGGAGGGAGAGGGCTGCGCCAGGGGAAGGGTGTGGCTGCCCTCTCTCTCCCTCACTATATATAGGGGGAAGGGAGGAGGGGGAGGTGCCCTAGGGTTCCCTAGGGGAGGGGCGGCGGCCACAGGGGAAACCTTAGATGGGTTTGGGCGCCCCCACCCCTTAGGAAACTTGCCCCCCAAGCCGGGAGGGGCGGCTGCCCTAGGGGTGGTGCCCCCACCTCTCCTGGTTACGTGAGATGGGGTGGGAGGGGCGCTCAGCCCCTTAGTGGGCTGATGTGCCCTCTCCCCTTGGCCCATAAGGCCCCCAACGCTTGCTGGGGCCTTCGAAACCCCTTTCGGACATGCTGGTCATCACCTGGTACCCCCAAAACAATTTTGGACTCCAATACCCTTCGTCCAATATACCGATCTTCACCTTCGGACCATTCCGGAGCTCCTCGTCATGTCCGGGATCTCATCCGGGACTCCGAACAACCTTCGGTAACCACATACTATTTCCCATAACAACTCTAGCGTCACCGAACCTTAAGTGTGTAGACCCTACGGGTTCGAGGACCATGCAGACATGACCGAGACAACTCTCCGGCCAATAACCAACAGCGGGATCTGGATACCCATGTTGGCTCCCACATGTTCCATGATGATTGAGGGATTCCTGGATTAGGGGGTGTTCGGATAGCCGAACTATACCTTCAGCCGGACTCCTGGACTATGAACATACAAGATTGAAGACTTCGTCCCGTGTCCGGAAGGGACTTTCCTTGGCGTGGAAGGCAAGCTTGGCGATACAGATATTCAGATCTCCTACCATTGTAACCGACTCTATGTAACCCTAACCCTATCCGGTGTCTATATAAACCGGAGGGTTTTAGTCCGTAGGACAACATACACATCAACAATCATACCATAGGCTAGCTTCTAGGGTTTAGCCTCTATGATCTCGTGGTAGATCTACTCTTGTACTACGCATATCATCAATATTAATCAAGCAGGACGTAGGGTTTTACCTCCATCGAGAGGGCCCGAACCTGGGTAAAACTTCGTGTCCCTTGCCTCCTATTACCATCCGGCCTAGACGCACAGTTCAGGACCCCCTACCCGAGATCCGCCGGTTTTGACACCCAATGATCTCATCGGATGAACCACGATGTCGAGGATTCAATCAATCCTGTATACAATTCCCTTTGTCCAGCGGTATTGTACTTGCCCGAGATTCAATCGTCGGTATCCGATACCTTGTTCAATCTCGTTACTGGCAAGTCTCTTTACTCGTTCCGTAACACATCATCCCGTGATCAACTCCTTGGTCACATTCTGCACATTATGATGATGTCCTACCGAGTGGGCCCAGAGATACCTCTCCATCACACGGAGTGACAAATCCCAGTCTTGATTTGTGCCAACCCAACAGACACTTTCGGAGATACCCGTAGTGTACCTTTATAGCCACCCAGTTACGTTGTGACGTTTGGTACACCCAAAGCATTCCTACGGTATTCAGGAGTTGCACAATCTCATGGTCTAAGGAAATGATACTTGACATTAGAAAAGCTTTAGCATACGAACTACACGATCTTTGTGCTAGGCTTAGGATTGGGTCTTGTCCATCACATCATTCTCCCAATGATGTGATCCCGTTATCAACGACATCCAATGTCCATGGTCAGGAAACCGTAACCATCTATTGATCAACGAGCTAGTCAACTAGAGGCTTACTAGGGACATGGTGTTGTCTATGTATCCACACATGTATCTGAGTTTCCTATCAATACAATTCTAGCATGGATAATAAACGATTATCATGAACAAGGAAATATAATAATAACTAATTTATTATTGCCTCTAGGGCATATTTCCAATAGTCTCCCACTTGCACTAGAGTCAATAATCTAGTTCACATCGCCATGTGATTAACACTCACAGGTCACATCGCCATGTGACCAACATCCAAAGAGTTTACTAGAGTCAATAATCTAGTTCACATCACTATGTGATTAACACTCAATGAGTTCTGGGTTTGATCATGTTATGCTTGTGAGAGAGGTTTTAGTCAACGGGTCTGCAACATTCAGATCCGTATGTACTTCGCAAATCTCTATGCTATATTTGGAGCCATTTCAAATAACTGTTCTGCTTGGAGCTATTCCAAATTGTTGCTCCATTATACGTATCCGGTATCTCTACTCAGAGCTATCCGGATAGGTGTTAAGCTTGCATCGATGTAACTCTTTACGTCGAACTCTTTATCACCTCCATAACCGAGAAACATATCCTTATTCCTCTAAGGATAATTTTGACCGCTATCTGGTGATCTACTCCTAGATCACCTTTGTACCCTCTTGCCAGACATGTGGCAAGGAACACATCAGGTGTAGTACTCAGCATGGCATACCGTATAGAGCCTATGACAAAAGCATAGGGGACGACCTTCGTCCTTCCTCTTTCTTCTGCCGTGGTCGAGCTTTAAGTCTTAACTTCATACCTTACAACTCAGGCAAGAACTCCTTCTTTGGCTGATCCATCTTGAACACCTTCAAGATCATGTCAAGGTATGTGCTCATTTGAAAGTACCATTAAGCGTTTTGATCTGTCCTTATAGATCTTGATGCTCAATGTTCAAGTAGCTTAATCCAGGTTTTCCATTGAAAAACACCTTTCAAATAACCCTATATTCTTTCCAGAAATTCTACATCATTTCTAATCAACAATATGTTCCCAACATATACTCATCAAAAATTATATAGTGCTCCCACTCACTTCTTTGGAAATACAAGTTTCTCATAAACTTTGTATGAACCCAAATCTTTGATCATCTCATCAAAGCGTACATTCCAACTCCGAGATGCTTACTCCAGTCCTTAGAAGGGTTGCTGGTGCTTTGCATACTTGTTAGCATCTTTCAGGATTGACAAAACCTTCTGGTTGTATCACATACAACCTTTCCTCAAGAAAATCGTCGAGGAAACAATGTTTGGACATCGTATCTGTAAGATTTCATAAATAATGCAGTAACTGCTAACATAATTCCAACAGACTCTTAGCATCGCTACGAGTGAGAAAGTATCATCATAGTCAACTCCTTGAACTTGTCGGAAAACATCTTAACGACAAGTCGAGCTTTCTTAATGGTGATACTTACCATCATTGTCCGTCTTCCTTTTAAAATCCACATGTACCTAATAGCCTTACGACCATCAAGCAGTTCTTCCAAAGTCTACACTTTTTTTTCATATATGGATCCTCTCTCGGATTTTATGGCCTCGAGCCATTTTTGGGATCCGGGCCCACCATCGCTTCTCCACAGCTTGTAGGTTCATTGTTGTCTAGCAACATGACTTCCAAGACAGGATTACGTACCACTCTGAAGTAGTACGCATCCTTGTCGTCCTACGAGGTTTTGGTAGTGACTTGATCCGAAGTTTCATGATCACTATCATAAGCTTCCACTTCAATTGGTGTAGGTGCCACAGGAACAACTCCTTGTGCCCTGCTATACACTAGTTGAAGTGACGGTTCAATAACCTCATCAAGTCTCCACCATCCTCCCACTCAATTCTTTCGAGAGAAACTTTTCCTCGAGAAAGGACCCGATTCAAGAAACAATTCCTATTGCTTTTGGATCTGAGACAGGAGGTATACCCAACTGTTTTGGGTGTCCTATGAAGATGCATTTATCCGCTTTGGGTTTGAGCTTATCAGCCTAAAACTTTTTCACATAAGCGTCGCAGCCCCAAACCTTTAAGAAACGACAACCTAGGTTTCTCTGAACCATAGTTCATACGGTGTCGACTCAAACGGAATTGCGTGGTGCCCTATTTAAAGTGAATGTGGTTGTCTCTAATGCCTAACCCATAAACTATAGTGATAATTCGATAAGAGACATCATGGTATGCATCATATCCAATAGGGTGCAGTTATGATGTTCGGACACACCATCACACTATGGTGTTCCAGGCTGTATCAGTTGTGAAACCATTTCCACAATGTCTTAATTCTATGCCAAACTCGTAATTTAGATATTCATCTCTATGATCATATCATAGATATTTTATCCTCTTGTCACGACGATCTTTCAACTTCACCCTGAAATTACTTGAACCTTTCAATAATTCAGACTCATGATTCATCAAGTAAATATTCTTAGCATCTACTCAAATCATCTATGAAGTAAGAACGTAACGATATCCACTACATGCCTCAGCACTCATTGGACTGCACACATCAAGATGTATTACTTCCAACAAGTTGCTTTCTTGTTCCATCTTACTGAAAACGAGGCCTTTCAGTCATCTTGCCCATGCGGTATGATTCACATGTCTCAAGTGATTCAAAATCAAGTGAGCCCAAACGATCCATCTGTATGGAGTTTCTTCATGCATATATACCAATAGGCATGGTTCGCATGTCTCAAGTGATTCAAAATCAAGTGAGTCCAAAGATCCATCAACATGGAGCTTCTTCATGCGTTTTATACCGTTATGACTCAAATTGCAGTGCCACAAGTAAGTGGTAATATCATTACTATCTTATATCTTTTGGCATGAACATGTGTATCACTACGATCGAGATTCAATAAACCATTCATTTCAGGTGCAAGACCATTGAAGGTATTATTCAAATAAACAGAGTAACCATTATTCTCCTTAAATGAATAACCGTATTGCGATAGACATAATCCAATCATGTCTATGCTCAACGCAAACACCAAATAACAATTATTTAGGTTTAACACCAATCCCGATGGTAGACGGAGCGTGCGATGTTTGATCACATCAACCTTGCAAACTCTTCCAACACCTATCGCCGTCTCACCTTTGGCTAGTCTCCGTTTATTCTGTAGCCTTTTATTTCGAGTTACTAACACTTAGCAACCGAACCGGTATCTAATACCCTGCTGCTACTAGGAGCACTAGTAAAATACACATTTAATATAATGTATGTCCAATACATACTTCTGTCAACCTTGCCAGCCTTCTCATCTACCAAGTATCTAGGGTGGTTCTGCTTCAGTGACCGTTCCCCTTATTACAGAAGCACTTAGTCTCGAGCTTGGGTTCAACTTTGGGTTTCTTCACTAGAGCAGCAACTGATTTGTCGTTTCATGAAGTATCCCTTCCTTGCTCTTGCCCTTCTTGAAACTAGTGGTTTTACTAACCATCAACAATTGATGCTTCTATTTGATTTCTACTTTCACGGTGTCGCGAATAGCTCAAGGATCATATCTATCCCTGATATGTTATAGTTCATCACGAAGCTCTAGTAGCTTGGTGGCAGTGACTTTGGAGAACCATCACTATCTCATCTGGAAGATCAACTCCCACTCAATTCAAGTGATTGTAGTACTCATACAATCTGAGCACATGCTCAACGATTGAGCTTTTCTCCTTAGTTTGCAGGCTTAGGAAACTTGTCAGAGGTCTCATACCTCTTGATGTGGGCACTAGCCTGAAATCCCAATTTTAGTCCTTGGAACATCTCATATGTCCTGCGATGTTTCAAAAACGTCTTTGGTGCCTCAATTCTAAACCATTTAGCATTACGCACTGAACTATCATGTAGTCATCAAAACATGTATGTCGGATGTTCGCAACATCCACAACTGACGCTCGAGGTCCAGCTCACTGAGCGGTGCATTAAGGACATAATCCTTCTACGCAGCAATGAGGACAATCCTCAGTTTACGGACCCAGTCCGCATAATTGCTACTATCAACTATCAACTAAATTTTCTCTAGGAACATATCTAAAACAGTAGAACTAAAGCATAAGCTACGACATAATTTGCAAAGTCCTTTTGACTATGTTCATGATAATTGAGTTCATCTGATTATTTAATGAAATCCCACTCAGATAGACATCCCTCTAGTCACCTAAGTGATACATGATCCGAATCAACTAGGCCGTGTCCGATCATCATGCGAGACGGACTAGTCATCATCGGTGAACATCTTCATGTTGATCGTATCTTCTATACGACTCATGTTCGACCTTTCGGTCTCTTGTGTTCCGAGGCCATGTCTGTACATGCTAGGCTCGTCGAGTCAACCTAAGTGTTTTTGCTGTGTAAATCTGGCTTACACCCGTTGTATGCAAACGTTAGAATCTATCACACCCGATCATCACGCGGTGCTTCAAAACAACGAACCTTCGCAACGGTGCACAGTTAGGGAGAACACTTTCTTGAAATTTTAGGGAGGGATCATCTTATTTAAGCTACCGTCGTTCTAAGAAAATAAGATGTAAAAACATGATAAACATCACATGCAATCAAATAGTGACATGATATGGCCATCATCACTTCGCTCCTTTTGATCTCCATCTTCGGGGCTCCATGATCATCATCGTCACCGGCATGACACCATGATCTCCATCATCATGATCTCCATCATCGTGTCTTCATGAAGTTGTCTCGCCAACTATTACTTCTACTACTACAGCTAATGGTTAGCAATAAAGTAAAGTAATTACATGACGTTTATGTTGACACGCAGGTCATAAATAAATTAAGACAACTCCTATGGCTCCTGCCGGTTGTCATACTCATCGACATGCAAGTTGTGATTCCTATTACAAGAACATGATCAATCTCATACATCACATATATCATTCATCACATCCTTTTGGCCATATCACATCACACGGCATATGCTGCAAAAACAAGTTAGACGTCCTCTAATTGTTGTTGCAAATTTTTACGTCGATGCTATAGGTTTCTTAGCAAGAACGTTTCTTACCTACGCTAAAACCACAACGTGATATGCCAATTTATATTTACCCTTCATAAGGACCCTTTTCATCGAATCCGATCCGACTAAAGTGGGAGAGACAGACACCCGCTAGCCACCTTATGCAACTAGTGCATGTCAGTCGGTGGAACCTGTCTCACGTAAGAGTACGTGTAAGGTCAGTCCAGGCCACTTCTTCCCACGATGCCGCCGAATCAAGATAAGACTAGTAACGGCAAGTAAATTGACAAAATCGACGCCCACAACTACTTTGTGTTATACTCGTGCATAGAAACTACACATAGACCTAGCTCATGATGCCACTGTTGGGGAACATAGCAGAATTTTAAAATTTTCTACGCATCACCAAGATCAATCTATGGAGTCATCTAGCAACGAGGGAGAGGGGAATGCATCTACATACCCTTGTAGATCGCTAAGCGGAAGCGTTCAAGTGAACGGGGTTGATGGAGTTGTACTCGCCGTGATCCAAATCACCGATGATCCTAGTGCCGAACGGACGGCACCTCCGCGTTCAACACATGTACAGCCCGGGGACGTCTCCTCCTTCTTGATCCAGCAACGGGAGAGGAGAAGTTGAGGGAAAACTCCGACAGCACGACGACATGGTGGTGATGGAGCTCGTGGTTCTCCGGCAGGGCTTCGCCAAGCACTACGGAGGAGGACGAGGTGTTGGAGGAGGGAGAGGGCTGCGCCAGGGGAAGGGTGTGGCTGCCCTCTCTCTCCCTCACTATATATAGGGGGAAGGGAGGAGGGGGAGGCGCCCTAGGGTTCCCTAGGGGAGGGGCGGCGGCCACAGGGGAAACCCTAGATGGGTTTGGGCGCCCCCACTCCTTAGGAAACTTGCCCCCCAAGCCGGGAGGGGCGGCTGCCCTAGGGGTGGCGCCCCACCTCTCCTGGTTACGTGAGATGGGGTGGGAGGGGCGCTCAGCCCCTTAGTGGGCTGATGTGCCCTCTCCCCTTGGCCCATAAGGCCCCCCAACGCTTGCCGGGGCCTCCGAAACCCCTTTCGGACACGCTGGTCATCACCTGGTACCCCCGAAACAATTCCGGACTCCAATACCCTTCGTCCAACATACCGATCTTCACCTCCGGACCATTCCGGAGCTCCTCGTCATGTCCGGGATCTCATCTGGTACTCCGAACAACCTTCGGTAACCACATACTATTTCCCATAACAACTCTAGCGTCACCGAACCTTAAGTGTGTAGACCCTACAGGTTCGGGAACCATGCAGACATGACCGAGACAACTCTCTGGCCAATAACCAACAGCGGGATCTGGATACCCATGTTGGCTCCCACATGTTCCACGATGATCTCATCGGATGAACCACGATGTCGAGGATTCAATCAATCCCGTATACAATTCCCTTTGTCCAGCGGTATTGTACTTGCCCGAGATTCGATTGTCGGTATCCGATACCTTGTTCAATCTCGTTACCGGCAAGTCTCTTTACTCGTTCCGTAATACATCATCCCGTGATCAACTCCTTGGTCACATTGTGCACATTATGATGATGTCCTACCGAGTGGGCCTAGAGATACCTCTCCATCACACGAAGTGACAAATCCCAGTCTTGATTCGTGCCAACCCAACAGACACTTTCGGAGATACCCGTAGTGTACCTTTATAGCCACCCAGTTACGTTGTGACGTTTGGTACACCCAAAGCATTCCTACGGTATCCGGGAGTTGCACAATCTCATGGTCTAAGGAAATGATACTTGACATTTTAAAATCTTTAGCATACGAACTACACGATCTTTGTGCTAGGCTTAGGATTGGGTCTTGTCCATCACATCATTCTCCCAATGATGTGATCCCGTTATCAACGACATCCAATGTCTATGGTCCGGAAACCGTAACCATCTATTGATCAACGAACTAGTCAACTAGAGGCTTACTAGGGACATGGTGTTGTCTATGTATCCACACATGTATCTGAGTTTCCTATCAATACAATTCTAGCATGGATAATAAACGATTGTCATGAACAAGGAAATATAATAATAACTAATTTATTATTGCCTCTAGGGCTTATTTCCAACAGTAGGTCCTGCTGATAAATTGCTGACTGCGCCACTGCTAAGTCTCTTTCTTCATCCAATAAGTCAAGCACATCCTGTCTGGCTTTTTCATTGTTAGCTTCAACATAAGCCGCCACACGGGGTGAGTCATGACGGATGTCACTAGGCAGCACTGCTTCTGCTCCATAAACCATGAAGAAGGGTGTGTAACCCGTAGACCTGTTGGGTGTAGTATTGATGCTCCATAACACTGAGGGTAACTCCTCTGCCCAACAACCCGGCGTTCGCTGTAAAGGAACCATAAGCCGGGGTTTTAGTTCAGAATTTCCTGATTGGCTCTCTCAGCTTGACCATTGGATTGAGGATGAGCTACAGAAGAAACATCAAGGCGGATGTGCTCTCGCTAACAAAACTCTTCCATAGCCCCCTGAGATAGATTAGTGCCATTGTCTGTGATAATACTGTGTGGAAAACCGAAACGGAATATTACTTTTTTCATGAACTGAACCGCCGTGGCTGCATCACATTTACTCACAGGCTCTGCCTCAACCCACTTAGTAAACTTATCAACTGCCACTAAGTGATGTGTATTTTTATCCTTAGACCTTTTGAAAGGTCCCACCATGTCAAGCCCCCAAACCGCAAACGGCCAAGTGATTGGAATCATCCGGAGCTCTTGAGCCGGCACATGCGCTCGTCGTGCAAATTTTTGACATCCATCACATCTACTGACCAGATCTTCTGCATCAGCGTGAGCTGTCAACCAGTAAAAACCGTGACGAAACGCCTTGGCCACTAAAGATTTTGACCCGGCGTGATGACCGCAATCGCCTTCATGGATCTCACGAAGGATTTCTTGACCTTCTTCGGGGGAAACACATCATTGAAACGCTCTGGAAACACTGCGATGAAATAACTCTCCATCCGAAATCGTCATGGACTTAGATCGCCGGGTTATCTGCCGAGTCAAGGTCTCATCTGCTGGCAACTCTCCCCGGGTCATGTAAGCCAAGAACGGCACCGTCCAATCTGGGATGACATGAAGAGCCGCTACCAACTGCACCTCCGGGTCAGGAACAACTAAATCTTCTTCTGTGGGCAACTTGACAGAGGGGTTATGCAAAACATCCAAAAAGGTGTTGGGTGGCACCGGCTTACGCTGAGACCCTAGCCGGCTTAAAGCATCAGCCGCTTCGTTCTTTCGACGGTCATTGTGTTCCACCTGATAACCTTTGAAATATCCTGCAACAGCATCGACCTCTCGGCAATAAGCCGCCATGAGAGGGTCTTTCGAATCCCACTTGCCAGATACCTGTTGAGCCACTAGATCTGAGTCACCAAGACATCTGACCCGGCTCAAGCTCATCTCCTTTGCCACTCGTAGACCATGGAGCAAGGCTTCATACTCTGCTGCGTTGTTAGTGCATGGAAACATCAACCATAACCCATAACAAAATTTATCACCTCGTGGCGAAGTTAATACGACTCCAGCCCCCGAGCCTTCCAATTGCCTGGATCCATCAAAATGAATAGTCCAATATGTGTTGTCCGGCTTCTCTTCCGGCATCTGCATCTCTGTCCAGTCATTGATGAAGTCAACCGGGGCTTGAGACTTAATTGCAGTACGTGGAACATACTTCAACCCATGAGATCCAAGCTCAATTGCCCACTTGGCGACTCGCCCCATGGCTTCTCTGTTTTGAATAATGTCTCCCAAAGGAGCAGAGCTAACCACAGTGATTGGATGTCCTTGAAAGTAATGCTTAAGCTTCCGGCTTGCCATGAATACCCCATAAACAAGCTTCTGCCAATGTGGATATCGTTGCTTAGACTCAATTAGCACTTCACTGACATAATAAACTGGCCACTGAACCGGATGCTCTTTGCCAGCCTCCTTGCGCTCTACCACCATATCCACACTAACCGCCCGTGAGTTGGCAGCTACGTATAACAATAGCAGCTCTTTCTCAATTGGAGCAGCCAGGACCGGCAGCTCAGCCAGTTGTGCCTTCAGATCCTCAAAAGAAGCGTTCGCAACATCGCTCCAAATAAAAACATACGTTTTCTTCATCAACTGATACAGAGGCATAGCCTTTTCCCCTAACCGGCTTATGAACCGGCTCAAAGCAGCCACACGACCCGCCAGTCGTTGAACATCATTGATGCAGATTGGTTTGGCTAGAGATGTAATTGCCTTGATTTTTTCCGGGTTAGCTTCGATACCTCGGTTAGACACCAAAAAACCCAAGAGCTTGCCGGCTGGCACCCCAAAAACACACTTGGCTGGGTTAAGCATCATCTTGTAAACCCGAAGATTATCAAAAGTCTCTTTCAGGTCTGTGACCAAGGTTTCCTCTTCCCTGGATTTCACCACTATATCATCCACATAGGCATGAACATTGGCCCAATTTGATCGTGAAGACAATTCTGCACACACCACTGGTAAGTCGCCTGGGCACTCTTAAGCCCAAAAGGCATAGACACATAGCAGAAAGCCCCAAAAGGAGTTATAAAAGCTGTCTTCTCTTGATCCTTGACTGCCGTCTTAATCTGATGATAACCAGAATAAGCATCTAAGAAACTCAACCATGTGCAACCCGCCGTAGCATCAATGATCCGATCAATACGGGGGAGAGCAAAAGGATCAGCCGGAAAAGCCTTGTTCAAATCTGTGTAATCCACACACATACGCTAGGTGCCATTCTTTTTGAGTACAAGCACTGGGTTAGCTAACCATTCTGGGTGAAAGACCTCCACAATGAACCTGGCTGCTAAGAGTCGGGCCACCTCTTCTCCGATGGCCTTGCGCCTTTCTTCATTGAACCGCCGGAGAAACTGTCTGATAGGTTTGAACTTTGGATCGATATTAAGAGTGTGCTCAACGAGTTCCCTCGGGACACCCGGCATGTCTGAAGGTTTCCATGCAAAGATGTCCCGGTTCTCATGGATGAACTCGATGAGCGTGCTTTCCTATTTTTGATCCAAGTTTGCGCTAATGATGAATTGTTTAGATGAATCGCCAGGCACAAAGTCAACCATCTTAGTGTCATCAGCTGATTTGAATTTTAACTCTGACTCATGCTCTATTGTTGGTTTCTTTAATGATGTCATGTCCGCCGGGTCAACATGATCTTTGTAGAATTTCAACTCCTCTGTTGCACAAACAGATTTAGCATAGGCAGCATCACCTTCTTCACATTCCAAGGCTATCTTCTGGCTCCCATGGACTGTAATGGTGCCCTTGTGACCCGGCATCTTGAGCTGCAAATATACGTAACACGGCCGAGCCATGAACTTGGCATAAGCCGGCCGCCCAAACAGAGCATGATATGGGCTTTTGATCTTAACCACTTCAAAGGTTAATTTTTCTGCTCTGGAGTCATACTCATCCCCAAAGGCTACTTCCAGCTCGATCTTACCAACTAGGTATGCCGACTTACTAGGTACCTCACCATGAAAAATAGTGTTGGATTGTTTAAGATTTTTATCCGTCAATCCCATCCGGCGGAACGTCTCATAGTAGAGGATGTTGATGCTGCTGCCTCCATCCATGAGCACCTTAGTAAACTCGTACCCACCAACCTGAGGTGCTACCACCAAAGCCAAGTGACACGGATTATCAACCCGGGGCGGGTGATCCTCTCTGCTCCACACAATAGGCTGCTCTGACCAACGTAAATAACGTGGAATTGCCGGCTCAACGGCATTGACGGCCCTCTTGTGGAGTTTCTGGTTCCTCTTGCATAAACTGGTAGTAAAGACATGATACCATCCGCTACTCAACTACTTCGGGTTGCTTTGATAGCCGGATTGCTGCTGCTACTGATTCCCTTGGCCGTGTTGCTGATTATATCCTCCTTGGTGACCAGGATAACCCTGACCGTGAAAACCTCCTCCGCTTGAACCGGCGCCCGGGCCCTAAAAGCCACCTCCACCTGAGCCGCCGCCTGGGCCGTGACCCCCATCAAATGCATTTGAATTTTTAAATGCCCTCATGATCGTGCAATCCTTCCACAAGTGGGTGGCTAGTTTCTCCCGGGTGCCGTGTTTTGGACAAGGTTCATTCAACAACTGCTCAAGGGTGGAGCCTGACCCACCCGATCGAGGGGGTTGCCTGCCCTTGCGCCGCTGATTACCACCCTGCACATTAGTATTACCAACAAACTCATCAACCTTACGTTTATTACCTCCTTGATTTGCCGGGTTATGCTGGTGACCCTTGCCATTTCCGTTCTTCTTTCCCTTCGTTGCCTTTTCTTCATCAGACACCAGGTCCTTGGTGGTATCAGAATCGACATACTTGACAAGAGCTGCCATCAATGTCCCCATGTCATTACAGTCACGTTTAAGCCGCCCCAACTTCTGCTTCAGAGGTTCAAAGCGGCAATTTTTCTCCAACATCAAAACTGTTGAGCCGGCATCCATCTTATCAGATGAATGTATTATCTCCTTGACCCGGCGCACCCAATGGGTTGTAGATTCTCCATCCTCTTGCTTGCAATTGGTCAGGTCCACAATCGACATTGGCTGCTTACACGTGTCCTTAAAGTTCTCGATGAACCATGCTTTCAACTCTGCCCATGAGCCGATAGAGTTGGGTGGCAATCCCTTCAACCAGGTCCGAGCCGTTCCATCCAACATCATGGTAAAATACTAACCCCCAACAGCTCCATAGCCATCTCATAACTCTCAATCCAAGCCCCCGGCTGTAGGTCAGCCGTGTAATTAGGCACCTTATGAGGCCCCTTGAAATCCTTGGGCAACTGCTCATTGCGTATGGCTGGGACCAGGCAAGGTATGCCTCCGGTTCTTGTGGCCACTCCTGCCTCAACTGAGGTTGCTGGATAAGCCGGAAAGGTTTGGTGAGCCACCTGCTCTGCTGCTATCTGAGCCGCCCGTTCCGCCTCTTGATGAATCCTCTCCCGATCCGCCAAGTTAAGGGCTCCAGTCCGCACCCGCTCATGCCTATATGGATGGTTGTGGCATTGAGCATTACTTGACATCTCTGCAGACTCCATGTGCCTACTGTAACTCGGGCTCCGGCTTGGGCGAGGATTTGAATGAATCCTGCCTCGACTGTAGGAGTACGCATCCTGCTGGGCCAAAGCTGTCTCAAGTAGCTCTCTTACCCTCCGGGTTTCAATTGCTGCTGGCGAGTCGCCTTCCATTGGGAGAGCTGCCAAACGAGCCGACGCTGCGATGAGATTCTCCATAGGGTTGGAGAAGTGACCCGGAGGTGTTGATACATAGCAAGGAGGAGTTGTATTCATGCGAGGCAGCTCCATGGTACGTGGCTGAACTGGTGCATCGGGTGTCGTGACCCCGTTTTCCTCTGGCGGGTTGCTCCCCCCAGTTCCGGGTGTATGGAACATGTTCCTTGGATCCAGCGTTAGAGGCAGACGCGACTGAGTTTTCTGATGCCTCCTCCTCATGACCTCGTTTGACGCATTAAGATCCACCGAGAGCCAAAAAGTTTCTGCTTGAAGCTGCTGAGCACGAGCATCCAGAGCTGCTCGTTCTGCTACCATCCGGGTTTCCTCCGCGACTAGATTTTCTTTAGCTTGCACCATCTCCTCCCGCACGTGTGCCACTTCTGCGTCGTGCTGGGCTTTATCCGCCGGCTCTACCACATCGGTTAACAGAGTCGTCAGTTTATCCATGAGGTACATTAGAACCTGAGCCGGGGGGCGCGCGGGGTCTCCTGACCCGGCTGCTGCCGACCCGGTAGCTGCTGCTGCCGCTGCGGTGGAGTTCTGCCCGGGCTGCATCCTCTCCATGAAGACTCTGGCCCAATTTGGCGGCTCAAGGGGGTCCGGAATACTGCTGCCATCGGAACAGCCCCCGAGCATGCCGTCTTGCAGCTGGTACAACGAGTCCGTCTCACCTGTTGATGATGTAGTACCAGAGCAGACGGCCGTCTCCCCGCCTTCCATCGATCCTTCGGAGTATTCACCGCCATGGATGCAGCCTACGAAGGCATGTTTCATGACAGATTGAACATGGGCGGACCCAGCGCGCTAAGCCGTTTCGATGAGGTTGGTGTGGACGTCTGGCTCAGGGCCTGATTCGCTGATCCGGCCGATGAAGACGTGAATTCTGCTGAAGGGGACCCGGTAGCCGTACTCAATCGAGCCGGCCTCGGGGCCCCAGCCTTCGTCGTCGATGTAGAGTTTGCCGCGACGACTCTTGGTCATCCGGCCCACAGCGTATCCCTTGAGCCCTTCGAAGTTGCCCTTCAAGAACTCAAATCCACCGTGCGCTGGCCCCACGGTGGGCGCCAACTGTCGTGGAGTTGACACGGCAGAACATCCTGAAATACCTGAAAAGGAATAAGGGTATGTTTCTCGTTTATGGAGGTGACAAAGAGCTCATCGTAAACGGTTACGTCGATGCAAGCTTTGACACTGATCCGGATGACTCTAAGTCACAAACCGGATATGTCATGGAGTTGACACAGCAGATGTCCTAGAGCAAGGACTTAGTCGTAGGGCCATCGCACTAGGAAGCTTAAAGGGGTTGATCGGGACAAAGGACACACGAGAGAGTTTTTATACTAGTTCGGCCCCTTACGATGAAGGTAAAAGCCTACGTCTAGTTGGGATTGGTATTGCTGAGGTTTTGATCTCCAAGAGGCTCAACTCGCCGGCTTGGTTATCGACTTGGTTGTTTCTTGCCCTAAACCGCCACCGAGTCGTCCCCTTATATACACGGGTTGACGCCTGGTGGCCTACAGAGTCCCGGCCGGCTCATAATCGTGTCCGGCTCGGTGACTTCCCTTACATGCCTTTCTTTACAAGTCTTTCCTTACATACGGCGGTTTACAATATCAGGCCTTAAGCCGGCCCCAAGCCTTTGGGCCTTCTGTACATTTAGTAAACTATCATCTTGAATGTTTATCGGGCTTCTTATGTAACCCGCCATTAGGGCTGACCCGGCCCCTCCTGGGCGGGTCATACTAGTAGTAATATCCCCAACATGATACGTATTTTTATTGAATGGTGGAGCTGTCAGTTGGTGCAGTTCTAAGCAAAGCGTTGTGGCGAGATCTATGTGTGAAGCGGAATACATAGCTGCTTCGGAAGCTCCAAATGAAGGAGTCTGGATGAAAGAGTTCATATCCGATCCAGGTATCATACCTAGTGCATCGGGTCCAATGAATATATTTTGTGACAATACTGGTGCAATTGCCTTGGCAAAGGAATCCAGATTTCAGAAGAGAACCAAGCACATCAAGAGATGCTTCAATTCCGTCCGCGATCAAGTCAAGGAGGGAGACATAGAGATTTGCAAGATACATACGGATCTGAATGTAGCAGACCCGTTTGTCGGTGTCAAAATCGGCGGATCTCGGGTAGGGAGTCGCGAACTGTGTGTCTAAGGTCGATGGTAACAGGACAGGGGACACAATGTTTTACCCAGGTTTGGGCCCTCTCTAAGGAGGTAATACCCTACGTCCTGCTTGATTGATGTTGATGAATATGAGTATTACAAGAGTTGATCTACCACGAGATCGTAATGACTAAACCCTAGAGGTCTAGCTTGTATGGATATGATAATGTCTATCCTCCGGACTAAGTCCTTCAGTTTATATAGACACCGGGAGGATCTAGGGTTACACATGGTCGGTTACAAAGAAAGGAATCTACATATTTAGTCGCCAAGCTTGCCTTCCACGCCAAGGAGAGTCCCATCCGGACACGGGTGTAGTCTTCGGTCTTCGTATCTTCACAGCCCATCAGTCCGGCCCATGGCTAACAGGCCGGATGCCCAAGGACCCCTTAGTCCAGGACTCCCTCAGTAGCCCCTGAACATGGCTTCAATGACAAGGTATCCGGTGTGTAGGCCTATCTTAGGCATTGTAAGGCGGGTTCCTTCTTCCGAACTCCAAAATAGTCTTCGGACGTATCGACGTGTCCGGACCTGTAACACACACCACACAGAACCGTAGAGAGAATATAATTTTACATGAGTCCAATCTGCTGACAACTTCTCGTAACATGACATCACATCTGTCCGGTCATAATTTCGAATAGTTTTTCGTCTGTCGCTCCACGTTTCGAGACGCGGTTGCCATTGGCACGTCTTGTCAAAGCAGAAAACGTGTCCCCTTATTACGAGATTCTCATCAATACGGGTGTGGGTAACCCAACCGTGCCATTTACACAGCCCTTGGGAATAGGCGAGTTTTAAGGCGATTAGGAAGGCGTTTGACATTCGCGGCCTTTATAAGGGGATAAGGATTCGTCCTCACTCGCCCCTGCCTTCTCATTCCTCTGCCCATCCATTCTTGAGCTCTAGTGCCCACGCTCTAGCTTCTACCGCCAGAGAAAGCACTCCAACCATGTCCGGATCCGGAGCTGGTGGCAAGTGGATGGCCTCCTCTGTTAAGAAGAAAGACATCAAGGAGCTCCGAGAGTCCGGATACCTGGCCAAGGAGATCGTTCACCGTCTCCCGACCAAGGGACAGATCGTTCCTACCCCCGAGCCGCATGAGAGGGTTGTTTTCTCACACATTTTGTCCATGGGCTGGGATTCCCTCTCCACCCGTTTGTCCGTGGACTGATGTTTTACTACGGGCTGGACTTCCATGATCTAGCCCCCAACTTTATCCTCAACATCTCGGCATTTATAGTCGTTTGCAAGGCCTTTCTCCGTATCCCACCTTACTTCAGCCTATGGCTGAAGACCTTCAGTGTAAAGCCGAAGGTGGTGAGAGGCCAACAAGCAGAGTGCGGAGGCGGCATGGTGGGCAAGATGCCCAATGTCACATGGCATGAAGGCTCCTTTGTAGAGACGATGAAGGGGTGGCCGTCGGGGTGGTTCTACATCACCGAGCTAACTAGGCTCCAGACGTGCGTCCAGAACATGATAACCAAGAGAATCAAACTTGTCAACGTGATCCAGGTTATGCTCATTCGCCAGATCCTTCCGTGCCAACGCCGGACTTGCTATTTGTGGGAGTTCGATCCGGCCAAGCACCAGACGCTGCTAGAGCTCTTCGGCACGATGCACAAAGACATCTGGAAAGTGCTCTTAAAGGCCAGCGAGACACCACCAACTATGACCGAGGATCGCGGGCTCAGCTTAAAACGCCAAGCTAATTCGGTAAGTTCTTTCATGTTTTCAAGGTATAGCCTTTACTGGCATATTTTGAGAAGGAGTCTAAGCCTTCCTATCAATTTTTTAGGCCTGGATCGACATAGCGGGGCATATTAACTATCCGGCTCCACTGACCGAAGACCAAGAAACCCCGTTTCTGACGAAGATGCTGTTTCCGGCGCCTTATGACGTACCGGAGAAGAAGGCCAAGAAAACGGCCAAGGGGGCCCGGAGTGGCCTTCGCCGAAAAGGAGCTTCGGACGTGATGTCCGAAGACGGGGCTCACTCTTCGGCCGCCGAAGATGACGAGGAGGAGGAGGAAGAAAGCGACTCCCCCCTAGGGGGGAAGGAAGAAAAGGGGGGCCTCCCCAAATTTGGAGGCGAAGGCACCCAAGAGGGGGAAGGGCTCCCTTGCGGATGACTCCGTGTGGGATGTCGATAGCAGTCCGGAGCGGATGCCCCAGACCAAGCCTCGGGCCGCCTCGTAAGTACCAAAAACCTTATGGACGTCCAAATGCCTGGCCTTTTCATTTTGTAATATTAGTATGTTTAAATTATGCCATCATAGTCCAGCCCGCGACAGCTCCCTGTGATCCTCGACAGAGGGTTCACTAGATTCAAAGGAGATGGCCAGCGTGTCACCGCCGCCCGCTTACTCCCCCAAGGCCAAGGACACCGCTGAGGTGTTATCCCGAAGGACTTCCCCGGGCCAGGGAGAGGCTCAGGAGGCGCCAGAAGGCAATGCCTCCGTCGCCGGACACCAGTGGGAGCCGATCCCTAGGGAGACTAGTGGTGAGGAGGGCCGTGTTCAGTCCGGCCCTCAGCCGGACTCGATTCCGGAGACCAATGCGGCTCCCGAATCTGGCACGCAACCTCCTTCGAAATAAGGGGGTATGCGTATTCCACCGGTGAACCCTGTCCAACCCGGGGCACCGGATATCTGCTGGAAGTGCTGCGAGGCGCTTCTATTGTGGATGAGCATCGTGTCCTTATGGGCATGGTAATCGAGAAGGTTCAGTCCACCAAAAGCGGACTGGTCGAAGCCTGCGCCAGCCTTTTAACAGGCTTCGAGGTAAGTAATGTAATTGTAGAAAGGATATCACAGTGTAGACAGTAGCCCCTGATGCTCTGTTCGGTGTTCGGAAAGAAAAAGCCGAACAGAGGATCAAAATGATTTTCGCAGGAGTCTAACATAAGATGTCTATGTGAATAAGCAGGCGTCGCTGCTGGCTGCTGCCACTCATACTGCGGAGGTCTCCGGCCTGAAGCAGAGCCTAGAGCAGGCTGAAGAAGAGCTCGACCTCATGAAGAAGCAGCTGGATGATACGTCTCCGTCGTATCTACTTTTCCAAACACTTTTGCCCTTGTTTTGGACTCTAACTTGCATGATTTGAATGGAACTAACCCGGACTGACGCTGTTTTCAGCAGAATTGCCATGGTGTTATTTATGTGCAGAAACAAAAGTTCTCGGAATGACCTGAAACTTCATTGGAACATCTTTTCGGAAATAATAAAAACTCCTTGCAAAAGATGAAGACCAGGGGGGCACACCCTAGCCGCGAGGGTGGGGGCGCGCCCCTACCTCGTGGCCCCCCTGGAGCTCCTCCGACCTCGACTCCAACTCTATATATTTGCTTTCGGGGAGAAAAAAATAAAGAAGAAGGATTCATCGCGTTATACGATACAGAGCCGCCGCCAAGCCCTAAAACCTCTCGGGAGGGATGATTTGGAGTCCGTTCGGGGCTCTGAAGAGGGGAATTCGTTGCTATCGTCATCATCAACCTTCCTTCATCACCAATTTCATGATGCTCACCGCCATGCGTGAGTAATTCCATTGTAGGCTTGCTGGACGGTGATGGGTTGGATGAGATTTATCATGTAATCGATTTAGTTTTGATAGGGTTTGATCCCTAGTATCCACTATGTTCTGAGATTGATGTTGCTATGACTTTGCTATGCTTAATGCTTGTCACTAGGGCCCGAGTGCCATGATTTCAGATCTGAACCTATTATGTTTTCATCAATATATGAGAGTTCTTGATACTATCTTGCAAGTCTATAGTCACCTATTATGTGTTATGATCCGTTAACCCCGAAGTGACAATAATCGGGATACTTACCGGTGATGACCGTAGTTTGAGGAGTTCATGTATTCACTATGTGTTAATGATTTGGTTCGGTACTCTATTAAAAGGAGGCCTTAATATCCCTTAGTTTTCGCTAGGACCCCGCTGCCACGGGATGGTAGGACAAAAGATGTCATGCAAGTTCTTTTCCATAAGCACGTATGACTATATTCGGAATACATGCCTACATTACATTGATGAATTGGATCTAGTTCTGTGTCACCCTAGGTTATGACTGTTACATGATGAACCGCACCCGACATAATTCTCCATCACCGATCCATTGCCTATGATATTTCCATATATTGTTCTTCGCTTATTTACTTTTCTGTTGCTATTGCTATTGAGGGAGTCCTGGATTAGGGGGTGTTCGGGTAGCCGGACTATACCTTTAGCCGGACTCCTGGACTATGAAGATACAAGATCGAAGACTTCGTCCCGTGTCCGGATGGGACTTTCCTTGGCATGGAAGGCAAGCTTGGCGATGCGGATATTCAAGATCTCCTACCATTGTAACCGACTCTACGTAACCCTAACCCTTCCGGTGTCTATATAAACCGGAGGGTTGTAGTCCGTAGGCGATCAACTCCATACACAACAGTCATACCATAGGCTAGCTTCTAGGGTTTAGCCTCCTTGATCTCGTGGTAGATCTACTCTTGTACTACCCATATCATCAATATTAATCAAGCAGGAGTAGGGTATTACCTCCATCGTGAGGGCCCGAACCTGGGTAAAAAACATCTTGTCCCTTGTCTCCTGTTACCATCCGACCTTAACGCACAGTTCGGGACCCCCTACCTGAGATCCACCAGTTTTGACACCGACATTGGTGCTTTCATTGAGGGTTCCTCTGTGCCGTCACAATCAGGAAGGATGCCTCCTCCCGTCTTTAGAGACAACGCCGTTGCTAAGGGAGCCTTCGCTGTCGGCCAAACCCTCCGGCTAGGTGGTTTCCTCATGACCGCCTGTTCGGCTGTTGCGCCGACGGTGACCTCTCGGGTCATCAAAAGCAACCTACACGTCAGCTCGGAGCTCGTCGAGCAGCTAGATCCAATGGAGCTCTCTTCCGTAAACGAGCTCTTGGATCGCATCACCGCCCTGGGGGTCGCTACGGATTACGACCAGGTTGGGCTTAAACCTGATCTAAGAGAAATTAACTGTCCCCAAGTCACCCACCACGTTGCCGTGGTAGAGGCGCAGTGCGGCGACCCTTCATCTATTTTAAGGACTAGCTACGTCCGAATTCCCGACTCCTCCAAGCCGGATACCCGCGGAGAGGAGGATGTAACTCAAGACCTGAGCTTAGGATCAGGCAATGGGCTAGATTTGTTGGACAACATCCATGAATCCGAACTTCAGAGTTCGGAAACTCTTCGGCCTCCGAATCTTGGATTGGGTGAGGTTTCAGATTCAACGACACCCGCCCACCTGAACATAAGCGATCTCTCCCAAATCAGGCAAAGGCCCGAGGAAACAGTACATCATTACTGGGCCAGATTCCTCCTGGTTATGAACAGGATAAAGGATTGCCGCGAGAGAGACGCAATCTCAATTTTCTGCAGTAATTGCACGGATGAGGGAATCCTTAACGCCGTAAGTTGTCGTGATATTACACGCTTCGCTGACGTGGCGTCCATAGTACAAAAATACTGTGCGATGGAAAGCGCCTGGAAAACAGAAATAAAGTTTTGGGATAATCTGGCCTTGAATAGTAATCTCATCCGAACTAAGAGGGTGCAGCATCATAGGACACCCGGGATAAACACCAAAAAACCAAAACCCTCTACAGGGCATGGAATCGTACTGGAAAGGTGGCTTGATGGACCCTATAGAATTCATAGTATAGAGGATGCCACACCAACTCACATCCTTAGAGCATGTTGGATACTCCGGCAGGTGGCCAAAATTGGCGAGGACCTCTTAATTCTGGAGGCCGCAGAAAGCCAGCCCGAGGACACCAGTACAGTTCTCACAGTCTTCGAGACTTTCGCATCAAACAATATGCGAAAAAGAACACTCCGCAGCATCGCCGAAGTCTATCAAGTTGCAACAATAAATCCATGGAGCGACACTGCTATTACCTTCAACGCAAGTGATGAACCTAGATTCCGAACAGCCCGAGCACCAGCCGCATTGGTCCTCAGTCTCATAATGGACGGCTTTCGCCTCACCAAGGTGCTCATGGATGGAGGCAGCGGACTGAACCTCATTTATGAGGAAACCCTTCAAAAAATGGAAATAGACTGGAACCGCATCGAGCGAAGCAGCACAACCTTTAGAGGAATAATCCCCAGTCGGGAAGCGCGCTGCACAGGAAAAATCACACTAGATGTGGTGTTCGACACGCCGGATAATTACAGGTTCGAAGAAGTCACGTTTCAGGTGGCCCCGTTTAAGAGCGGATATAACGCTTTACTAGGGCGAGAAACATTCACAATCTTCCAAGCAATACCCCATTAAGGGTACATGAAGCTTAAGATGCCCGGGCCGAATGGAATTATCACTCTAGCTAGTGATCCGGACATAGCACTCCGCGCCGAAAACAAGACGACCGCATTAGCCCTTGAGGCGCTATCCGAAGCCTTAGTGGCCGAGGAACTGACTGCACTGTGCTCCACGGTTAACAGGGATGATGTGATACTCGATAAGAGATCCAAATCCACATCCTTCAAGCCAGCCGACAAAATAGTCAAATTCCAGGTCCATCCAACGGACCCCAATAAAACAGCTTCAATCGGGGCACGACTGAACCCTGATGCAGACGCCGCACTACGAGAGTTCCTACGAAGAACTGGGACATCTTCGCCTGGCACCCTTCAGACATGCCAGGGATCCCACGCAGGCTGGCCAAACACAGCTTAAATATCCTAAAAGGATTTAAACCTGTCAAACAAGCCCTTCGGCGTTTTTCCGAACCCAAGAGACAGGCTATGGGAGAGGAGCCAGCCAAGCTATTGGAGGCTGGATTCATCAGAGACATAAAACATCCGGACTGGCTAGCAAACCTGGTGATGGTACCAAAGAAGGACAAATCCTGGCGCCTGTGTGTCGACTTTAAAGACCTTAACAAGGCTTGCCCAAAGGATCCCTTCCCCCTCCCCCGCATCGACCAAATTATCGATGCCACCGCAGGACACGATTTGTTGTGTTTCCTCGACGCATACTCCGGTTACCATCAAATCAAGATGGCAGAATCAGACCAAGCTGCAACAGCATTCATCACACCATACGACCCATTCTGCTTCAACACAATGCCCTTCGGGCTAAAAAACGCCGGCGCAACATATCAACGCATGATCCAGACATGTCTGGCAAATCAGATCGGCAAAACAGTGGAGGCGTATGTGGACGACGTGGTCGTCAAATCAAGACATGTCGAATCTCTAGTAGACGATTTGAGGCTTACATTCGATAACCTCCGAAAATATGACATCAAGCTCAACCCGGAAAAATGTGTCTTCGGCGTTCCAGCCGGAAAGCTCTTGGGCTTCATTGTATCCGGTAGAGGAATTGAAGCAAATCCAGCCAAGATCCGAGCTTTGTCACAATTGGATATCCCAAAGGACCTCAAACAAATACAAAAATTAACCGGATGCGTGGCGGCTTTAAGCCGCTTCATCTCTCGCTTGGGAGAAAAGACACTACCCCTCTATCGCCTCCTTCGGCGCACCGAACACTTCAAGTGGACGGAGGCCGCCACGGCCGGACTTGATGAAATAAAAGCCATATTGGCAACAAACCCAGTCCTGGCCGCGCTGAACACCGGCGAACCAATGTTATTGTACATTGCAGCAACACATCAAGTTGTCAGCGCAGTACTTGTTGTCGAGCGGGAAACGGATGGACACAAATTCCCCCTTCAAAGTCCGGTCTACTACGTATCCACCATCCTCACTCCATGCAAATCACGGTACCCGCATTATCAAAAGATTGCATACGCGGTATTCATGGCATCCCGGAAGCTACGACACTACTTTCAAGAGTGTTCCATAACAGTAGCCTCGGAAGTACCACTCAACGATATTATCAACAACCGCGACGCAATGGGCCGGATTGCAAAATGGGCCATCGAGCTTCTCCCGTTCGATATAACCTATAAGCCATGGCGGGCTATTAAATCGCAAGTTTTGGCCGACTTCGTCGCAGAATGGACGGAGGCCGAGCTCCCTAAAGAGTACAACACATATTCAAACTGAATTATGCATTTCGACGGCTCCAAAATGTTGGCCGGACTGGGGGATGGCGTCGTCCTGACGTCCCCCACAGGAGACACAGTCCAATATGTGCTCCAGATCATGTACATGGATTCCAACAATGCAGCCGAATATGATGCCCTCCTAGATGGCCTCCGGATAGCAGTATCCATGGGTATCCAGCGCCTAGAGGTACGCGGGGATTCAAACCTCACGATATCCCAAATAAATGGAGACTTCGACGCCAAGGACCCAAAAATGGCAGCTTACCGCAACATCGTCCTAAAAATGTCAGCTCGGTTCGAAGGGCTGGAGTTTCACCATATAGCCCGAGAAAACAATCAAGCAGCGGACGTCCTGGCACGCATCAGAGCAAGACGCGATGCAGTCCCCTCCAACATCTTTTTGGAAAGATTGTTCAAGCCATCCGTAGCATGGGAGGGGGAACCCGCAAATAACAGCCCGGACCCAGCCGCACCACTCGATGCCGAACAATCTGACACAATTGGAGGCTCTGCCAATGAAATTACACCTTCAGCCCACGTAATAATGGAGGTCATCGCCCCATGGGCAGAACCATTCCTAGCCTACCTTACTAGGCAGGAACTCCCGGAGGACCAAAACGAGGCCCGCTGCATAGTGCGGCGATCTAAAGCCTATAGAGTCCATGAGGGAGAGCTTTATAAGAAAAGCACTACCAGAGTCCTTCAAAGGTGCATCTCCGAAGAGGAAGGGCGGAACCTTTTGGCTGAAATTCATGCCGGACTCGGTGGTCACCACGCTGCTGCTCGGTCCCTTGTTAGCAAGGCTTTCCGTACAGGTTTTTATTGGCCGACGGCCCGGGCAGACGCTCAGGACCTAGTCCAACGATGCGCCGGTTGCCAACTTTTTGCCAACCAAAGCCATATGCCACCCACCGCACTCCAAACTATACCCATCACCTGGCCTTTTGCGGTCTGGGGGCTTGACATGGTCGGACCCCTTAAGGGTGGGACCGATAGGAAAAAATACTTATTGGTCATGGTGGATAAATTCACCAAATGGATAGAAGCCAAGCCTGTTAAAACGGCCGAATCCGGACCTGTGATAGACTTCATATCCGGGGTTGTACACCGTTATGGCATCCCCCATAGCATCATAACCGATAACGGTACAAACTTTACCGCCGATGAGGTAAAACTCTGGTGCAAAAACATGGGCATCAAGCTCAATTATGCTTCCGTCTATCACCCACAAACCAACGGCCAGGTCGAACGTGAAAATGGTCTTATCATGAGCGGCATTAAACCCAGACTGGTGCGGTCCCTCAAGGAATCTAACACGCACTGGGTAGAGGAGCTCGACTCCGTGCTATGGGGGCTACGGACCACGCCAAATCGCACCACCGGATACACACCATTTTTATGGTGTACGGCGTAGAGGCAGTTCTGCCTTGCGACATAATTCATGACTCACCTAGAGTGCGCATGTATGAAGAAAGAGAAGCCGAGCTCGATCGGCAGGACAACTTGGACGCCCTGGAGGAGGAGCATGACGTGGCAAAAGCCCGTTCCGCATTTTATCAACAGCAGGCCCAAAGATATCAAAGCAGGGAAGTACGGGCCAAAAATTACAATGTTGGCGAACTAGTTCTACGCCTGCCAGATAAGAAAAAGGACAAACTCAAGCCCAAGTGGGAAGGTCCATTCATAATCGACCAAGTCCTGACTGGCGGGGCGTACCGCCTGCGAGATGCGTCGGATAACCGACTCGAGCCGAACCCGTGGAACGCCACCCGTCTCCGAAGATTCTATGCCTAGCGCCGGACTCTATGTTCGTCTCCTTCCTCTATCCATTTTTTGCATTTTTCTGTCTTACATTTCTCTCCTTCCCCTCTTTTCTTTTATAGCCCTTAAAGGCTCATCTAGTGACGTGCCACTCGTGCTCATTAAACCCGGGGGCTTCTTTAACAGAAGCTTATTTATACGGGCTTCACGCCCAACACATGCGTCAAACTTCCGCATGTACCCTTTTTTTCACCATTATATGCATCGATATGACTTAAGTTTTGGCCAAGCTGGATTGCCTGGCTCCTGTGCTTACCCCTACTTTTCCGATTATTCGGCTAGGCGGTAAAGGGAGCACCTCTGCGATTGTTACTGCCGGGTCAGCCGGATGTGTACCTCAGACTGGGTGAAGCCGAAAGCTAGCTTTCTTAAGGGAATATTCGGTCGATGAGATAAAAGATGATCTTTTTACTCATTCTATGCGCCCCCAGATGCTTTTTTCTGCGTCTTTTTACGCAGTCCGGACATGCACTTTAGGGCATGCCTCCCAGCGAAAGGAACCCCTAATGGAACTATTCTCTCTGGAAGATGTTTCTTACTAACCATGTAATATAACATAACTAGTTGGGCATTTGTCTGATAAAGCACTAATGACCCCTACGCTTGGTCTCCATGCATACCATGGTTCTTATATAACCGCTATGGTATTTGGACACACTCCGGACCGTCAGGTCCCAAGGTTGAAGCGAAAAGGTCGGCAACAACAAACAATCTACAATCCGGCTAGAAGGCATTACACATGTCAATTCAAAATTACATAGTCATTCTAACTAATTGTATTCCTCTTCTATACCATCTAACATGCTGTCTAATTTACAGTCCTTCTGGGAATACTTCACGGCCAAATCTACTTGGCCGTATACTAAGCTCACAGGTATCTCCTTCCCGTCAGGCCCCACTGGTCCGACCTCGGCCATGTGGTTTGGGTCAGACTTCGTAAAACGGGTCTTCACCATGGCCCAGGCTTCCCTAGCGCCTTGTCGACAGGCCGATATCTTCCACAACCGGAAGCGCCGCCGAGCTCCCTTCAGCTTCTCCGCAAGCTCTCCAAGGCCCTTGGGCATGGAGTGGGCAGGCCATAAGGCTTGGGAAACACCTCGCATCGCCTGCCGAATTCGCTCGTGCAGTTGCATGAGTTCGGGAAGAAGGTCACCCGTAGAACCGGGCATCTCCTCTGCAGGACGACCTGTGAGCATACCTACAGACATTACTCTATTAGTCGACTTCCTCGCCGAACTCTTTTTTCAAAGTTCGTTCAAGCACTTACTAAATATGCCGCGTCGAAGCCGCTGATTCTCCTTCGTGGAGTCCGACAGGTGGCCACGAACATCTTTAAGTTCGACGTCCAGCCTGGTGTTGGCATCCTGAAGATCATTCTTCTCTCGCCTCACCTTTGTCAACGTACTCTCACCAGCCTTTAGCCGGCGTAAGAGTTGTTGCTTTTCCGGATCGAGTCCGGCGCCATCTGCAACATGATTTGTCAGATTTGCACCCACACCGCACAATACTAATCTTTCGAAGTGTATCTTACCTAAGGGGGTCTCTTTGGACTCCCCTGCTGCGGCTAGTGCGGCCTCTAGTTGGGCCTTGCACTTTTCCAGCTCCTGGGACAGTACAGTATTCTTCTCTGTAAGAACCTGAATATTAAATGATCCTTAAATCAGTTGCTCTAACTGTTTCAAGTCTCGGGGGCTACGGGTATATATATATTTGACCAAAATTTTCTTACCCGTATGTCTTTTACATACTGCTCCGTGGCTCTGGCTAAACCATTTTGAGCGGCACGGAGGTATGCATCTCCCGAATTAAAGGCATCTAAAGCCTCTTGGGAGAAACAAGCGTCGCGTAGAACTATCCGGCGACACCTGTGGTTCATGGCACTCTCCACTTCAGAATTTGTGGCAGACAGCCTGTCCGCATCCTCTGTCGGAGGAGCGTCCGGTGCGCTCCTTGTGCTCGCCTCCGCTTCCTGGCCAGATGTTGGAGCCTGGTTGGTGGAGGCGCGATTGGCAACCTCTCCGGATATAGTCCGGCGAGGTCTCTTCGTTCTGAAGATAGCACGAACGTTAATAGGCCCGGACAGAATAACACTAGGGAAGCAGAGGGTGCGCTATATCTTTGCGTCGGCATCTCAATCCGGACTACATTCCTTTTTGCCCCACGGGGCCCTGCGGCCCCTCGTTGGCTAGCCACCGCAGGTTCGGCCTCCTGCCTCGGAAATCTCCCCTGCAAAACACGATTGTCGTCAGAAACACTGGAATACGTGAGAGTGGAATCTCTCTCAAGGGAATGAGACTCCGGTTTCTGTCACCTGGGAGGCCGGGATTAACCCTGGGTAATCAGCCGTGATGGCTACCAAGGTATTGTCCTTGCTTAGCTGATGGAACACCCCGTCGATAAGCTCCACCGATATGTCCGGATCCTCTTCGGAGTCCGGATCGAGGGACCGTTCTGGGTCCTCGGGTTGTAGAGGGCGGCTGTTTATATCCTTTACCACCTGTCGCAGTTCCTGCATTGAAGTCGTTAGACTACATATCTAACCGTGGGAGTACAAAACAAACGGGCAAGCGCAGTTGTTCACTTACCCAACTTGGAGGATCGTACATAGTAAATCCGGCCTGCGGGTTGACGCGGAGGAATTCCTCCTTTTCTCCCTTGTACAAAGAGGATAAGATCTTTACTAGAGTGGCAGCTGAAGCCGGCCCCTTACGACCGTAACGGGTGGCGTCATCCTCCCCGTTGAAATCCCACATGGGGTGGCCTCTATATTGAAGTGGCTGCACCCCCCACATAATGCATGCGGCCATGACTCCAATCATGGTTAGTCCGTAATGAGCCAACAGTCTTATCCAGCCCATCAGGTAAAGGACGTCTCTGTCGCTTTCTCTCTGAGAGCTCCGCGGACGCCAGCTCAAGCATTTTTTCAATGGAGCACTGTTGAACTCAGGGAGACCGACCCGGATAGGGTCCGGTAGCGGGACGTCATCTATATAAAACCATTCCGAAGGCCAGTCCTCGGACGCCTTCTTCGGGGTTCCGGATAGGTATCTGGTCCCGGCGATGCGCCATACTTTGGCTCCGCCCACTTGGTATATAGAACCCTCTTTAGAACGGGGCACCAGGCAGAATAACCTCTTCCACAGCGCGAAATGAGCCTCAACGCCTAAAAATAGCTCGCAAAGGGCGACGAAACCCGCAATATGCAATACGGAGGCGGGCGTGAGGTTGTGCAGCTGGAGGCCGTAGAACTCCAGAAGCCCGCGGAGAAATGGGTGAATTGGAAATCCTAGTCCCCTTATTAGATAGGGGACGAGGCACATGTTGGAAATATGCCCTAGAGGCAATAATAAAAGCATTATTATTATATTTCCTTGTTCATGATAATTGTCTTTATTCATGCTATAATTGTGTTATCCGGAAATCGTAATACATGTGTGAATAATAGACACCAACATGTCCCTAGTAAGCCTCTAGTTGACTAGCTCGTTGATCAACAGATAGTCATGGTTTCCTGACTATGGACATTGGATGTCATTGATAACGAGATCACATCATTAGGAGAATGATGTGATGGACAAGACCCAATCCTAAACATAGCACAAGATCGTATAGTTCGTTTGCTAGAGTTTTCCAATGTCAAGTATCTTTTCCTTAGACCATGAGATCGTGTAACTCCCGGATACCGTAGGAGTGCTTTGGGTGTACCAAACGTCACAACGTAACTGGGTGACTATAAAGGTATACTACATGTATCTCCGAAAGTGTCTGTTGGGTTGACACGGATCAAGACTGGGATTTGTCACTCCGTATGACGGAGAGGTATCACTGGGCCCACTCGGTAATGCATCATCATAATGAGCTCAAAGTGACCAAGTGTCTGGTCACGGGATCATGCATTACGGTACGAGTAAAGTGACTTGCCGGTAACGAGATTGAACGAGGTATTGGGATACCGACGATCGAATCTCGGGCAAGTAACATACCGATTGACGAAGGGAATTGTATACGGGGTTGCTTGAATCCTCGACATCGTGGTTCATCCGATGAGATCATCGAGGAGCATGTGGGAACCAACATGGGTATACAGATCCCGCTGTTGGTTATTGACCGGAGAGCGATCTCAGTCATGTCTACATGTCTACCGAACCCGTAGGGTCTACACACTTAAGGTTCGGTGACGCTAGGGTTGTAGGGATATGTATATGCAGTAACCCGAATGTTGTTCGAAGTCCCGGATGAGATCCCGGACGTCACGAGGAGTTCCGGAATGGTCTGGAGGTAAAGAATTATATATAGGAAGTGCTATTTCGGCCGTCGGGACAAGTTTCGGGGTCACCGGTATTGTACCGGGACCACCGGAAGGGTCCCGGGGGTCCACCGGGTGGGGCCACCTATCCCGGAGGGCCCCATGGGCTGAAGTGGGAAGGGATCCAGCCCAAAGTGGGCTGGGGCGCCACTTCCCCTAGGGCCCATGCGCCTAGGGTGGGGAAAACCCTAAAGGGGGGGGGGGCGCCCCCTTGCTTGGGGGGCAAGCCCCTCACCCCTTGGACGCCGCCCCCTAGGCCCCCCTATATATAGTGGGGGGGGGATGGAGGATCTCTTACTTTTGCCTTTGGTGCCTCCCTCTCCCTCTCCAACACCTCCTCCTCCTCCATAGAGCTTGGCGAAGCCCTGCCGGAGTACTGCAGCTCCATCACCACCACGCTGTCGTGCTGCTGCTGGAGCCATCTTCCTCAACCTCTCCTTCCCCCTTGCTGGATCAAGAAGGAGGAGACGTTACACTGACCGTACGTGTGTTGAACGCGGAGGTGCCGTCCGTTCGGCGCTAGGATCTCCGGTGATTTGGATCACGTCGAGTACGACTTCCTCATCCCCATTCTTTGAAGCTTCCACGCGTGATCTACAAAGGTATGTAGATGCAATCCAATCACTCCTTGCTAGATGAACTCCTAGATGGATCTTGGTGAAACCGTAGAATTTTTTTTGTTTTCTGCAACGTTCCCCAACAGTGGCATCATGAGCTAGGTCTATGCGTAGTTCTTTTGCACGAGTAGAACACAATTTGTTGTGGGCGTAGATGTTGTCAACTTTCTTGCCGCTACTAGTCTTATCTTGCTTCAGCGGTATTGTGGGATGAAGCGGCCCGGACCAACCTTACACGTATGCTTATGTGAGACCGGTTCCACCGACTAACATGCACAAGTTGCATAAGGTGGCTGGCGGGTGTCTGTCTCTCCCACTTTAGTTGGAGCGGATTCGATGAAAAGGGTCCTTATGAAGGGTAAATAGAAGTTGACAAATCATGTTGTGGCTTTAACGTAGGTAAGAAAACGTTCTTGCTAGAACCCTATTGCAGCCACGTAAAACTTGCAACAACAATTAGAGGACGTCTAACTTGTTTTTGCAGCAAGTGTTCTATGATGTAGTATGGCCAAAGTTGTGATGAATGATGAATGATATATATGTGATGTATGAGATGTTCATGCTATTGTAATAGGAATCACGACTTGCATGTCGATGAGTATGACAACCGGCAGGAGCCATAGGAGTTGTCTTTATTTTTTGTATGACCTGCGTGTCATTGAGAAACGCCATGTAAATTACTTTACTTTATTGCTAAACGCATTAGCCGTAGTAGTAGAAGTAATAATTGGTGAGCAACTTCATGGAGACACGATGATGGAGATCATGGTGTCATGCCGGTGACAAGATGATCATGGAGCCCCAAGATGGAGATCAAAGGAGCTATGTGATATTGGCCATATCATGTCACTATTATTATTTGATTGCATGTGATGTTTATCATGTTTCTGCATCTTGTTTACTTAGAACGACGGTAGTAAATAAGATGATCCCTCATAATAATTTCAAGAAAGTGTTCCCCCTAACTGTGCACCGTTGCGACAGTTCGTTGTTTCGAAGCACCACGTGATGATCGGGTGTTAGATTCCAATGTTCACATACAACGGGTGTAAGACAGATTTACACATGCAAACACTTAGGTTGACTTGACGAGCCTAGCATGTGCAGACATGGCCTCGGAACACAGAAGACCGAAAGGTCAAGCATGAGTCGTATAGAAGATACGATCAACATGAAGATGTTCACCGATGTTGACTAGTCCGTCTCACGTGATGACCGGACACGGCCTAGTTAACTCGGATCATGTTATACTTAGATTACTGGAGGGATGTCTATCTAAGTGGGAGTTCATTGAATAATTTGATTAGATGAACTTAATTATCATGAACTTAGTCTAAAAATCTTACAATATGTCTTGTAGATCAAATGGCCAACGCAGTCCTCAACTTCAACGCATTCCTAGAGAAAACCAAGCTGAAAGACGATGGCAACAACTACACGGACTGGGTCCGGAACCTGAGGATCATCCTCATAGCTGCCAAGAAAGATTATGTCCTGCAAGCACCGCTAGGTGACGCACCTGTTCTCCCTGCAGAACAAGATGTTATGAACGCTTGGCAGGCACGTACCGATGACTACTCCCTCGTTCAGTGCGGCATGCTTTACAACTTAGAGCCGGGGCTCCAAAAGCGTTTTGAGAGACACGGAGCATATGAGATGTTCGAAGAGCTGAAAATGGTTTTCCAAGCTCATGCCCGGGTCGAGAGATATCAAGTCTCCGACAAGTTCTTCAGCTGTAAGATGGAGGAAAACAGTTCTCTCAGTGAGCACATACTCACTATGTCTGGGTTGCATAACCGCTTGACTCAGCTGGGAGTTAATCTCCCGGATGAAGCGGTCATTGACAGAATCCTTCAGTCGCTTCCACCGAGCTACAAGAGCTTTGTGATGAACTTCAATATGCAGGGGATGGAAAAGACCATTCCTGAAGTATTTGCAATGCTGAAATCAGCAGAGGTAGAAGTCAAAAAGGAACATCAAGTGTTGATGGTGAATAAAACCACTAAGTTCAAGAAGGGCAAGGGTAAGAAAGCCTTCAAGAAGGACGGCAAGGGAGTTGCCACGCCCGGCAAGCAAGCTGCTGGGAAGAAGCCAAAGAATGGACCCAAGCCTGAGACTGAGTGCTTTTATTGCAAGGGAAGTGGTCACTGGAAGCGGAACTGCCCCAAATACTTAGCGGACAAGAAGGCCGACATCGCGAAAGGTATATGTGATATACATGTAATTGATGTGTACCTTACCAGTACTCGTAGTAGCTCCTGGGTATTTGATACCGGTGCGGTTGCTCACATTTGTAACTCAAAACAGGAGCTGCGGAATAAGCGGAGACTGGCGAAGGACGAGGTGACGATGCGCGTCGGGAATGGTTCCAAGGTCAATGTGATCGCCGTCGGCACGCTACCTCTACATTTACCTTCGGGATTAGTTTTAAACCTTAATAATTGTTATTTAGTGCCAGCTTTGAGCATGAACATTGTATCAGGATCTCGTTTAATTCGAGATGGCTACTCATTTAAATCCGAGAATAATGGTTGTTCTGTTTATATGAGAGATATGTTTTATGGTCCTGCTCCGATGGTGAATGGTTTATTCTTAATGAATCTCGAGCGTAATGCTACACATGTTCATAGTGTGAGTACCAAAAGATGTAAGATTGATAATGATAGTCCCACATACTTGTGGCACTGCCACCTTGGTCACATAGGTGTCAAACGCATGAAGAAGCTCCATGCTTGGACTTTTAGAGTCTCTTGATTATGAATCATTTGACACGTGCGAACCATGCCTCATGGGTAAAATGACCAAGACTCCGTTCTCAGGAACAATGGAGTGAGCAACCAACTTATTGGAAATCATTTATACTGATGTGTGCGGTCCAATGAGTGTTGAGGCTCGCGGTGGCTATCGTTATGTTCTCACCCTCACTGATGACTTGAGTAGATATGGGTATGTCTACTTAATGAAACACGCCTGTATTGATGAGAATCCCATAATAAGGGGACACGATCGCTGCTTTGATAAGACGTGTCAAGAAACCACCTCGCATTATGTGGGGCAGGTTAAGAGAAACGGTTCGAATAATCACCGGGCCATGACATGACGTCATACTGTCAAAATAAACCAGCAAATTAGATCTGAGGAAAAATTATTCTCTCTGCGGTGGAATGTGGAACTTAGTTTTCAGGGTCGGACACTATCCTCGTATTCAACTTCTTCTATAATGTATTCGGAGAAGGAACCCGCCTTGCAATGCCGAAGACAACTGCGCGCCAGACTCGTCGTCATTGAAGCCTGGTTCAGAGGCTACTGAGGTAGTCCTGGATTAGGGGGTCTCCGGACAGCCGGACTGTTAGACTATGAAGATACAAGATTGAAGACTTCGTCTCGTGTCCGGATGGAACTCTACTTGGCGTGGAAGGCAAGCTAGGCAATACGTATATGGATATCTCCTCCTTTGTAACTGACCTTGTGTAACCCTAACCCTCTCCGGTGTCTATATAAACCAGAGGGCTTTAGTCCGTAGGACAACAATCACAACATACAATCATACCGTAGGCTAGCTTCTAGGGTTTAGCCTCTCTGATATCGTGGTAGATCTACTCTTGTAACACCCATATCTTCAATATTAATCAAGCAGGACGTAGGGTTTTACCTCCATCAAGAGGGCTCGAACTTGGGTAAAACTTCGTGTCCCTTGCCTCCTGTTACCATCTGGCCTAGACGCACAGTTCGGGACCCCCTACCCGAGATCCACCGGTTTTGACACCGAGATTGGTGCTTTCGTTGAGAGTTCCTCTGTGTCGTCGCTGTTAGGCTTGATGGCTCCTACTATCATCGATAGCAATGTGGTCCAGGGTGAGACTTTTCTCCCCGGATAGATCTTCGTATTTGGCGGCTTTGCACTACGGGCTAATTCGCTTGGCCATCTGGAGCAGATTGAAAGCTATGCCCCTGGCCATCAGGTCAGATTTGGAAGTTTGAATTACACGGCCAACATCCGTGGGGACTTGATCGTCGACGGATTCGAGCCACAGCCGGGCGCGCCGCACTATCGCGATGGGTATGACCTAGCTCTGCCATCGGACGGTACCCCAGAGGCCGCGCCCGCATCAGCTCCGACCCTTAGCTCGGAGCCAGCTGCGCTAATCGAGGACGGGTGGCTAGACACCACCTCAGGGGCTGCAGTCTCAACGGCGATCGAGCCGAGCACTAGCATCATCCTCTGTGCAGCCCGTGACTCCAAGGTGCCGGACTCTCCTCCGGACCCCAAACCAGCCGCGCCCCTGCCAATCGAATCCGACTGGGCGCCGATCATGGAATTCACCGCTGCGGATATCTTTCAGCACTCGCCCTTCGGCGACATTCTGAATTCACTAAGGTCTCTCTCTCTGTCAGGAGAGCCCTGGCCGGATCATGACCAACAGGACTGGGATGCGGACGACGAAGAAATTCGACGCCCACCCACCACCCACTTTGTAGCCACTGTCGATGATTTAACCGACATGCTCAACTTCGACTCCGAAGACATCGACGGTATGGACGACGATGTAGGAGACGAACATGAACCAGCACCTATAGGGCACTGGAAAGCCACCTCGTCGTATGACATATACATGGTGGATACACCAAATGAAGGCAACGGCGACGAGATAGCGGAGGATGGCCCCTCCAAGAAGCAACCCAAGCGCCGACGTCAGCGGCGCCGCTCTAAGTCCCGCCAAAGCAAAAGTGGTGATACCGGCACAGGAGATAATAACACTCCGGATAGCGCCGAAGACAACGAAACCCCCCTCCAGCAAGAGTTAGATCAGGAGGATGAAGGAGCCAGCTCTCCTGAGAGAGCGGCTGGCGGAGAGGAGGAGGATGACAATTACATGCCCCCGTCCGAAGACGAGACAAGCCTCGGCGACAATGAATTCACCGTACTAGAGGATCCCGTCAAACAAGAGCGCTTCAAGCACAGGCTTATGGGCACGGCAAATAGCCTGAAGAAAAAGCAGCAGCAACTTCAAGCTGATCAAGATCTGCTAGCTGACAAATGGACTGAAGTCCTCGCAGCCGAGGAATATATACTCGAGCGTCCCTCCAAGAGTTACCCAAGGCGCAGGTTACTACCCCGACTAGAGGAAGAAGCGTATGATACGGCTGACCGGCCACCTCGTGGCCGCAATAGAGAGGCATTCCTGCCGAAAGCTCAGCCTCCACCCCAACGCCATCTAAATAAAAAGGCATGGGGAGATATGCCAGACCTGCGAGACATATTGGAGGACAAAGCAGAGCACTCAAGATCAATCTACGGATCACGAGGGCGCACCACTCTACGAGACGGTAAACGTCACACCGGATACAGTAAAAGCAAATCCGGCCGAGCCGAACACAGCGGGCAGGACCCATACGAGCTGCGTCGCGATATAGCCCAATACAGAGGCGTCGCACACCCCTTATGCTTACAGACGAAGTAATGGAACATCAATTCCCAGAAGGTTTCAAACCTGTAAACATTGAATCATATGACGGCACAACAGATCCCGCGGTATGGATTGAGGACTTCCTCCTCCACATCCACATGGCCCGCGGTGATGACTTACATGCCATCAAGTACCTCCCACTAAAACTCAAAGGACCAGCATGGCATTGGCTTAATAGCTTGCCAGCGGACTCCATTAGCTGTTGGGAAGATCTGGAAGCCGCATTCCTCGACAACTTTCAGGGCACTTATGTGCGACCACGAGACGCCAATGACTTGAGCCACATAATTCAGCAGCCAGAAGAGCCGGCCAGGCAATTCTGGACTCGGTTCCTTACAAAGAAAAACCAAATCGTCGACTGTCCGGATGCGGAGGCCTTAGCGGCTTTCAAGCACAACATCCGAGACGAGTGGCTAGCCCAACACCTTGGTTAGGAAAAGCCGAAATCTATGGCAGCCCTCATGACGCTCATGATCCGCTTTTGTGCGGGAGAAGACAGCAGGTTGGCTCGCAGTAACAACATACCAAAGAACCATGGTACCTCAGATACCAAGGACGGCAACAGTAGGTCACGTCGCAACAAGCATAAGCGCCGCATTAACGGCGAAAGTACTAAGGATATGGCAGTCAATGCCGGATTCAAAGGCTCTAAACCTGTTCAGCGGAAAAAGCCATTCAAACAAAGTACGCCGGGTCCGTCCAGCTTGGACCATATACTCGATCGCTCGTGTTAAATACACGGCACCCCAAACAAGCCAGCCAATCACACCAACAGGGATTGTTGGGTGTTCAAGCAGGCCGGCAAGTTAATCACCGAAAACAAGGACAAGGGGCCGCATAGTGATGACGAGGAAGAACCCCGGCAGCCGCACACCGGAGGACAGAAGAGGTTTCCCCCGCAAGTGTGGAAGGTGAACATGATATACGCAACCCATATCCCTAAGAGGGAGCGGAAGCGTGCGCTCAGGGAAGTATATGCGCTGGAGCCAGTCGCCCCGAAGTTCAACCCTTGGTCCTCCTATCCGATCACCTTCGATCGCAGGGACCACCCCACTAGTATCCGTCACGGCAGATTCGCCGCACTAGTCCTAGACCCAATCATTGACGGATTTCACGTCACTCGAGTCCTCATGGACGGCGACAGCAGCCTGAACCTGCTTTATCAGGACACAGTGCGCAAAATGGGTATAGACCCCTCAAGGATCAAACCCACAAAGACGACCTTTAACGGCGTCATTCCAGGCGTAGAGGCCCACTGCACAGGCTCAATTACACTAGAAGTGGTCTTTGGATCCCTGGATAACTTCCGAAGCGAAGAGTTAATCTTTGATATAGTCCCGTTCCGCAGTGGTTATCACGCACTGCTCGGACGAACCGCATTCGCTAGATTCAATGCGGTACCACATTATGCATACCTCAAGCTCAAGATGCCAGGACCTCGCGGAGTTATTACAGTCAATGGAAACACAGAGCGCTCTCTCCGAACAGAGGAGCACACTGCGTCCCTCGCAGTAGAAGCGCAAAACAGCCTCTCAAGGCAATCTACCAGTTCGGCGTTTCAAAGCCCAGACACCTTCAAGCGCGCTCGGGGCAATCAGCAAATAGACCGCCTGGCGCGATCTGAGCTCGCGTAGCAATACGACGACCACCTCAATCCCAGCCCAATAACATTGTTCGTGCCGCGCGTACATAATTACGCATTAAAAATACCATGGGCACAGACGGGGAGGGGGAGGCACAACAACGACACGCCCCAAAACGCGGCCTAAACCGCACCAGGGGCTTCCCGTTTGGTTATTTTTCTTTTTCTTTCAGGACTTCAATCTCTGGAAACACTCTCCGGTAGGTCTATTGCCGAACACATGATACAACAACCAAGGAGGCCGACAACTACGGAATTCCTAGGTGGATTACAGATTTCATATAATTCCTCAGCTCGCCCTTGGAAGGGACATAGTCCTACTCTTTTGCTCATTACACTATCTGTATCACTTTCCTTTAATGCAATTTTTTAATATACAATGCATGACATTATGACTATTATCACATTTTTGTTATGTGTATACATATCTATGTGTTCATTAATGATGCCTAGCAACCATACACTCTGGTAGGGCCAATGCACCAGGGGCTTACATACCCACAATATGGTGTGAAAAGTCCGAACACTTTCACAAGTGCGGCACCCCAAACTTATAGCATTATATGCATCAGCTTCGAATCATGTCTTTGGTCAAATGTTGGGTTTGCCCGGCTCCTATGTTTTGGTACCTTACGTTCCGCTCTATCGGCTAAGGTAGCGCTAGGAGAACTACTGCAATTGTGCCCCGGTTCTGCCGGGCCGAGCACCTCAGTAGAGAAAGCTAAAACTGACTGTCATGATAAGGCGAGAGACTGGTCGTTATTCGGCGAGGTTTTTTGAGTCCCTAAAGACTTATGCCGCTTAGGGCGAGGGTCCGGCTCCGTTCGGCTTACAAGCGTGTATCGCGCCCCGAATTCGGCCTTCCGAATACCAGGGGCTTCGCCAAAATTTAAAATTATAGAATTCTATGGCTAAGTGAGAGTGATAAAGCATTATTAGTCCGGTTGCCTTGTTCGTTGTGCTGAGCACCTCCCTCGAAGGACCCAAACATTGGAACAAGAGTGCTCAGGTTTATCCTGAACACCCCAGCACTCGTGGTATGGGGGCAGAAGCCGAGGACTAGCCATCTCTCAAATTGGATAAACAGCCAAACAGAAGGTAATATTTTAAATTCACACAAGCGTTGCATAGCGCATATGAAACAAGTTTTCATCTCACGGGATAAAAAACGAGCAAGTCTCATTCAAATAAGACGGGCGCCCGACAGAACACCCTTGTAGTACATCTCGGGGTGGCGGTGCTCCTTACCCTCCGGAGGCCCCTCCTTGATCAGCTTCATGGTGTCTAGCTTGACCCACTGCCTTTTTACACGGGCGAAGGCCCAGCGTGCACCTTCAATGCAGACGGATCGCTTGACGACCTCCAGCCATGGGCAAGCATCCACAAGCCGCCTCACCAGGCCAAACAAGCTGTTCGGAAGGGCATCGCCAGGCCACAACCGGACTATGAAGCCCTTCATGGCCTGATCAGCCGCCTTATGTAGCTCGGCCATCTGCTTCAGCTGGTCACTCATCGACACTGGATGTTCGGCCTCAAGCATACTGAGACCAAAACAGCTTCTCCGTCGAGCTTCCATCCTCGGCCTGGTAAAATTGTGCGGCATCGGACACACTACGGGGCAAATCTGCGAATGCTCCTGAAGAGCTCCGGATTCAGGTAAGTAACCGGTAAATTACTTTTACATGCTTGCTTTGCATATAGAAAGGCTTACCTGCCGCTATCTTATTCATCATGTCGATCTCCTGAAGGGCCTTCTGGGCCTCGGCCTTGGCACTCTTCGCGCTCTCACGGGCCGCGGCAAGCTCAGACTCTCGTGTCTTCAAGTCAAGCTCCAATGCCTCGTGTTCGTCACGAGAGCCTGGAGCTCTTGCTGCACCTCGCCCACCCGAGCCTCGTGCCTCTCTCGCTCGGTGCGCTCCTGGGCCGCCTTCTCTTTGGCCTGGGACATCGCTTGCTTCAGGGTCGCCACCTCGGTCATGGCCCCTGGCAAACATACAATGATCCTGTCATTTAGCAATCGCGTCCTTTTTCTCATCTATAGACGGGGTATTACTTACCCTTGTTCTCCTCGATCTGCCTCTTAGCAAGGCCGAGCTCTTTTTGGGACCCCTCGAGGGCCTCCTTCAGTACGACGACCTCCGCAGTTAGTGCGGCGGACGCCAGCAGCGAAGCCTGCATATGCATATTGACATACTTATATTAGACTTCTGCGATGTTATTTGATCCTCTGTTCGGCTTTTCTTTGTGAACACCGAACAAAGCATCAGGGGCTACTGTCTATGCGGTAATATTTCTACTACATTTTAAAACACTTACCTCGAAGCCTGTTAGAAGGCTAGTACATGCTTCAGTCAATCCGCTCTTGGCGGACTGAACCTTCTGGATCACCGCACTCATGATAGTGTGGTGCTCCTCCTCGATGGAAGCGCTGCGAAGCGCTTCCAACATAGTTTCCGACGCCTCTGGATGGAGAGAGGTCACCGGCACAGGCGTCTCACCCTCCTTAGAAGGGGACTTCCTACCCGAGCTCGGAGCCGTTGGAGGGTCCGGCGCGGTGTTCGGCTGAGGGCCGAACTCGGAGCTCTTAGGGACCCCGTCCCCTCGGCTCCTGGAGTCTGGAAGGTCACCTTGCGGCACCTCCGGGACTGTCCCCCCTCGATCCGGTGCCTCTTGAGATAGCACCTCAGTGTCGTCGGCTGGATGAGGGGAGGTGGCCGTCGGGACTGGATCGCTATCCATGTCCGACGCACCTAGGGAGCCGTCTGAAGATACCTCGATATTGGCTCGGGGCGGCCTGCACAATTGAGTTCGGCGTTAGATAAAGCAATGCGACAAAGGAATCCTATGGGTTACTTTGGTATCCGAATACTTACGATCTCCCTTGGGGCTTGGCCCTGGGCAACCACTCGTCTTCACTTTCGTTGGCGGCGGTGGAGTTGTCCGGAAGGAGCGTCCTTCCCTTCTTGGACCCTCCGGCCTCCCCAGTTGGGACGGCCTTCCTTTTCTTGTCTCCCCCAGTCGGTGGGGGAGCCTCTTCTTCCTCTTCCTCGTCTTCGGGGGAAGAGTGCGCCGCAGACTCGTCGGACGGTGAGTCCGACGACGCCTGGTGTCGGGAACTCTTTCGAGGCCCCTTGGCCTTCTGGGTCTTCTCCGGCACCTTATAAGGGGCCGGAGTCAGCATCTTCGTCAGCAGAGCGTCTGCGGGGCCTTCGGGCAAGGGAGCTGGACAGTCAAACTGTCCGGCCATCTTCTGCCAGCCCTGTCAAAATTATGGGAGTTTAGATCCCGCATAGAATCAATCTATATAGAAAACAAGTATCCTGTGAAAGGCAAAACAACTTACCGCACTGGCGTGGCGCTTCACGCTGAATCCGCGATCCTCAGTAATGGGGGGAGGGACCGCGGCGCCCTTGAACAGCACCCTCCAGGCATCTTCATGAGTCATGTCGAAGAGCCTGCTCAGAGTTCGGTGCTGCGCCGGATTGAACTCCCACAAGGTAAACTCCTATTGTTGGCACGGGAGTATCCGGCGAACGAGCATAACCTGGACTATGTTGACAAGCTTGAGCTTCTTGTACACCATGTTCTGAATACATGACTGGAGTCCGGTCAGCTCTTTTGAATTACCCCAGGACAAGCCCTTCTCTTTCTAGGAGGTGAGCCGCATGGGGATGCCAGATCGGAACTCGGGGGCCGCTACCCATGCGGGGTCGCGCGGCTCGGTGATATAGAACCACCCCGATTGCCACCCCTTTATGGTGTCCACGAAGGTGCCCTCGAGCCATGTGATGTTGGGCATCTTGCCCACCATGGCACCTCCGCACTCCGCCTGGCGGCCGCTCACTACCTTCAGCTTGACATTGAAGGTCTTCAGCCATAAGCCGAAGTGGGGCTTGATGCGGAGGAAGGCCTCGCACACGACGATGAACACCGAGATGTTGAGGATGAAGTTCGGAGCCAAATCGTGGAAATCCAGGCCGTAATAAAACATGAGTCCTCGGACGAAGGGATGGAGAGGGAATCCCAGTCCGCGGAGGAAATGGGTGAGGAATACCACCCTCTCATGGGGCTCTGGGGTGGGGATGAGCTGTCCCTCATCTGGGAGCCGGTGCGCGATATCGTCGTGCAGGTATCCGGCTCTCCTCAGTTTCTTGACGTCTCCCTCCGTGACAGAGGAGACCATCCACTTGCCTCCCGCTCCAGACATGATTGGAGAAGGTTGAGATGGAAGTTAAGACTTGGGCGCTAGAGCTCGAGTGTGCGGGAGCGTATGAGCAGAGGAGGAAGAAGGCATGGATAGAAAGGGGAATCCTTATCCCTTTATATGGGCGAACAAAATTAAATGTCCCCACTTGCCTAGTAAAACTCGCTTATCCCCCAAGCGCCACAATTGATGGCGCGGTTGGGTTACCCACGCCTGTATTGATGAGAATCCCGTAATAAGGGGACACGATCACTGCTTTGATAAGACGTGTCAAGAAACCGCCTCGCATTATGTGGGGCAGGTTAAGAGAAACGGTTCGAATAATCACCGGGCCATGACATGACGTCATACTGTCAAAATAAACTAGCAAATTAGATCTGAGGAAAAATTATTCTCTCTGCGGTGGAATGTGGAACTTATTTTTCAGGGTCGGACACTATCCTCGTATTCAACTTCTTCTATAATGTATTCGGAGAAGGAACCCGCCTTGCAATGCCGAAGACAACTGCGCGCCAGACTCGTCGTCATTGAAGCCTGGTTCAGGGGCTACTGAGGTAGTCCTGGATTAGGGGGTCTCCGGACAGCCGGACTGTTAGACTATGAAGATACAAGATTGAAGACTTCGTCTCGTGTCCGGATGGAACTCTACTTGGCGTGGAAGGCAAGCTAGGCAATACGTATATGTATATCTCCTCCTTTGTAACTGACCTTGTGTAACCCTAACCCTCTCCGGTGTCTATATAAACCGGAGGGCTTTAGTCCGTAGGACAACAATCACAACATACAATCATACCGTAGGCTAGCTTCTAGGGTTTAGCCTCTCTGATCTCGTGGTAGATCTACTCTTGTAACACCCATATCTTCAATATTAATCAAGCAGGACGTAGGGTTTTACCTCCATCAAGAGGGCCCGAACCTGGGTTAAACTTCGTGTCCCTTGCCTCCTGTTACCATCCGGCCTAGACGCACAGTTCGGGACCCCCCTAAGATCCGCCGGTTTTGACACCGACACCATCCTAAGAGAATTGAGCAAGATTCTCAGAGAAATAATATAGATGCACCTAGTCCTTCTAAAAGGAAGAAAAAGAAAAATGATAGGACTTTGCATGCTTCTAGTGAACCTATTGCTCAACCACCTGAGAATCCAAATGATATTTCTATTTCTGATGCTGAAACACAATCTGGTAATGAACCTGAAACTAGTGATAATGTTAATGATAATGTTCATGATGATGCTCAACCTAGTAATGATAATGATATAGAAATTGAACCTGCTATTGATCTTGATAACCCACAATCAAAGAATCAATGTTATGATAAGAAAGACTTTGTTGCTAGGAAACATGCTAAATAAAGAGAACCATGGGTTCAAAAACCCATGCCTTTTCCTCCCAAACCATCCAAGAAAAAGGATGATGAGGATTTTGAGCGCTTTGCTGAAATGATTAGACCTATATTTTTGCGTATGCGATTAACTGATATGCTTAAAATGAATCCTTATGCTAAGTATATGAAAGAAATTGTTACAAATAAGAGAATGATACCGGAAGCTGAAATTTCCACCATGCTTGCTAATTATACTTTTAAGGGTGGAATACCAAAGAAACTTGGAGATCCAGGAGTACCCACTATACCATGCTCCATTAAAAGAAATTATGTTAAAACTGCTTTATGTGATCTTGGAGCCGGTGTTAGTGTTATGCCTCTCTCTTTATATCATAGACTTGATTTGAATAAGTCGACACCTACTGAAATATCTTTGCAAATGGTTGATAAATCAACTGCTATACCTGTCGGTATTTGTGAGGATGTGCCTGTTGTAGTTGCAAACGTTACTATTTTAACGGACTTTGTTATTCTTGATATTCCCGAGGACGATAGTATGTCTATTATTCTTGGAAGACCCTTTTTGTATACTGCAGGGGCTATTATTGATTGCACTAAAGGCAATGTCACTTTTCATGTTAATGGTAATGAGCATACGGTACACTTTCCGTGGAAACAACCTCAAGTTCATAGTATCAACTCTATTGGAAAAATTCCATCAATTATATTTGGAGGTTTTGAATTTCCTCTTCCTACTGTCAAGAAGAAATATGATATTCTTATTATTGGGGATGTGCATATCCCTGTTGAGGTAACATAGTGTTATTCGAAATTTCTCCGGTCCCATGTTATTCGGAATGAGTTCGTTAACAAGACTTGATCAACCTTGTTAGTGGATTCCTTTTGATGATCATGAAATGGATGAATTTAGAAAACACAACTCTCTGTACCCTCCTTTTACTTTCTGTTATTTATATTAAATAAAATTAAAATAAATATTTTCCATCTGTTATCTGAATTATCCGTGCAATATAAAAATAACTCAAAAATAAAAGTTCTCCAAATGCCCTGAAATTTAAATATGATTTTTTCCCGAACATTTGAGAATATTTGGCACCAAGAACACAGCAGGGGGGCATCCACCTGGCCATGAGGGTGGAGGGCGCGCCCTACCCCCTGGGTGCGCCCCCTGTCTCGTGGGCCCATGGTGGCTCTCCTCCACTTATTCCTGCACCCACACACACCTTCTTCCTCCCACAAACATGAATATCCAGCTCAAACCCAAGTCCAAGCTCATTTTGCTGCCATTTTCGATCTCCTTGCTCAAAGCACCTCTCACAAAACTGCTTGGGGAGATTGTTCCTTGGTAAGTGACTCCTCCATTGGTCCAATTAGTTTTTGTTCTAGTGCTTTATTCATTGCAAATTTGTGCTGCCTAGGTGACCATGTTCTTGAGCTTGCATGTCAAATCTATATGGTCAAAAGTAGTTCTAATGCATGATATAGGCTCTAGGCACTTGTAGGAGTTGTTGCTATCAATTTTGTTGAGCCTGACTCACTTTTATTTGAAGTTACTAAAAATTTCAGAATTTTTCAGAGAATAATGTAGAGATTTTTGAGGGGCTCATCGAGCCGAAGCTCGAAGGAAAAGCAAAATGAAGAAGCAAAGAAGCCCAAATATAATCTACCTCGCACCACGGAGGTTAGGCCGTGTGAATGGCCCTCCGATGATTTCTTGAGAGCAGCCGGGATTTATGATGATTTTTATGAATTGGCTGAGAATGCAGGCCTCACCGCCTTCCTCCACGACCAACGCGACCAGTATCTCTTACTCACCAATATCTTTGTGCAAAACTTTCATTTCCATTCTAGGAGCTCACCACCTACGGTGCAGTTTTATTTATATGATGAGCATAAGGAGATGTCACTTTATGATTTTTGTCGGGTTTGTTTGGTCTCTTTCGAGGGCATGACAGAGGAACCACATCGCGGCGATGTGGATGGGTTTATTGATATCATCATTGTAGGGGAAACGAGGAAGGTTTCCGATGCACGAATCACTAGCATACATTTTCCTGTTTTACGCTACATTGCAATATTTGCTAGTCATTGCTTAATTGGTCGTGGAAACTGTGGAAACCTTAGTGTTCCTGATATTATTATTTTGTTCCACGGTTTATGCAGTGATAACTCTATTAGTATGGGCGGTATTATTGCTAAACGGTTAAGTCTGAACTGTACAAAGGGCCCCATCTTTGGAGGCATCTATGCTTCATGCCTAGCTGCACATTTTAACATACCTATTAGGCATTATGAGAAGGAAGAAAAATTGTTGCCTCGTGTTTATTTAGATTATAAGAGTATGGTGGCATACGATTTTATTGTTAAGAATAGGGAATGGGAGCTTAAATACAAATTGTTCTTTCATAAACATCATCCTGAGACTATTACCCTGCCTCCTCCTTCCTTGTTTGATTTATCTTCAGGCCAATACCTTGTTCCGTTAGAGGCTATTCAAGCCTACCGGAACCCTACATCAGCCACAGAGCCAGAGTTGGAACCACAAGTTGATCATCCACGACAGTCTAATTACCATTGGGATCCGAAGATGATTGCCAACCAGTGGCAATCAGAGTCTTCTTCATCGCAGTACGATCCCAACTATTACTATGGATATCCGCCAGGCCAGCCGTGGACATAGACCAACTTAGGCCAAAAGCCTAATCTTGGGGGAGTACGTATTTCTCACCGACATTACATTCATGTTCACACACTCATTGCTAGATGTCGGTGCTTATACTTTTTCATTGTATCATCCATGCTAGTTTATTTTCCTTTTTATGCTTTCTTTTTGTGTGTTTAATAAAACTTAGGAAAAACCAAAAAAAATTAGTTGTAGCTTTTAATTAGTTTACTTTCCATGCTTGTAGTAGTAATTAAAAAGAAAACCCAAAAAGATTTCTTGTTCTTCTTTTGCTTGTTGGGAGCTTTCCCGTGTAAATAGTTTTATTTCTTTTCTTTTCTTTGGGGGTCGATAGGAGAAGACCATAATTAAATTGTTGAAGTGGCTCTTATATGCATTATTGTTGATCTGACAAAGAGCCCATATTGCCTTGTATTCTCCTGTTTACTGAATGCTTGCAGATTCCAGCTTAGTCTAATGCACGTGCACTCTTAATATTATTCACATCATTCAGTCATTCAAGTGAAAGGCAATTATGACGATATATGATGGACTGTCTGAGATGAGAAAAGCCGGTATGAACTCGACCTCTCTTGTTTTTGTAAATATGATTAGTTCATCGTTCCTGATTTAACCTATTATGAATAAACATGTTTGCAATGACAACTAGAGATCATAGTTTCTTGTGCCATGCTTGATTAGATAAGAGCTTATAATGGTTTACCTTGCGTGCCAACATGCTATTAAAATGGTTGTGATGTGGTATGATGGGGTGGTATCCTCCTATGAATGATTTAAGTGACTTGACTTGGCGCATGTTCACGCATGTAGTTGAAACAAAATCAACATAGCCTTCACGATATATATTTTCATGGTGGATTATATCCTACTCATGCTTGCATTTACTGTTGATTAATTTTAATGCATGTTCATGACTGTTGTCGCTCTCTAGCTGGTCGCTTCCCAGTCTTTTGCTAGCCTTCACCTGTACTAAGCGGGAATACTGCTTGTGCATCCAACTCCATAAACCCCAAAGTTGTTCCATATGAGTCCACCATACCTACCTATATACGGTATCTACCTGCCGTTCCAAGTAAATTTGTATGTGCCAAACTCTAAACCTTCAAATAAATATCCTGTTTTGTATGCTCTAATAGCTCATGTATCAACTAGGGCTGAACGTATCTTCCATGTTAGGCGGGTTATTCTCAAGAGGAGTGGACTCCGCTCCTCACACATGAGAAAATGGCTGGTCACCGGGATGCCCAGTCCCATGCTTTATGCAAACTAAATCAAAACAATTGCAAACAAAACCCCCCTGGGACTCTTGTTAGTTGGAGGCACTCATTGTTTCGAGCAAGCCATGGATTGATGCTTGTTGGTGGAGGGGGAGTATAAACTTTACCATTCTGTTTGGGAACCGCCTATAATGTGTGTAGCATGGAAGATATCGCCATCTCTTGGTTGTTATGTTGACAATGAAAGTATACCGCTCAAAATATTATTCTCCTCTATTTCAAAACCGAGCTCTGGTACCTCTACAAATCCCTGCTTCCCTCTGCGAAGGGCCTATCTATTTACTTTTATGTTGAGTTATCATCCTCTTATTAAAAAGCACCAGTTGGAGAGCACCGCTGTCATTTGCATTCATTAATGTTAGTTTACATTGAGTATGACTTGACTGGATCTCTTTTACCATGAATTACAATGTCTAGTCAGTCCTTGATCTTTAAAGGTGCTTTGCATTTATGTTTTGCGGTCTCAGAAAGGGCTAGCGAGATACCATCTTGTTATATCATATTATGATTGTTTTGAGAAAGTGTTGTCATTCGAGATTTATTATTATTGCCCGCTAGTTGATTATGCCATTGATATGAGTAAACATGAGACCTATGCGTTATTGTGAATATGGTTAGTTCATAATCTTTGCTGAAAACTTGAATGCTGGCTTTACATATTTACAACAACAAGAGCAAATAGAGTTTGTAAAAGTTTTTCTTTATCACTTTCAGTTTGTCAACTGAATTGCTTGAGGACAAGCAAAGGTTTAAGCTTGGGGGAGTTGATACGTCTCCGTCGTATCTACTTTTCCTAACACTTTTGCCCTTGTTTTGGACTCTAACTTGCATGATTTGAATGGAACTAACCCGGACTAATGTTGTTTTCAGCAGAATTGCCATGGTGTTATTTTTGTGCAGAAACAAAAGTTCTCGAAATGACCTGAAACTTCACGGAACATCTTTTCGGAAATAATAAAAATCCTTGCAAAAGATGAAGACCAAGGGGCCCACACCCTAGCCACGAGGGTGGGGGAGCGCGCCTGCCCCCCTAGGGTGCGCCCCTACCTCGTGGGCCCCCTGGAGCTCCTCCGACCTCGACTCCAACTTTATATATTTGCTTTTGGGGAGAAAAAAATAATGAAGAAGGATTCATCGCGTTTTACAATACAGAGCCGCCGCCAAGCCCTAAAACTTCTTGGGAGGGCTGATCTGGAGTCCGTTCGAGGCTCCGGAGAGGGGAATCCGTTGCCATCGTCATCATCAACCTTCCTCCATCACCAATTTCATGATGCTCAACGCCGTGCGCCAGTAATTCCATCATAGGCTTGCTGGACGGTGATGGGTTGGATAATATTTATCATGTAATCGAGTTAGTTTTGATAGGGTTTGATCCCTAGTATCCACTATGTTCCGAGATTGATGTTGCTATGACTTTGCTATGCTTAATGCTTGTCACTAGGGCCCGAGTGCCATGATTTCAGATCTGAACCTATTATGTTTTCATCAATATATGAGAGTTCTTGATACTATCTTGCAAGTCTATAGTCACCTATTATGTGTTATGATCCGTTAACCCCGAAGTGATAATAATCGGGATACTTACCGGTGATGACCGTAGTTTGAGGAGTTCATGTATTCACTATGTGTTAATGCTTTGGTCCGGTACTCTATTAAAAGGAGACCTTAATATCCCTTAGTTTCTGCTAGGACCCCGCTGCCACGGGAGGGTAGGACAAAATATGTCATGCAAGTTCTTTTCCATAAGCATGTATGACTATATTCGGAATACGTGCCTACATTACATTGATGAATTGGAGCTAGTTCTGTGTCACCCTAGGTTATGACTGTTACATGATGAACCACATCCGGCAGAATTCTCCATCACTAATCCATTGCCTACGAGCTTTCCATATATTGTTCTTCGCTTATTTACTTTTCCGTTGCTATTGCTATCATCACTACAGAATACCAAAAACATTACTTTTGCTATCATTACCTTTTGCTACCATTACCACTACTATCATATTACTTTGCTACTAAACACTTTGCTGCAGATATTAAGTTTCCATGTGTGGTTGAATTGACAACTCAGCTGCTAATACTTGAGAATATTCTTTGGCTCCCCTTGTGTCGAATCAATAAATTTGGGTTGAATACTCTACCCTCGAAAACTGTTGCGATCCCCTATACTTGTGGGTTATCACTGGAGGACAGCCAAGGTATGCAGTGACCTGCGCGTGAATTGAGGAAGGATGAATGTTTCGTGTTGACTAAAGTGTCATAATTTTTATTAGGGGCCACGACCGAGGTGGCGGCCCTCAAGAAGGCATTAGCCGAGGCCGAGGACAAAGCATCCAAGGAGCACGCCGCGCACGAGAAACACGAGGCCCGGGTCAACAAGGTCCAGCAAGAGCTCCAAGACACCGTCAAGAAGTATGAGTCCTTGGAGCGTGATTCTCAGACGCGAGTGTCCGAACTTGCGAAGGCCCGCCAGAGTGCACAAGAGGCTTGAGCCGAGGCCCAGAGCGCCCTTTAGGAAATCCAGGCGGCCAAGAAGATCGCGGAGGGTAAGGCTTTCATTATGCAAAGCAAGTCTGTGAAGGAAACATTCCTTTTACTTACCCGAATTTCAAGCTCTCCAGGGACGTTTATGGATTTTCCGCATAGCGTATCAGATGCTGCTGAGTTCTATTGAGCCGAAGAAGGGATTTCTATGGAGAAGCTGTTCTGGTCTCAATATCTTGGACCAGAACATCTGGTGCCCTTCAGCGACCAGCTGAAACAGCTGGTCGAGCTGCACAAGGCGGCTGAGCTAGCCATGGACCTGGTAGTCCGACTATGGCCTGCCGCGCCGATACCCAGCAGCTACTTCGGACTTGTGAAGCGGCTTGTTAGTGCCTGCCTATGCCTTGAGGTCATAAAGCGACCGGTCTGTATTGAAGGTGCCCGAATGGCCTTTTCCCGTGTCAAGATGCACTGGGCGAAGATGGATGCCAAGAAGCTGATGACTGAGGGGCCGCCTGAGGGCAATGAGCTCCGCCGTCCCGAGTTATATTTTGATGGTGTCCTGGAGGGATCCCGCCTTGTGGCGGAGCAATGTGCGAAGGATGTTATATTCCCATGAAAATACTTGTATTATCCTGTCCTGTAACATGAATCAACGATGTTGTGTAATATAATGCTTGTTATGTTTTAATTTTTTCCTCCTGTGCGGCCGTGTTGTATGAAATCTGAGGGTTGGCTAGTCGTCGGCTTCTGCCCCCACGTAGGTAGTACGGGGGTGTTCGGGATGGAATCTAAACAATCTTGATCCAATTATATGGTCCTTGAAGGAGTTGTTTAGTGCAACGAACCAGGCAACCAGACTATGCGGCTTGAACGCCCTCACTTAGCCATATGAGTTTTATAATAAAAACATGGGCGCAACCCCTAGTATCCGAACTAGAGTGCTATAAGCGTCTGATAGGGAAGTACCGATCCTTCGCGTAATGCGGAAGAAATCTCCAACGATTTTGTGATGCCTCGAGACCGATGCGCCAGGTGTCTTCCAGTTATTCGTCGTTGTTGCCATGTCATTCACTTGCGTGTTGCATCATGTCATGTCATCATGTGCATTGCATAATCATGTTTTCAAAACCTGCATCCGTCCGGGTTTCCCTCAGTTCTTTCCGTTGTCCGTTCTGAGCCCAGACACACTTGCACGCGCCCGCGGCATGTCCGAAATAGTATTTTATAAGTGGCTGGAAAATGTTCTCGGTTTGGGTTGAAAGTTTGCGTGTGGTCTTATTATAGTGTAGATAGACCGCCTGTCAAGTTTCATCGCATTCAGAGTTCGTTTGATAGCCCAACCATTAACTATAGCGACAATATAGTCGGTCAAAACGTTGGACGTTTCTCGGTCTCCGGAAAAAGTCGCCGGGTCTCTCTCTTCTCTTCTCTCAGCCCAAGGCTTCCTGCACGGCCCACTACCTAACCGCCAGGCCCTACCTAACCTCCCTCGTTAGCCCGCGGCCATCCTCGTGTGCGTCCGAAAGTTGTCCCGAACCCGACCCGGGCAGTCATCACCCTTGGGTCCGGATCATCCCCAAACATCTACAAAACGTCTCTGTTTTGTTAATTGGACTTCCTAACATATTTTTCTCGACCGTTCGATTTTGATTGGAGGCTCCAGATAGCCCCTAACCTATTTCACCTGATGTATATATTTGGTCCAACCCTAAAAATTAGGAGGTCTGTCCCATCCACCCTCCTGCCCGCCGCCGCCTACCTACCCTCTCCCTCTCGGGATCCATCCTCTCCTGGTTTTCAGCGCTAGCCAACCAAAAACCAATCCCTCCCGATCCACCCATTGCACCAACCAGAGAATTCCCTGCTCGATCCCCAGGGGATCACGAGCAGCTCATCCCCGCCGTCGCCCAACCACAGCAAAGTACAGGAGCAACAGGAGGTCGTCCCTAGTGCCATGGCCATCGTTCCGTCGCGGTCTCAGGACCCGCCATGGAGGACCCCGTCGCCCGCCAAGTACCTCACCGGAGTACCCAACCAGGCCATGACTTCGACGCCTCTGCCTCCCTTGCAGCCTGAGCAAGTCCGGCCTCGCGCAGCTTTTTCGTCCCTGACCGTGGCCGCGCCACCGTTCGTCGCTAGGCCAGACTCCCTCGCCCTTTCTCCTGCTCTCCTTCCCTTTCTTCCCCATCTCTCTCCTGTGATTCACCCTCTCTCTCTATCTTGTTTGAAATAGAGAACTCCCGCAAGGTTCGTCGCCAACGGATGCCATGGCCGCCTGAGTTCTTCCATGTCGCCTCGCCGACCCGAACTGGCCCAGATCCGCGTCTCCGACCACCAAGCCAGCGCCGAGCCCCGCTCCCCTCCGTCCTCCACCTTCCCTCCATCAGGCCGCTCGTGGCTGAGCCCCTTGCCGCTGCGTGCTTTGCTTTCCTGGTTCGAGCAGCAGCAGCGAGCGCCGCCGCGCGTTGACTTGCGCCTGGACTGCGACCAACGCGTCCAGGGCCCAGTGAGCCTCCTCAGTGTGGCAGCGACCGGCCCAGCCGCATGCCTCATCCAGCCCAGCACCAACCGGGCCAAGCCCGATGTGAGAAGCCCCCTCCAGCCCCTGTGCATTGTTGGGCCAACCAGATTCAGCCTGTTGCGTATTTTTTCCTGCTGCTGCATTTAGCTATTTTCTAGAAAACTGCTGTTTTACAGATTAGTCCCTCTAGTTCATGCATTTCATAACTCGCCAAACGTGCATCGGATTAAAATAAGCCATATATGAAATGTGCTTAGTTTTTCATCTAGTTTCATAATATGTCATTTTCTTCCATGTTTAAATGCTTAAAATGTTGTTTGGTTAAATTTACTCCTATGTCATGTTAAAATGCTTTATTTCATAACTAAATAACCGTAACTCCGAATTTAATAATCTTTATATGTAAATGGGGTAGAATTTTGCCTAGTTTAACATGGTGGCTTTACTTTGCATGTTTAATAACTCTAAAATTATGTTTAGGGCAGATCAGTACCACAACCGAAATATGCACATGAGGATTTTTCCGGACTTGTTGCTTGTTGTTCCGGCCTCATTTAAACTTGCCTAGTTAGGTAGTTTTCATTTGCTTCACCCTCTTGCCATGCTAACAACATTTAATCTTGTTGGGTACATAAACGAGAGAGAACTAAATAAGTCATGTGGTGTTTTGTCAATATGCATTCCAATGCATGTTGAGCTCCACTTAATTTGTAGTGTTGTTTGTGCACTTTGCCATGCCATGCTTCATTAAACCGGACATGCATCATACTCGATTGTGCATCATGCCATGTTGATGTGTTGGTTGTTTACTATGTTGTTTGATTCTTTTCGGTGTTGCTTCTTCGGGTTGGTACTGATAACGTCGTGTGTGTGAGGATCCGTTCGACTACGTCCGTTTGTCTTCTTCATGGACTCGTTCTTCTTCCTTGCAGGATTTCAGGCAAGATGACCATACCCTCGAAATCACTTCTATCTTTGCTTGCTAGATGCTCGCTCTTTTGCCATGCCTATGCTGTGATACCTACCACTTGCTTATCATGCCTCCCATATTGTTAAGCCAAGCCTCTAACCCACATTGTCCTAGCAAACCATTGTTTGGCTATGTTACCGCTTTGCTCAGCCCCTCTTATAGCGTTGTTAGTTGCAGGTGAAGATTGGAGTTTGTTCCATGTTGGAACATGGATATTTTGTTGGGATATCACAATATCTCTTATTTAATTAATGCATCTATATACTTGGTAAAGGGTGGAAGGCTCGGCCTTATGCCTGGTGTTTTGTTCCACTCTTGCCGCCCTAGTTTCCATCATATCGGTGTTATGTTCCCGGATTTTGCGTCCCTTACGCGGTTGGGTTATAATGGGAACCCCTTGACAGTTCGCCTTGAATAAAACTCCTCCAGCAATGCCCAACATTGGTTTTACCATTCGCCACCTAGCCTCTTTTCCCTTGGGTTTCACGGACTCAAGGGTCATCTTTATTTTAACCCCCCCGGGCCAGTGCTCCTCTGAGTGTTGGTCCGAAATGGGCAGCCTGCTGGGCCACCTCGGGGAAACTCGAGGGCTGGTTTTACTCGTAGCTTGACCTATCTGAGTGTGCCCTGAGAACGAGATATGTGCAGCTCCTATCGGGATTTGTCGGCACATTCGGGTAGTGTTGCTGGACTTGTTTTACCATTGTCGAGGATGTCTTGTAACCGGGATTCCGAGTTTGATCGGGTCTTCCCGCTAGAAGGAATATCCTTCGTTGACCGTGAGAGATTGTGATGGGCTAAGTTGGGACTCCCCTGCAGGGATTTGAACTTTCGAAAGCCTTGCCCGCGGTTATGGGCAGATTGGAATTTGTTAATGTCCGGTTGTAGAAAACCTGAAGTTGACCTTAATTAAAACACATCAACCGCGTGTGTAACCGTGATGATCTCTTTCCGGCGGAATCCGAGAAGTGAACACGGTGTTGGAGTTATGCTTGACGTAGGTTGTTCTAGGATCACTTCTTGATCATAGTTTCTCGACCATGCTTTTGCCTTCTCTTCTCGCTCTCCTTTTGCGTATGTTAGCCACCATATATGCTAGTCGCTTGCTGCAGCTCCACCTCATACCTTTTACCTTACCCATAAGCTTAAATAGTCTTGATCGTGAGGGTGTGAGATTGCTGAGTCCCCGTGACTCACAGATACTTCCAAAACCAGCTTGCAGGTGCCGATGAGACCGTGCAGGTGATGCAACCGAGCTCAAGGAGGAGCTCGATGAAGATCTTGTCCTTTGTGTTGTTTCGTTCTAGTGGATCAGTAGTGGATCCCAGTTGGGGTCGATCAGGGATCTGTGTAGCATTCGGGGTAGTCTTCTTTTATTTTGGTTCCGTAGTCGGACCTTGATTGTATCTGGATGATGTAATGCTTTATTCATGTATTGTGTGAAGTGGCGATTGTAAGCCAACTATGTATCTCTTTCCCTTATGTATTACATGGGTTGTGTGAAGATTACCTCACTTGCGACATTGCTTTCAATGCGGTTATGCCTCTAAGTCGTGCTTCGACACGTGGGAGATATAGCCGCATCGAGGGCGTTACAAGTTGGTAATCAGAGCCTTCCCCGACCTTAGGAGCCCCCTGCTTGATCGAATCGCTGGCGTATTTGAGTCTAGAAAAATGTTTTGAGTCATTTAGGAATTATATATATCGAAGAGTTAGGAATTCTTTTTAGTCCCCAGTCCCTTCATCGCTCTGGTGAGGCATCCTGACGTAGAGTTTTGACTCTTCTCTTCTCAAATTTCACTAAAAAAAATTTAGGATCACGCGGGTATCTTGGAATCGTTCCGATGGTTTTGTAACGGGAACATTGTTCTTGGTGCCTCCTGACATTTAGGGGTTGTGGCAGTGTCCCAGGGAGTTGAGCTCCAAGGTGTTGTCGTCACAATTTTATCGTTGCAGTTCTGGAATACCTGAGTTTAGTTTCGCCGACATCGAAAATCTCTTTAATGCTGTTGTTGGTGAGATAACCTCGACGCCACCCAGTACTGGGGCGGGAGTTCGGGAGTATTGCCATAACTCGTATAACGGATGCTTTTCGGAGGTTGAGGTAGATGATTTCCGAAGGTTTCTTGGTTATGTGTTGAAGGATGGATATAGCTGGATGTAGGATTTGCTAGTTTGGGTGAGATATTATGCTTCCCCTGTATCCCCAACACCTGATTGCATAACCAGAAAATTTCGGGAGTTTATAAGTGGGAATTCAAGTAGCTCTTAGGATATCTTTCCGACAGATGTATGATATGAAATTAGGGTTCGACGTCTAGTGGTCCGCCTATTCACGGTTGGTTTTACAGTGGTCTCGTTGTATCTTAAAGAGTCCTTGGCTATGCCGACTCGGGGACGCTTCGTATGTCATGTGCACTGCCTTGTACATGATGGTGCTGTACGATCGAGCCTGTGTAGGCCCCACCACGAAAACTTCGGACAAAATTTCTATCATATGTTTGTTCCGGCTTGTTCTGCAAGTCAATCCTTTGTTTTGTTTTGAGTTGTGGTATTCAAGTTGCTTCGAAGTCAAATGTTGATTCCATCCCTTTTCTAAGTGGTGTTCTCATACTCCGATGTGGATACTAATCCTTCTTGATAATCGAGATTGTCAGGTCAAACCTTTTCAACCGGTGTGCTTCTCTTCAAGCGGATCCGTCCATTTTCAACATCCGCAAGATCTAGTATCAGTTCTTCTCAACGGTGTTTGTTTCATCCGTATCCAAGTTGCCTTTGTTTTTCCCGCCCTCCCACCCTTTTTCTTCAAGGAATCCAATGTGTTTATCAAGTATCCTTTTATTCTTGTGAAGTCTCTCCATCATTTTCCGTCAATATTCTTATCCGGTGATTCTCATGAAGATCCTAACGGAGCTTCAAGTTCATCATTCTCCATTCTTTCCTTTTCCGGTGGATCCAATTCAAGCTTTCGATGTTGATCATATTCTTTTCTGTTTTTTCAAATGCTTTTCTCATGCCGGTGCACCTCATAACCATTCATTTCTCGCTATTCATTTGTTCCGGAGTACTCAAGATATCTCAAAGATTCGTGTTTTCCACTCTGCATTCGTTCAAGATCTTTCGAGGTTGTTATCTCAATCTAGCCATTTAAGTCAACCGGTGCAATCTCAGTTTCTAGACATCGTTCTACGGTGTATATTTTGAGTGGGCCCTAACCCACAGGTCATTTTCCAGGATCTTACCTGACTCTTCTTATTTTCCCGGAGCTATCCTCAAATTTCTTTTCGAAGTTTGACGTAAGAATGATTTATCATCAGTCAAATGTCTTTCTCCAAGATCTTTCAAATTCATTTCATTGTTGATTCAACTTTTATATTCTTCTTTATTCCGGAGTGCCTCAACAATTCATGGTGGTGTTTATCGTTGTCATTCTCAGATTTGAAGACCGAAGAAGATTTTTCCTCCATATCTTGCCCCATTCTCGGCCATCATCTCATAATTGTTTTTGATTGTGAGAATACTTTTCACCTATCCGGAGCAATTCAAGATTCTTTTCAATTTGATTAATCCAGAGTCCATCAATTCAGGGTTATTCATTCTCAGCTGTCAGTTATCATTCTCCAATCTTACCGGTGCATCGTTCAAGTGATCTCTAATCAGTTCATGATCCCTTCGTTCTCATGTATCTAGTTTGTCTCAAGTATCTTCGTTCATTTCATAATTCTTACCCGGTGACTCATCCCTTTACTTTGTTCATTCCCAATTCTAACGGTCGTTCGTTCAGGAGTTCTCTTCCTTGGTTATCATATCAATTCATTTGTGCTTTCCAAATGCTAACGGTGGTTCGTTGAAGTCTTTTCTCAAGTTTACACGATATCTATCATAATCCTGTCTACGAGAATAAGTAGTATGACAAATCCGTTGCTCGTCATCAATTTAAATTGGTGAAGGATAAGCATAATGTAATTCTTATTCTTGTTTCATCGAGTAAATTCAATTATTCCGGAGGTTCATCAAATTCTCGGTTTCAATTGGTTCATCTTTTCTTTTTCCTGGCGTTCCAAGCTTTCATCATCATGAAGATCCATCTTATCATTGCAAGGCTTGAACCTTATTCTTTTCATCCTTCATTTCATTTGATCATTCTTTTATTACCAGAGTTCTTCATGGAGGCTCTACATGATGGTTCATCAAGGACTTAATTCCTTCTCGAAGTATTCATCGAGATTGTTTTCAAAGGAGCTCAAGTATTCTTCATCTTGCATAATGAAGTGCAATTCTTTCTACATTATCTTTTGAGGTGGTGTTATGCCATTCGTGATAATTTCCCTTCGTGTTTCATGATTCACAAGTTATCAAGAATGAGGTATTTTAAATCCATCAATCCCTTCATTCGAGTTATCTTGGGTTATATTTCACCTAAAACCTTCCCTAAGGAATGTTGCTATTTATGGTGTTTATCGATGATCCAAGTTTCCTCCTAGTCTCGCGATGAAAGATGTTTTCATCTCTCTGTCGCTCCCAAGCAAGCAATTGTTTTCGTTTGTTGCAGAAGTTGTCATTTTGTTCTAAATCCCTTCTCTTCCGATTATCTATCTTCTATTTCTTTCTTCCGGAGGCATTGGGATGTTGCTATCTTCGTCCCATCAACTCATTTTTCCAAGTTCATATTCTTTTCCATGCATATCCCATTTAACCGGAGTGTTGTGTGTTGGGGAACGTAGTAATTTCAAAAAAATTCCTACACACATGCAAGATCATGGTGATGCATAGCAACGAGAGGGGAGAGTGTTGTCTACGTACCCTTGTAGACCGATAGTGGAAGCGTTATGACAACGCGGTTGATGTAGTCGTACGTCTTCACGGCCCGACCGATCAAGCACCGAAACTACGACACCTTCGAGTTTTAGCACACGTTCAGCTCGATGACAATCCCCGGACTCTGATCCAGCAAAGTGTCGGGGAAGAATTCTGTCAGCACGACGGCGTGGTGACGATCTTGATGTTCTACCGTCGCAGGGCTTCACCTAAGCACCGCTACAATATTATCGAGGAGTATGGTGGAAGGGGGCACCGCACACGGCTAAGAAAACGATCACATGGATCAACTTGTCTGTCTAGGGGTGCCCCCTGACCCCGTATATAAAGGAGCAAGGGGAGGAGGCCGGCCGGCCCTAAGGCGCGCCAAGGAGGAGGAGTCCTCCTCCTAGTAGGAGTAGGACTCCCCTCTTTCCTACTCCTACTAGGAGGGGGAAAGGAAGGGGGAGAGGGAGAAGGAAAGGGGGGCGCCGCCCCCCTCTCCTAGTCCAATTCGGACCAGAGGGGGAGGGGGCGCGCGGCCCACCCTGGCCGCCCCTCTCTCTCTCCACTAGGGCCCATAATGCCCATTACTTCTCCCGGGGGGGGGTCCAGTAACCCTCCGACACTCCGGTTTTCTCTGAAATCACCCGGAACACTTCCGTTGTCCGAATATAGCCGTCCAATATATCAATCTTTATGTCTCGACCATTTCGAGACTCCTCGTCATGTCCGTGATCACATCCGAGACTCCGAACTAACTTCGGTACATCAAAAATCATAAACTCATAATATAACTGTCATCGATACCTTAAGCGTGCGGACCCTACGGGTTCGAGAACAATGTAGACATGACCGAGACATGTCTCCGGTCAATAACCAATAGTGGAACCTGGATGCTCATATTGGCTCCCACATATTCTACGAAGATCTTTATCGGTCATACCGCATAACAACATACGTTCTTCCCTTTGTCATCGGTATGTTACTTGCCCGAGATTCGATCGTCGGTATCTCAATACCTAGTTCAATCTCATTACCGGCAAGTCTCTTTACTCATTCCGTAATACATCATCTCGCAACTAACTCATTAGTTGCAATGCTTGCAAGGCTTAAGTGATGTGCATTACCAAGAGGTCCCAGAGATACCTCTCCGACAATCAGAGTGACAAATCCTAATCTCGAAATACGCCAACCCAACATGTACCTTTGGAGACACCAGTAGAGCTCCTTTATAATCACCCAGTTACGTTGTGACATTTGGTAGCATACAAAGTCTTCCTCCGGCAAACGGGAGTTGCATAATCTCATAGTCATAGGAACAAGTATAAGTCATGAAGAAAGCAATAGCAACATACTAAACGATCGGGTGCTAAGCTAATGAAATGGGTCATGTCAATCACATCATTCTCCTAATGATGTGATCCCGTTAATCAAATGACAACACATGTCTATGGTTAGGAAACATAACCATCTTTGATTAACGAGCTAGTCAAGTAGAGGCATACTAGTGACACTTTGTTTGTCTATGTATTCACACATGTATTATGTTTCCGGTTAATACAATTCTAGCATGAATAATAAACATTTATCATGAAATAAGGAAATAAATAATAACTTTATTATTGCCTCTAGGGCATATTTCCTTCAGTCTCCCACTTGCACTAGAGTCAATAATCTAGATCACATCACCATGTGATTTAACATCAATAGTTCACATCACCATGTGATTAACACCCATAGTTCACATCGTCATGTGACCAACACTCAAAGGGTTTACTAGAGTCAGTAATCTAGTTCACATCTATATGTGATTAACACCTAAAGAGTACTAAGGTGTGATCATGTTTTGCTTGTGAGAGAAGCTTAGTCAACGAGTCTGCCAAAATTCAGATCCGTATGTATTTTGCAAATTTCTATGTCTATAACGCTCTGCATGGAGCTACTTTAGCTAATTTCTCCCACTTTCAATATGTATCCAGATGAAGACTTAGAGTCATCCGGATCAGTGCCAAAAACTTGTATCGACGTAATCCTTTTACGACGAACCTTTTGTCACCTCCATAATCGAGAAACATATCCTTATTCCACTAAGGATAATTTTGACCGATGTCTAGTGATCTACTCCTAGATCACGATTGTACTCCCTTGCCAAAATCAATGTAGGGTATACAATAGATCTGGTACATAGCATGGCATACTTTATAGAACCTATGGCTGAGGCATAGGGAATGACTTTCATTCTCTTTCTATCTTCTGTCGTGGTCGGGCTTTGAGTCTTACTCAATTTCACACCTTGTAACACATGCAAGAACTCTTTCTTTGACTGTTCCATTTTGAAATACTTCAAAATCTTGTCAAGGTATGTACTCATTTAAAAAACTTATCAAGCGTCTTGATCTATCTCTATAGATCTTGATGCTTAATATGTAAGCAGCTTCGCCGAGGTCTTTCTTTGAAAAACTTCTTTCAAACACTCCTTTATGCTTTGCAGAATAATTCTACATTATTTCCGATCAATAATATGTCATTCACATATACTTGTCAGAAATGCTGTAGTGCTCCCACTCACTTTCTTGTAAATACAGGCTTCACCACAAGTCTGTATAAAACTATATACTTTGATCATCTCATCAAAGCGCATATTCCAACTCCGGGATGCTTGCACCAGTCGACAGATGGATCGCTGGAGCTTGCATATTTTGTTAACACTTTTAGGATTGACAAAACCTTCTGGTTGCATCATATACAACTCTTCTTTAATAAATCTATTAAGGAATGCAGGTTTGTTTATCCATTTGCCAGATTTCGTAAAATGCGGCAATTGCTAACATGATTCGGACAGACTTAAGCGTAGATACGAGTGAGAAACTCTCATCGTAGTCAACATCTTGAACTTGTCGAAAACCTTTTTGTGACAATTCTAGCTTTGTAGATAGTAACACTACTATCAGCGTCCGTCTTCCTCTTGAAGATCCATTTATTTTCAATTGCTTACCGATCATCGGGCAAGTCAACCAAAGTCCATACTTTGTTTTCATACATGGATCCCATCTTAGATTTCATGGCTTCAAGCCATTTTGCGGAATCTGGGCTCACCATCGCTTCTTCATAGTTCATAGGTTCATCATGATCTAGTAGCATGATTTCCAGAACAGGATTATCGTACCACTCTGGTGCGGATCTTACTCTAGTTGATCTACGAGGTTCAGTAATAACTTGATCTGAAGTTTCATGATCATCATCATTAACTTCCTCACTAATTGGTGTAGGTGTCACAGAAACCGTTTTCTGTGATGAACTACTTTCCAATAAGGGAGCAGGTACACTTACCTCATCAAGTTCTACTTTCCTCCTACTCACTTCTTTCGAGAGAAACTCCTCCTCTAGAAAGGATCCATTCTAAGCAACGAATATCTTGCCTTTGGATCTGTGATAGAAGGTGTACCCAACTGTCTCCTTTGGGTATCCTATGAAGACACATTTCTCCAATTTGGGTTTGAGCTTATCAGGATGAAACTTTTTCACATAAGCATCACAACCCCAAACTTTAAGAAACGACAACTTTGGTTTCTTGTTAAACCACAGTTCATATAGTGTCGTCTCAACGGATTTAGATGGTCCCTATTTAACGTGAATGCAGCTGTCTCTAATGCATAACCCCAAAACGATAGTGGTAAATCGGTAAGAAACATCATAGATTGCACTATATCCAATAAAGTACGGTTATGACGTTCGGACACACCATTATGCTGTGGTGTTCCAGGTGGCATGAGTTTGTGAAACTATTCCACATTGTTTTAATTGAAGACCAAACTCGTAACTCAAATATTCATCTCTACGATTAGATCGTAGAAACTTTATTTTCTTGTCACAATGATTTTCCACTTCACTATGAAATTCTTTGAACTTTTCAAATGTTTCAGACTTATGTTTCATCAAGTAGATATACTCATATCTGCTCAAATCATCTGTGAAGGTCAGAAAATAACGATACCCGCTGCGAGCCTCAACACTCATCAGATCGCATACATCAGTATGCATTATTTCCAATAAGTCAGTTGCTCGCTCCATTGTTCCGGAGAACGGCGTTTTAGCCATCTTGCCCATGAGGCATGGTTCGCAAGCATCAAGTGATTCATAATCAAGTGATTCCAAAAACCCATCGGCATGGAGTTTCTTCATGCGCTTTACACCAATATGACCTAAACGGCAGTGCCACAAATAAGTTGCACTATCATTATTAACTTTGCATCTTTTGGTTTTAATATTATGATTATGTGTATCACTACAATCGAGATCCAACGAACTATTTTCATTGGGTGTGTAACCATATAAGGTTTTATTCATGTAAACAGAACAACAATTTATTCTCTTACATAAATGAATAACCGTATTACAATAAACATGATCAAATCATATTCATGCTCAACGCAAACACCAAATAACACTTATTTAGGTTCAACACTAATCCCGAAAGTATAGGGAGTGTGCGATGATGATCATATCAATCTTGGAACCACTTCCAACACACATCATCACTTCACCCTTAACTAGTCTCTCTTTATTCTGCAACTCCCGTTTCGAGTTACTAATCTTAGCAACTGAACTAGTATCAAATACTGAGGGGTTGCTATAAACACTAGTAAATCACACATCAATAACATGTATATCAAATATACATATGTTCACTTTGTCATCCTTCTTATCCGCCAATCACTTGGGATAGTTCCGCTTCCAGTGACCAGTCCCTTTGCAGTAGAAGCACTTAGTCTCAGGCTTAGGACCAGACTTGGGCTTCTTCACTTGACAAGCAACTTGCTTGCCGTTCTTCTTGAAGTTCCCTTCTTCCTTTTGCCCTTTTCTTGAAACTAGTGGTCTTTTCTACCATCAACACTTGATGTTTTTCTTGATTTCTACCTTCATCGATTTTAGCATCATGAAGAGCTTGTGAATCGTTTCTGTTATCCCTTGCATATTATAGTTCATCACGAAGTTCTACTAACTTGGTGATGGTGACTAGAGAATCCTGTCAATCACTACTTTATCTGGAAGATTAACTCCCACTTGATTCAAGCGATTGTAGTACCCAGACAATCTGAGCACATGCTCACTAGTTGAGCGATTCTCCTCCATCTTTAGCTATAGAACCTTTTGGAGACTTCATATCTCTCAACTCGTGTATTTGCTTGAAATATTAACTTCAACTCCTGGAACATCTCATATGGTCCATGACGTTCAAAACGTCTTTGAAGTCCCGATTATAAGTCGTTAAGCATGGTGCACTAAACTATCAAGTAGTCATCATATTGAGCTAGCCAAACGTTCATAACGTCTGCATCTGCTCCTGTAATAGGTCTGTCACCTAGTGGTGCATCAAGGACATAATTCTTCTGTGCATCAATGAGGATAAACCTCAGATCACGGATCCAATCTGTATCATTGCTACTAACATCTTTCAACACAATTTTCTCTAGGAACATATCAAAATAAACATATGAAAGCAACAACGCGAGCTATTGATCTACAACATAATTTGCAAAATACTACCAGGACTAAGTTCATAATAAATTTAAGTTCAATTAATCATATTACTTAAGAACTCGCACTTAGATAGACATCCCACTAATCTTCTAAGTGATCACGTGATCCATATCAACTAAACCATGTCCGATCATCACGTGAGATGGAGTAGTTTCAATGGTGAACATCACTATGTTGATCATATCTACTATATGATTCACGCTCAACCTTTCGGTCTCCGTGTTCCGAGGCCATATCTGTATATGCTTGGCTCGTCAAGTATAACCTGAGTATTCCACGTGTGCAACTGTTTTGCACCCGTTGTATTTGAACATAGAGCCTATCACACCCGATCATCACGTGGTGTCTCAGCATGAAGAACTTTCGCAACGGTGCATACTCATGGAGAACACTTCTTGATAATTAGTGAGAGATCATCTTAAAATGCTACCGTCAATGATAGCAAGATAAGATGCATAAAAGATAAACATCACATGCAATCAATATAAGTAATATGATATGGCCATCATCATCTTGTGCTTGTGATCTCCATCTTTGAAGCACCGTCATGATCACCATCGTCACCGGCGCGACACCTTGATCACCATCGTAGCATCGTAGTCGTCTCGCCAATCTTATGCTTCCACGACTATCGCTACCGCTTAGTGATAAAGTAAAGCATTACAATGCAATTGCATTGCATACAATAAAGCGACAACCATATGGCTCCTGCCAGTTGCCGATAACTCAGTTACAAAACATGATCATCTCATACAATAAAATTTAGCATCATGTCTTGACCATATCACATCACAACATGCCCTGCAAAAACAAGTTAGACATCTTCTACTTTGTTGATGCAAGTTTTACGTGGCTGCTACGGGCTTAAGCAAGAACCAATCTTACCTATGCATCAAAACCACAACGATAGTTTGTCAAGTTGGTGCTGTTTTAACCTTCGCAAGGACCGGGCGTAGCCACACTTAGTTTAACTAAAGTTGGAGAAACTGACACCTGCCAGCCACCTGTGTGCAAAGCACGTCGGTAGAACCAGTCTCGCGTAAGCGTACGCGTAATGTCGGTCCGGGCCACTTCATCCAACAATACCGCCGAACCAAAGTATGACATGTTGGTAAGCAGTATGACTTATATCGCCCACAACTCACTTGTGTTCTACTCGTGCATATAACATCAATACATAAAACCTGACTCGGATGCCACTGTTGGGGAACGTAGTAATTTCAAAAAATTTCCTACGCACATGCAAGATCATGGTGATGCATAGCACGAGAGGGGAGAGTGTTGTCTACGTACCCTCGTAGACCGATAGCGGAAGCGTTATGACAACGCGGTTGATGTAGTCATACGTCTTCACGGCCCGACCGATCAAGCACCGAAACTACGACACCTCCGAGTTTTAGCACACGTTCAGCTTGATGACGATCCCCAGACTCCGATGCAACAAAGTGTCAGGGAAGAATTCCGTCAGCATGATGGCGTGGTGACGATCTTGATGTTCTACCGTCGCAGGGCTTCGCCTAAGCACCGCTACAATATTATCGAGGAGTATGGTGGAAGGGGGCACCTCACACGGCTAAGAAAATGATCACGCGGATCAACTTGTCTGTCTAGGGGTGCTCCCTGCCCCCGTATATAAAGGAGCAAGGGGAGGAGGCCGGCCGTCCCTAGGGCGTGCCAAGGAGGAGGAGTCCTCCTCCTAGTAGGAGTAGGACTCCCCTCTTTCCTAGTCCTACTAAGAGGGGGAAAGGAAGGGGGAGAGGGAGAAGGAAAGGGAGCGCCCCCCCCCTCTCCTAGTCCAATTCGGACCAAAGGGGGAGGGGGCGTGCGGCCCACCCTGGCCGCCCCTCTCTCTCTCCACTAGGGCCCATAATGCCCATTACTTCTCCCGGGGGGTTCCGGTAACCCTCCGGCACTCCGGTTTTCTCCGAAATCACCCGGAACACTTCCGGTGTCCGAATATAGCCGTCCAATATATCAATCTTTATGTCTTGGCCATTTTGAGACTCCTCGTCATGTCCGTGATCACATCCGGGACTCCGAACTAACTTCGGTACATCAAAACTCATAAACTCATAATATAACTGTCATCGATACCTTAAGCATGCGGACCCTACAGGTTCAAGAACAATGTAGACATGACCGAGACACGTCTCTGGTCAATAGCCAATAGCGGAACCTGGATGCTCATATTGGCTCCCACATATTCTATGAAGATCTTTATTGGTCAGACCGCATAACAACATATGTTGTTCCCTTTGTCATCGGTATGGTACTTTCCCGAGATTCGATCGTCGGTATCTCAATACCTAGTTCAATCTCGTTACCGGCAAGTCTCTTTACTCGTTCCGTAATACATCATCTTGCAACTAACTCATTAGTTGCAATGCTTGCAGGGCTTAAGTGATGTGCATTACCGAGAGGGCCTAGAGATACCTCTCCGACAATCGGAGTGACAAATCCTAATCTCGAAATACGCCAACCCAACATGTACCTTTGGAGACACCTGTAGAGCTCCTTTATAATCACCCAGTTACGTTGTGACGATTGGTAGCACACAAATTCTTCCTCCGGCAAACGGGAGTTGCATAATCTCATAGTCATCGGAACATGTATAAGTCATGAAGAAAGCAATAGCAACATACTAAATGATCGGGTGGTAAGCTAATGAAATGGGTCATGTCAATCACATCATTCTCCTAATGATGTGATCCCGTTAATCAAATGACAACACATGTCTATGGTTCGGAAACATAACCATCTTTGATTAACGAGCTAGTCAAGTAGAGGCATACTAATGACACTTTGTTTGTCTATGTATTCACACATGTATTATGTTTCCAGTTAATACAAATCTAGCATGAATAATAAACATTTATCATGAAATAAGGAAATAAATAATAACTTTATTATTGCCTCTAGGGCATATTTCCTTCATTGTGCCCTTTTGCTGAAGTTCTTTTCACCTTATCAACTCTTGCATTTCTTTTCAACAGGAGTGTTGTCTGAATTTGGTCTTCCTTGTTCCTCTTTTGTAACGGAGTGTTTTCAACTTCGTTCATCTCCGTCGCATTCTTTTCTCGAATTGGCTCAACTTTTTCAAGGTTCTTTGGTTTCACTCGTTTGTCAAAGAAGCAACTTAGTTTTACCTCTTCTCTTTCTCTTCCGTTTTTCCCTCCGGTGTCATCCTAGATCTCGGGATGAGATCCTCTCGTAGTGCTGGAGTGTTGTGACGCCCTGAGACCGATGCGCCAGGTGTCTTCTAGTTATTCTCCATCGTTTCCATGTCATTCGCTTGCATGTTGCATCTTGTCATGTCATCATGTGCATTGCATCATCATGTTTTCAAAACCTGCATCCATCCGGGTTTCCCCCAGTTCTTTCCGTTGTCCGTTCTGAGCCCAGACACACTTGCACGCGCCCGTGGCATGTCCGAAATAGTATTTTATAAGTGGCCGGAAAATGTTCTCGGTTTGGGTTGAAAGTTGGCATGTGGTCTTATTATAGTGTAGATAGACCACGTGTCAAGTTTCATCGCATTCAGAGTTCGTTTGATAGCCCAACCGTTAACTATAGCGACAATATAGTCGGTCAAAATGTCGGACGTTTCTCGGTCTCCGGAAACAGTCGTCGGGTCTCTCTCTTCTCTTCTCTCAGCCCAAGGCTTCCTGCACGGCCCACTACCTAACCGCCAGGCCCTACCTAACCTCTCTCATCAGCCCGCGGCCATCCTTGCGTGCGTCCGAAAGTTGTCCCGAACCTGACCCGGGCAGTCATCACCCTTGGGTCCGGATCATCCCCAAACATCTACAAAACGTCTCCGTTTTGTTAATTGGACTTCCTAACATATTTTTCTCGACCGTTCGATTTTGATCGGAGGCTCCAGATATCCCCTAACCTATTTCACCTGATGTATATATTTGGTCCAACCCTAAAAATTAGGAGGTCTGTCCCATCCACCCTCCTGCCCGCCGCCTACCTACCCTCTCCCTCTCGGGATCCATCCTCTCCTGGTTTTCAGCGCCAGCCAACCAAAAACCAATCCCTCCCGATCCACCCATTCCACCAACCAGAGAATTCCCTGCTCGATCCCAAGGGGATCACGAGCAGCTCATCCCCGCCGTCGCCCAACCACAGCAAAGTACAGGAGCAACAGGAGGTCGTCCCTGCTGCCATGGCCATCGTTCCGTCGCCGTCTCAGGACCCACCATGGAGGACCCCGTCGCCCGCCAAGTACCTTGCCGGAGTACCCAACCAGGCCATGACCTCGACGCCTCTGCCTCCCTAGCAGCCTGAGCAAGTCCGGCCTCGCGCAGCTTTTTCGTCCCTGACCGCGGCCGCGCTACCGTTCGTCGCTAGGCCAGACTCCCTCGCCCTTTCTCCTGCTCTCCTTCCCTTTCTTCCCCATCTCTCTCCTGTGATTCACCCTCTCTCTCTCTGTCTTGTTTGAAACAGAGAACTCCCGCAGGGTTCGTCGCCAACGGACGCCATGGCCGCCTGAGTTCTTCCATGCCGGCCTGCTACCTCGCCTCACCGACCCGAACTGGCCCAGATCCGCGTCTCCGACCACCAAGCCAGCGCCGAGCCCCGCTCCCCTCCGTCCTCCACCTTCCCTCCATCACACCGCCCGTGGCCGAGCCCCTTGCCGCTGCGTGCTTTGCTTTCCTGGTTCGAGCAGCAGCGAGCGCCGTCGCGCATTGACTCGCGCCTGGACTGCGACCAATGCGTCTAGGGCCCAGCGAGCCTCCTCAGCCTGGCAGCGACCGGCCCAGCCGCGTGCCTCATCCAGCCCAGCACCAACCAGGCCAAGCCCAATGTGAGAAGCCCCCTCCAGCCCCTGTGCATTGTTGGGCCAACCAGATTCAGCCTGTTGCGTATTTTTTTCCTGCTGCTGCATTTAGCTATTTTCTAGAAAACCGCTGTTTTACAGATTAGTCCCTCTAGTTCATGCATTTCATAACTCGCCAAACGTGTATCGGATTAAAATAAGCCATAAATGAAATGTGCTTAGTTTTTCATCTAGTTTCATAATATGTCATTTTCTTCCATGTTTAAATGCTTAAAATGTTGTTTGGTTAAATTTACTCCTATGTCATGTTAAAATGCTTTATTTCATAACTAAATAACCATAACTCCGAATTTAATAAACTTTATATGTAAATGGGGTAGAATTTTGCCTAGTTTAACATGGTGGCTTTACTTTGCATGTTTAATAACCCTAAATTGTGTTTAGGGCAGATCAGTACCACAACCGAAATATGCACATCAGGATTTTTCCGGACTTGTTGCTTGTTGTTCCGGCCTCATTTAAACTTGCCTAGTTAGGTAGTTTTCATTTGCTTCACCCTCTTGCCATGCTAACAACATTTAATCTTGTTGGGTACATAAACGAGAGAGAACTAAATAAGTCATGTGGTGTTTTGTCAATATGCATTCCAATGCATGTTGAGCTCCACTTAATTTGTAGTGTTGTTTGTGCACTTTGCCATGCCATGCTTCATTAAACCGGACATGCATCATACTCGATTGTGCATCATGCCATGTTGATGTGTTGGTTGTTTACTATGTTGTTTGATTCTTTCTGGTGTTGCTTCTTCGGGTTGGTACCGATAACGTCGTGTGTGTGAGGATCCGTTCGACTACGTCCGTTTGTATTCTTCGTGGACTCGTTCTTCTTCCTTGCGGGATTTCAGGCAAGATGACCATACCCTCGAAATCACTTCTATCTTTGCTTGCTAGATGCTCGCTCTTTTGCCATGCCTATGTTGCGATACCTACCACTTGCTTATCATGCCTCCCATATTGTTAAGCCAAGCCTCTAACCCACATTGTCCTAGCAAACCATTGTTTGGCTATGTTACCGCTTTGCTCAGCCCCTCTTATAGCGTTGTTAGTTGCAGGTGAAGATTGGAGTTTGTTCCATGTTGGAACATGGATATTTTGTTGGGATATCATAATATCTCTTATTTAGTTAATGCATCTATATACTTGGTAAAGGGTGGAAGGCTCGGCCTTATGCCTGGTGTTTTGTTCCACTCTTGCCGCCCTAGTTTCCGTCATATCGGTGTTATGTTCCCGGATTTTGCGTTCCTTACGCGGTTGGGTTATGATGGGAACCCCTTGACAGTTCACCTTGAATAAAACTCCTCCAGCAATGCCCAACATTGGTTTTACCATTTGCCACCTAGCCTCTTTTCCCTAGGGTTTCGCGGACTCAAGGGTCATCTTTATTTTAACCCCCCCCCCCCGTGCCAGTGCTCCTCTGAGTGTTGATTCGAAACGGGCAGCCTGCGGGGCCACCTCGGGGAAACTCGAGGGCTGGTTTTACTCGTAGCTTAACCTATCTGAGTGTGCCCTGAGAACGACATATGTGCAGCTCCTATCGGGATTTGTCGGCACATTCGGGCGGTGTTGCTGGACTTGTTTTACCATTGTCGAGGATGTCTTGTAACCGGGATTCCGAGTTTGATCGGGTCTTCCCGCTAGAAGGAATATCCTTCGTTGACCGTGAAAGCTTATGATGGGCTAAGTTGGGACTCCCCTGTAGGGATTTGAACTTTCGAAAGCCGTGCACGCGGTTATGGGCAGATGGGAATTTGTTAATGTCCAGTTGTAGAAAACCTGAAGTTGACCTTAATTAAAACACATCAACCGCGTGTGTAACCGTGATGGTCTCTTTCCGGCGGAATCGGGGAAGTGAACACTGTGTTGGAGTTATGCTTGACGTAGGTTGTTCTAGGATCACTTCTTGATCATAGTTTCTCGACCGTGCTTTTGCCTTCTCTTCTCGCTCTCCTTTTGTGTATGTTAGCCACAATATATGCTAGTCGCTTGCTGCAGCTCCACCTCATACCTTTTACCTTACCCATAAGCTTAAATAGTCTTGATCGCGAGGGTGTGAGATTGCTGAGTCCCCGTGACTCACAGATACTTCCAAAACCAGCTTGCAGGTGCCGATGAGACCGTGCAGGTGACGCAACCAAGCTCAAGGAGGAGCTCGATGAAGATCTTGTCCTTTGTGTTGTTTCGTTCTAGTTGATCAGTAGTGGAGCCCAGTTGGGGTCGATCGGGGATCTGTTGTAACACCCTCGATGCGACTATATCTCCTATGTGTCGAGGCACGACTTAGAGGCATAATCGCATTGAAGGCATATGTCGCAAGTTAGGAAATCTTCACAACATCCCATGTAATATGATAATAAAAGGGGAGATAACATAGTTGGCTTACACTCGCCACGTCAATCAAGTACATAAATAACATTACATCATCCAAACACTCATGGCCCGACTACGGCGCCAAAACAAAAGAGAACCCAACATGCGACACGGTCCCGATCACCCCCAAATGGGCGCCACTACTGATCATCAGGAAAGGAAACATAGTAATGTTGAGAGTCTTTGTCGAACTCCCACTTGAGCTCAAGCGCGTCTCCTGGAGCAGAATCATCAGGCCCTGCATCTGGTGTAATAGTAATCTGTGAGCCACAGGGACTCAGCAATCTCACACCCTCGCGATCAAGACTATTTAAGCTTATGGGTAAGGCAAGGTAAAATATATATGTGGAGCTGCAGCAAGCAACTAGCAAACATGGTGGCTATCCTGTACGCAAAAAAGAGCGAGAAGAGGAGGCAAAGCGCGAGCGAGAGACTAGAGAACAACCTGCGCAAACATTACTCCAACACCGTGTCCGCTTCCCGGACTCCGCCGAGAAGAGGCCATCACGGTAACACACTTAGTTGATTCATTTTAATTAAATTAAGGTTCAAGTTATCTACAACCGGACATTAACAAATTCCCATCTGCCCATAACCGCGGGCACGGCTTTCGAAAGTTCAAATCCCTGCAGGGGAGTCCCAACTTAGCCCATGACAAGCTTTCACGGTCAACGAAGGAATAGACCTCCTCCCAAGACGTTCCGATCAGACTCGGTATCTTGGTTCTTCAAGACACTTCGACAGGTTAAAACAAGACCAGCAACACTGCTCGAATGTGCCGACAAATCCCGATAGGAGCTGCACATATCTCGTGCTCAGGGCACACTCAGATAGGTCAAGCTACGAGTAAAACCAACCCTCGAGTTTCCTCGAGGTGGCCCCGCAGGCTGCCTGGTTCGGACCAACACTCAGAGGAGCACTGGCCCGGGGGGCGGGG
>NC_041382.1:590769322-590771688 GCF_002162155.2 Triticum dicoccoides | reverse complement strand
GGAAACCCAAGGGAAAAGAGGCTAGGTGGCAAATGGTAAAACCAAGGTTGGGCATTTCTGGAAAAGCTTTAATCAAGGCGAACTATCAAGGGGTTCCCATTATAACCCAACCACGTAAGGAACGCAAAATCCGGGAACATAACACCGATATGACGGAAACTAGGGCGGCAAGAGTGGAACAAAACACTAGGCAAGAGGCCGAGCCTTCCACCCTTTACCAAGTATATAGATGCATTAAGATAACAAGATAATAAATGTTCCCAACAAGGAACGGCCTCCGATCTTCACCTGCAACTCGCAACGCTATAAGAGGGGCTGAGCAAAGCGGTAACATAGCCAATCAACGGTTTACTAGGACAAGGTGGGTTAGAGGTTTGACATGGCAATTTGGGAGGCTTGAAAGCAAGTGGTAGGCATCGTAGCATTGGCATAGCAAAAGAGCGAGCAAACTAGCAAAGCAAAGATAGTAGTGATTTCGAGGGTATGATCATCTTGCCTGCACAGTTGTCAAAGTTGACTGGATCCTCGAAAGCAAACTCAACGGGCTCCTCGTTAGCGAACTCGTCTCCCGGCTCTACCCAAACAAGACAAACAAGCAACAAGGACACAATCAACCGCGTGCAAGGATCAAACAATATGATGCAAAGATGGTATGCTATGCGGGATGCGATGCGGGATGCATATGCAAGATGTGACAAGGAAAGCGTGAACCTTGCCTCAACATGGAAATCCAAATGTGCCACTGGAAAGATGAGATGAAATCGCTTGAAAACGATATAAATAACGCCGGAATCGGAGTTACGGTTTGGAAATGTCAAGCAATTCAAATATGACTCCGGTCTGCGATTTACAGCAAGTAGCCATCTAAATGCAATGAGATGAACAAGCTACAACACCCAAACATGGCATAAAAATACATGGAAGGGATGCATTGAAGATGTTTAACAAAAGTCTAGCACTGAGCTACGGCCAATTCATCCATTAACAGGTTGAAACAAGCATGGCAAAAATGCATATGGCAAACAGATCTCAGACTTAGTGAAATTAATACTTGTCTGGAATTTCAGATCAGGTAGCACTCTTCGGAGCAACAAAAATACATGCTATAGGACCTGAACATGGCAAAGTAAAGCATGGAATGGAGATACTCAAAGAGCTTAACAAAAGTCCCTTAGTGACCTTTAGCGAAAAGGGATCAGAAAATACAATTGCAAGCATGTGAACATAGCAAAACATAATCAGTTTTCAGACTTAGTGAAAACTGGCACATGCTGAAAACAGATATCAAGTAGGCATGTTTACGAGCTCGATGCACTCACTATGGTGCAAGTCATGACAAGCTAAGCATACATCCATCAAGAACACACAAAATGCATGCACGGATCAACTACAACATCATCGGCAAAATTGCAAACAAGTTGACAATCTGCCCAGATTCATAAAGTAGCAAAAGTAGAGCTCAATTGACTCAAGCTAGGGTGCTCCATAATTGCAAACAAAGACATGGATGGATTGAGCACTACAAGATTAACAAAACATCCTTACTGATCATCCTCAAAAGAGGCACGGATCACTAGGAAACAACATGAACATATGGCAATATGAGATAAACAGCTCAAGGACTTAGTGGAATTGCTAAGTCCCTGAAATCAGAATTACCAAGTGCACCACTTTGCAAGCTTGTGCTAGTCACCACACACATCACAAAAATACATGGGTTGCACCTCTGGAAAGATGACAAAACCCTTAAAAAACATATGTAGAGCTCAGGGGCATATCATGCACACATTAATCATGGCAAAAATGACAAAAAGCTAAATGGAGTAGCAGATCTGACAATTATCTCAAGTAGCCCTCTTCTAACAGCATTTCTGGCATCAAGATGAACTCAAATGAAAATGATGCAATGGAATGAAATGATGTACTCTATGAGATGAACATTTTGATATGCTATATGCATGAGTCGGATCTACGGATGCAAAGTTACGGCAAGATGAACATAGGCACTTGAGACTGGAAAAATCGGGGACTTAGTAGAATTTCGACCTCCAGATCTAGGGTTTAACCCGGGCACGCAAAACGAGGCGGCAACGCTGCTCGCCGGAGTTCGAAGACGGCGGCCGGCGAGGTCGAGGTCGCCGGATCCGGTCGCTCCTCGACCGGATCTGGCCGGAGGAGGGAGGGGACGGCGAGGCGGCGACGGAGCCGCGGCGTCGGCGGGGCGGCGGAGCCGCGGCGGCCGGCGACAAGCTCGGGAAGCGCGCGGATGCGGCGGCGCCGGCGAGGGCGCGCAGTGGCGGCGGGAGCAGCGCGGGCAGCGCTCGGGCGGCGGGGAGGCGGGCGAAGCGGCGGCGGAGACTCGGGCC
>NC_041382.1:590715377-590769049 GCF_002162155.2 Triticum dicoccoides | reverse complement strand
GAGACTCGGGCCGGGAGGGCCGCGGTCGGGCCTCGCGGGCTGGCACGGTGGGAGGCGGCGGCGCGCCACGTGGCGATCGCTGAGAGGGCACGGGCGGCGGAGGACGTTGTCCGGCGCCGGCGGACACGTCCGGTGCGCGGAGAGGAGCGGGGAGCTAGGGTTAGGGTCGACTTGATCCGAAATTTTTGGGGAGGAGGCTATATTTATAGGTAGAGGGACCTAGGAGAGTCCAAATGAGGTCCGGTTTGCGGCCACGCGATCGTGATCGAACGCTCTAGATGATGGAGGGGTTTTTTGTGGGTTTTGGGCCAAATTGGAGGGGTGTTGGGCTGCAACACACACGAGGCCTTTTCGGTCCCTCGGTTAACCGTTGGAGTATCAAACGAAATCCAAATGATACGAAACTTGACAGGCGGTCTACCGGTAGTAAACCAAGGCCGCTTGGCAAGTCTCGGTCCAATCCAGAAATGTTTAATTCCCACACACGAAAGAAAGGTAGAAATGACCACCGGAGGAGAACGAAGCGCCGGAATGCAAAACGGACAACAGGGAAAAAGCTCGAATGCATGAGATGAACACGTATGCAAATGCAATGCACATGATGACATGATATGAGATGCATGACAACGATAACAACACACGGAGACAAAAGCCCGAACCCGAGAAAATAAAATAACTTAACGCCGTAAACGGCAAGAGTTGGAGTACAAATTGGGAAAATTACATCCGGGGTGTTACATCTGTGTAGCATTTGGGGTAGTCTTCTTTTATTTTGGTTCCGTAGTCGGACCTGGATTGTATCTGGATGATGTAATGCTTTATTCATGTATTGTGTGAAGTGGCGATTGTAAGCCAACTATGTATCTCTTTCCCTTATGTATTACATGGGTTGTGTGAAGATTACCTCACTTGCGACATTGATTTCAATGCGGTTATGCCTCTAAGTCGTGCTTCGATACGTGGGAGATATATCAGCATCGAGGGCGTTACAGATTTTTAACCTCCGAACAACTGACCGGCTCTCGCTGCATCATGACAGTCAGTTTTCGGCTTTCTCTACTGAGGTGCTCATTTGGATAAACCATAGTAGTTCTCCCTTTATTACCTTAGACGATATAGTGGAACGTAAGGTAGCAAGCACAGGAGCCGGGCAACCCAATTATTGACCAAAGACATCATTCGGAGCCAATGCATATAATGCTAAATTTGGGGTGCCGAACTATACTTATAAAAAGTGTTCAGACTTTTGTTGTCGTAATGTGGGGTGCTATGAAGCCCCTGGCAAACATCAAACGTACCAAAGCGTACGGGTGCTACCTAATAGGGTTATCCACAGGGGAGCTGAAAAGAGAAAGAAAACAGAAAAGGTACAAAGGTAAAAAGCTGGGGTCCTAAAGCTCCAGCCGCAAAATGTTCTCATTGTAATTTAATTAGTACAGCAAGGCGCATTGACACAGGTAGTGCGATAAGCAACAGGCTATTTGACATGCCGAAACCAAGGGATAGCTACATGTGGGTCCTAAAAAACAAGGAGAGTTATCGTTAATGGAATCACCTAAAAAGTCCCCATATTGTCTGCGTTTCTCGCCGTCTTGGTGTGTTTATCCTTCAAGAGGACCGATGACCAGTCCACTAGATGGGGCCTGTGGGATTGAGACCTGCAAAGGAAACAAGTAAAAGTGAAAGTATGTGTGTATCCGATGTCGGTTGAGCCGTACTATGGACCACGAGCTAGCTATGCCTCCGTCGATGCCCATGGGATTTTGAGTGCGTAGTTATCTACGCGTGGCACGAATGCCGCCACTTTATTGGGACTGAGATGGAGGCCGAATTGCTAGTCGAGGTCCTAACGAGTCGAGCTCTCCTGCTGCAGAGTAGTTCGGACCCTCTTAACGGTGTCCGTGGGCTCGGCAGCCAAATTAAGGTTCTGCTTGAGAAGGCCACTCTGTACTTCTGCTGCTAAGGCAGTTGCGTGCTCTTTTGTACGGAGGGAGCGTTCTGTATTTCCGTTGACCGTTATGACGCCACATGGACCGGGCATCTTGAGCTTGAGGTAAGCATAATGTGGGTACTGCGTTGAATCGAGCAAACACAGTTCGTCCGAGCAGTGCGTGATAGCCGCTGCGGAAGGGACGATATCAAAGATTAACTCCTCGCTTCGGAAGTTGTCCGGAGATCCGAAGACAACCTCTAGTGTGATTGAGCCCGTACATCGGGCTTCTACACCTGGTATGACTCCTTTGAAGGTAGTCCTGGTGGGCTTGATCCGTGATGGGTTAATGCCCATTTTTCACGCTATATCCTGATAGAGCAAATTGAGGCTGCTACCTCCGTCCATAAGGACGTGAGTCAGGTGGAACCTATCAATTATTGGGTCTAGGACCAGTGCGGCTGAACCACCATGACGGATACTAGTCGGATGATCCCGGCGATCAAAAGTGATCGGGCATGATGACCATGGATTAAATTTTGGGGCGTCTGGCTCTATCACGCAGACATCCCTGAGCACGCGCTTGCGCTCCCTCTTGGGGATGTGGGTAGCGTATATCATGTTCACCATTTTGACCTGAGGGGGAAACTTCTTTTGTCCCCCTGTGTTTGGTTGCCGGGGCTCTTCATCATCATTCTCGCTTTGCGACCCCTTTTCCCTGTTCTCGGCGTTTAATTTGCGGGCCTGTTTAAAAACCCAGCAATCTCTATTTGTATGATTGGGTGGTTTGTCCGGGGTGCCATGAATCTGGCACGGACGATCAAGTATGCGGTCCAAGCTGGATGGGCCCGAATTGTTCTTTTGGAACGGCTTCTTTCGCTGACCGACTTAGAGCCACTGAATCCGGCATTGACCGCCGTATCCTCGGTGTTATCACTATTGTTTCGACGCTTTTATCTATTGCGTCGAGACTTGTCTTTGGTATTTTTAACTTCAGGGGTGCCGACGTCGCTTGCATTGTTTTTGCTATGGGCCAACCAACTGTCCTCGCCTGCACAAAAGAGGGTCATGAGTGCCGTGAGGGCCGCCATGGATTTTAGCTTTTCTTGGCCGAGGTGGCGAGCGAGCCATTCGTCGTGGATGCTGTGTTTGAAGGCTGCTAGGGCTTCGGCATCCGGACAATCAGCGATCTGGTTCTTTTTAGTAAAGAATCTAGTCCAGAATTTCCTGGCGGACTCTCCAGGTTGTTGAACTATGTGGCTTAAGTCATCGACGTCTGGTGGCCGGACATATGTACCTTGGAAGTTGTCGAGGAAAGCTTCTTCCAAGTCCTCCCAGCTACCGATAGAATTTCCAGGCAGGTTGTTTAACCAGTGCCGAGCTGGCCCCTTGAGTTATAAAGGGAGGTATTTGATGGCGTGGAGGTCATCGCCGCGGGCCATATGAATGTGGAGAATGAAGTCTTCGATCCACACCGCGGGGTCCGTGGTTCCATCATATGATTCTATATTCACGAGTTTGAACCCTTCTGGGAATTCATGATCCATGACCTCATCAGTGAAGCAATGAGGGTGTGCGGCGCCTCTATATCGGGTTGTATCGCGACGTAGCTCTGATGGAGTCCGTCTGTGGTTTTCAGCCCGTGCATGACTAAGTTTGTCACGTCCGAATAGGTGGCCGTCGTCGCGTGTCGAGGCATGCCCTCGAGATCCGTAGATTGATCTGGTATGTCCTGCTTTATTATTCAGGTTTTGCCGGAGGTCATATGTATGGCCGTGGGCTAATCTACCCCTACCTGTGTGATGAGGCGGGGCGGGTTGGTGTTCGGCGTGAGTTGCCGTTTTGTCCCGACCACGTGGTGGTCGGTCAGCCGCATTATACGATGGTGGTATGTATTCCAGCGCCTCCTTGTCAAACTGAGGTAGCAATATGCGCTTTGGGTAACTTTTGGTTGGGCGCTTGAGGCTGTATTCTTCGGATGCTAGGACATCGGTCCATTTATCATTGAGCAGATCTTGATAGGCTTGAAGTTGCTGCTTCTTCTTTTTCAGGCTCCATGCGGTGGCTATTCACTGGCGCTCGAAGTGCTCCTGCACAAGAGGTTCCTCAGGCACGATGAAATCGTCAGTGCCGAGGCTCACCTCGTCCTCGGAGAGCGTAAGATAACTTCCGTCCTCCGAGTCTTCGTGCGTGGCCTGTTTACCAAAGCTAACTAATACGTCCATTTTGCATCATTCTTTTATAACGATATTTATTGCATTATGGGCTGTTATTACACATTATGTCACAATACTTATGCCTATTCTCTCTTATTTTACAAGGTTTACATGAAGAGGGGGAATGCCGGCAGATGGAATTCTGGGCTGGAAAAGGAGCAAATATTAGAGACCTATTCTGCACATCTCCAAAAGTCCTGAAACTTCATGGGAGCAAGTTTCAGAATATATAAAAAATATTGGGCGAAAGAAGTACCAGAGGGGGGCCACCCACCGTCCATGAGGGTGGGGGGCGCGGCCTACCCCCTAGGCGTGCCCCCTGCCTCGTGGGCCCCCTGGTGGCCCTCCGATGCCCATCTTTGGCTATATGAGGTCTTTCGTCGAGGAAAAAATCATAAGAAAGCTCACGGGATGAAACTCCGCCGCCACGAGGCGGAACCTTGGCGGAACCAATCTATGGCTCCGGCAGAGCTGTTTTGTCGGGGAAACTTCCCTCCGGGAGAGGGAAATCATCACCAGCGTCATCACCAACGATCCTCTCATCAGGAGGGGGTTAATCTCCATCAACATCTTCACCAGCGCCATCTCATCTCAAACCCTAGTTCATCTCTTGTATCCAATCTTTGTATCCAAACCTCAGATTGGTACCTGTGGGTTGCTAGTAGTGTTGATTACTCCTTGTAGTTGATGCTAGTTGGTTTACTTGGTGGAAGATCATATGTTCAGATCCATTATGCATATTAATACCCCTCTGATTATGAACAAGAATATGCTTTGTGAGTAGTTACATTTGTTCCTGAGGACATGGGAGAAGTCTTGCTATAAGTAGTCATGTGAATTTGGCATTTTGTTCGATATTTTGATGAGATGTATGTTGTCATCCCTCTAGTGGTGTCATGTGAACGTCGACTACATGACACTTCACCATTGTTTGGGCCTAGAGGGAGGCATTGGGAAGTAATAAGTAGATATGGGTTTCTAGAGTGACAGAAGCTTAAACCCTAGTTTATGCGTTGCTTCGTAAGGGGCTGATTTGGATCCATATGTTTCATGCTATGGTTAGGTTTACCTTAATACTTCTATTGTAGTTGCGGATGCTTGCAATAGGGGTTAATCATAAGTGGGATGCTTGTCCAAGTAAGGACAGTACCCAAGCACCGGTCCACCCACATACCAAATTATCAAAGTACCGAACGCGAATCATATGAACGTGATGAAAACAATCTTGACGATAATTCCCATGTGTCCTCGGGAGCGCTTTCCTTCATATAAGAGTTTGTCCAGGCTTGTCCATTGCTACAAAAAGTATTCGTCCATCTTTCTGCACCTTATTTACTTTTATTACTTTCTACTCGTTACAAATTACCTTATCACAAAACTATCTGTTACCGATTATTTCAGTGCTTGCAGAGAATACCTTACTGAAAACTGCTTATCATTTCCATTTGCTCCTCGTTGGGTTCGACACTCTTACTTATTGAAAAGGCTAAGATAGATCCCCTACACTTGTGGGTCATCAAGACTCTTTTCTGGCGCCGTTGTCGGGGAGTGAAGCGCCTTTGGTAGGTGGAATTTGGTAAGGAAAAATTTATATAGGGTGCTGAAATTTACTGTCACTTGTTACTATGGAACATAATCCTTTGAGGGGCTTGTTCGGGGTATCTTCACCCCGACCAGAAGAGCAAAGAGTTGCTCCTCAACCTACTGAAAATGTGTACTTTGAAATTCCTTCGGGTATGATAGAGAAACTGCTAGCTAATCCTTTTGCACGAGATGGAACATTGCATCCCGATTTACACTTAATCTATGTGGATGAAGTTTGTGGATTATTTAAGCTTGCAGGTATGCCCGATGATGTTGTCAAGAAGAAGGTATTCCCTTTATCTTTTAAGGGAGAGGCATTGACATGGTATAGGCTATGTGATGATATGGGATCATGGGACTACAAGCGATTGAAATTGGAATTTCATCAGAAGTTTTATCCTATGCATCTTATTCATCGTGATCGTAATTATATATATAATTTTTGGCCTCGCGAAGTAGAAATCATCGCTCAAGCTTGGGGGAGGATTAAGTCAATGTTATATTCATTCCCCAATCATGAGCTCTCAAGATAAATGAGTATTCAAAATTTTTATGCTCGGATTTCTCTTAGTAATCGCTCCATGCTCGATACTTCTTGTACTAGATCTTTTATGATGAAGACTATTGAATTCAAATGGGATTTATTGGAAAGAATTAAATGCAACTCTGAAGATTGGGACATCGACGAAAGTAAGGAGTCAAGTATAACACATAAGTTTGATTGTGTTAAATATTTTATGGATACCGATGCTTTCCGTGAATTTAGCACTAAATATGGACTTGACTCTGAGATAGTAGCTTCTTTCTGTGAATCCTTTGCTACTCATGTTGATCTCCCAAAGGAGAAGTGGTTTAAATATAATCCTCCCATTGAAGTAAAAGTAGTTGCACCTATTAAAGTTGAAGAAAAGACTATCACTTATAATGATCCTGTTGTTCCTACTGCTTATATTGAGAAGCCACCTTTCCCTATTAGAATAAAGGATCATGCTAAAGCTTCAACTGTGGTTAACAAAAGTAATATTAAGACACCTAAACTCCTTGAGAAAATTGAAGTTGAACCTAGTATTGCTATGGTTAAAGATTTCTTAGCCGATAATATTGATGGGCATGTTATTTACTTCTGCAATGAAGCTGCTAGAATTGCTAGACCTGATGCTAAAAATAAACATAGACCTGTTGTAGGCATGCCTATTATTTCTGTTAAAATAGGAGATCATTGCTATCATGGCTTATGTGATATGGGTGCTAGTGCAAGTGCGATACCTCATTCCTTATACCAAGAAATTATGCATGATATAGCACCTGTTGAGATAGAAGAGATTGATGTTACAATTAAGCTTGCCAATAGAGATACTATTTCACCAGCTGGGATTGTTAGAGATGTTGAAGTCTTGTGTGGGAAAGTTAAATACCCTGCTGATTTTCTTGTTCTCGGTTCCCCACAAGATGACTTTTGTCCCATTATATTTGGTAGACCCTTCTTGAATACTGTTAATGCTAAGATAGACTACAATAAGGATATTGTTTCTATTGGTTTAGGGGATATGTTTCATGAGTTTAATTTTGCTAAATTTTGTAGACAACCCCGAGATAAAGAATTGCTGAGTAAAGATGAAATTATTGGTCTTGCTTCTATTGTTGTGCCTCCTACTGATCCTTTAGAACAATATTTGTTAGACCATGAAAACGATATGTTCATGAATGAAAGAAGGGAAATAGATGAAGTATTCTTTAAACAGGGACCTATTCTGAAGCACAACTTGCCTGTTGAAATCCTAGGGGATCCTCCTCCACCCAAGGGTGATCCCGTGTTTCAGCTTAAACCATTGCCTGATACTCTTAAATATGTTTATCTTGATGAAAAGAAGATTTTCCTGTTATTATTAGTGCTAACCTTTCAGAGCATGAAGAAGAGAAATTATTGAAAACTCCGAAGAAGCAACATGCTGCTATTGGATATACTCTTGATGATCTTAAGGGCATTAGTCCCACTCTATGTCAACACAAAATAAATTTGGAGAAAGACGCCAAACCAGTTATTGATCACCAATGACGGCTAAATCCTAAGACAAAAGAAGTGGTAAGAAAGGAAATATTAAAACTCCTTGAAGCAGGTATAATTTATCCCGTTGCTGATAGTCAGTGGGTAAGCCCTGTCCATTGTGTCCCTAAGAAGGAAGGTATTACTGTCGTTCCTAATGATAAATATCAATTGATTCCACAAAGAATTATTACAGGCTATAGGATGGTGATTGATTTCCGCAAGTTAAATAAAGCTACTAAAAAGATCATTAGCCTTTGCCTTCCATTGATCAAATGCTAGAAAGATTATCCAAACATACACATTTTTGCTTTCTAGATGGTTACTCTGGTTTCTCTCAAATATCTGTGTCAGCTGATGATCAAGAAATCACTACTTTACTTGCCCGACCTTTCGGTACCTTTGCTTATAGACGTATGCCTTTTGGTTTATGTAATGCACCTGCTACCTTTCAAAGATGAATGATGGCTATATTCTCTGACTTTTGTGAAAAGATTGTGAAGTTTTCACGGATGGTTTCTCTGTTTATGGATCCGCTTTTGATGATTGCTTGAGCAACCTTGATCAAGTTTTGCAGAGATGTGATGAAACAAACCTTGTCTTGAATTGGGAGAAGTGCCACTTTATGGTTAATGAAGGTATTGTCTTGGGGCATAAAATTTCTGAAAGAGGTATTAAAGTTGACAAAGCTAAAGGTGATGCTATTGAAAAGATGTCGTGTCCCAAGGACATCAAAGGTATAAAAAGCTTCCTTGGTCATGCCGGTTTTTATAGGAGGTTCATTAAGGGCTTCTCAAAAATTTCCCGGTCTCTGACTAACCTATTACAAAAAGATATTCCTTTTGTCTTTGATGATGATTGTGTAGAAGCATTTGAAATACTTAAGAGAGCCTTGATTTCTGCACCTATTGTTCAGCCACCTGATTGGAATTTACCCTTTGAAATCATGTGTGATGCTAGTGATTATGCTGTAGGTGTTGTTCTAGGACAAATAGTTGATAAAAAATTAAATGTTATTCAATATGCTAGTAAAACTCTAGACAATGCCTAGAGAAATTATGCTACTACTGAAAAGGAGTTCTTAGCAGTTGTATTTGCTTGTGATAAGTTCAGACCTTATATTGTTGATTCTAAAGTAACTATTCACACTGATCATGCTGCTATTAAATATCTTATGGAAAAGAAAGATGCTAAACCTAGACTTATTAGATGGGTTCTCCTGCTACAAGAATTTGATTTGCATATTATTGATAGAAAGGGAGCCGAGAACCCCGTTGCAGATAACTTGTCTAGGTTAGAGAATGTTCTTGATGACCCACTACCTATTGATGATAGCTTTCCTGATGAACAATTAGCTGTCATAAATGCTTCTCGTACTGCTCCATGGTATTCTGATTATGCTAATTACATTGTTGCTAAATTTATACCACCTAGTTTCACATACCAGCAAAAGAAAAAGTTCTTCTATGATTTAAGACATTACTTCTGGGATGTCCCACACATTTATAAAGGAGTAGATGGTGTTATTAGACATTGTGTACCTGAGCATGAACATGAACATATCCTACACAAGTGTCACTCCAAAGCTTGTGGAGGACACCATGCTGGAGATAGAACTGAACATAAGGTAGTGCAATCCGGTTTTTATTGGTCTACTCTCTTCAATGATGCCCATAAGTTTGTCTTGTCTTGTGATGAATGTCAAAGAATTGGTAATATTAGTAGACGTCAAGAAATGCCTATGAACTATTCACTTTTTATTGAACCATTTGATGTTTGGGGCCTTGATTATATGGGACCTTTTCCTTCCTCTAATGGGTATACCCATATTTTGGTTGCCGTTGATTACGTTACTAAGTGGGTATAAGCTATTCCAACTAGTAGTGCTGATCATAACACCTCTATTAAGATGCTTAAAGAAGTTATTTTTCCGAGGTTTGGAGTCCCTAGATACTTAATGACTGATGGTGGTTCACATTTTATTCATGGTGCCTTTCATAAAATGCTTGATAAGTATGATGTTAATCATAGAATTGCATCTCCGTATCACCCGCAGTCTAGTGGTCAAGTAGAATTAAGTAATAGAGAGCTTAAATTAATTTTGCAAAAGACTGTTAATAGATCTAGAAAGAATTGGTCCAAGAAACTTGATGATGCATTATTGGCTTATAGAACTGCATATAAAAATCCTATGGGTATGTCTCCATATAAAATGCTTTATGGTAAAGCATGTCACTTACCTCTTGAATTAGAACATAAGGAATATTGGGCTATTAAAGAGCTCAACTATGAATTCAAACTTGCTCGTGAGAAGAGGCCTTTTGACATTAGCTCACTTGATGAATGGAGAACCCAGGCTTATGAAAATGCCAAGCTGTTTAAAGAAAAGGTTAAAAGATGGCATGACAAAATGATACAAAAATGTGAGTTCAATGTAGGTGATTATGTATTGTTATACAACTCTTGTTTAAGATTTTTTGCAGGCAAACTTCTCTCTAAATGGGAAGGTCCTTACATTATCGAGGAGGTCTATCGTTCCGGTGCCATAAAAATCAACAACTTCGAAGGCACAAATCCGAAGGTGGTGAACGGCCAAAGAATCAAACATTATATCTCAGGCAATCCTATAAATGTTGAAACTAATGTTATTGAAACTGTAACCCCGGAGGAATACATAAGGGACACTTTCCAGAACGTTTCAGACTCTGAAAAGGAATAGGTACATGGTACGGTAAGTAAACCGACTCCAAAACAGTTCTAATGGCAATTTTCTCCGTTTTGGAATATTTAAGAAAATAGGAAAATAAGAAGCAGACCGGAAAGGACACGAGGCTTCCACGAGGGTGGAGGGTGCACCCTACCCCTTGGGTACGCCCCCTGCGTCGTGGGCACCTCGTGTGCCCTCCGGAATCCGTTTTCTTGCACGATACTTCTGTTGGTCGGTAAAAATTCATTATATAATATCCCAAAGATTTTGACCACCGTATCATGCAAACATCTCCTGTTTTTTGTTTCGAGCTGTTTTCTGCCAGGGTTGTCAAGGCCAAGAATCATGTCGTCTCCCTCCTCCTCCAACGATGAGGGCAACAATGCTTGGCTAATGAAGATAGAGCTGAAGAGAGAAGAGACCGAAGAGATCAACAAGGATGATGGGATCAAGAAGGCCATGGGGTACCAAGTTCCGGCAGTAGCAGAAGAAAACATCCTTCAACCTCACCACAATCTCTTTACCCCAACGGAGATTGAGGCTTTGAAGATGATTGAGTTAGCTCATATTCAAAACAAGTATCTCACAAGTCAAAATATTTTCTTGAAGCGGCATATCATCGCACTCAAGGGCATTATCCGCAAATTGGAGGATCTCCTACGCTCGATGTGTGACTATCCATCATCACCAACACCTTCTTCGCCAACAAAGAAGAACTGAGTATCGCGTATGGGCACTCCCCTTGGCAACTGCCAAGCTTGGGGGAGTGCCCCGTTATCGTCTCACCATCACACCTTTTATCTTTACTGTTTTTCTTAGTTTGGTCCTTTTGATAATATCTTGATCTAGTAGAATAAAGTTTTAGTATGATCTAGTTGTGAGTTTTGCTTTATGATCTTATGTAATCGAGTCCGTGAGCTATATATAATAAAGATTAGTGTTGAGTCAAGGGCTTGATTATTTTGCTATGATCTTGAGGGAATAAAATAAAAGAGAAGAAATAAAAAGAAATAAAGAGATCATATGGATCTTATGGAGAGTAATGAGCTCACATATAGAGAGTATGATGAATAAAAGTTGTTGAGAGTTGACAAACATAGTTTTGGTCATCGTGGAAATTAATAGGAAGTAATAAAGAAAGAGAGATTCACATATAAATATACTATCTTGGACATCTTTTATGAGTGTGAGCACTCATTAAAATATGACATGCTAAAGAGTTGATGTTGGACAAGGAAGACAACGTAATGGGTTATGTTTTCTTACATCTGAGATAAATTATATTGTCATGGATCATCCAACATGTCGAGATTGCCTTTCCCTCTCATGTTAGCCAATTTCTTTGCACCAAGTAGAGATACTACTTGTGCTTCCAAATATCCTTAAACCCAGTTTTGCCATGAGAGTCCACCATACCTACCTATGGATTGAGTAAGATCCTTCAAGTAAGTTGTGATCGGTGCACGTAATAAAAATTGCTCTCTAAATATGTATGATTTATTAATGTGGAGAAAATAAGCTTTATACGATCTTGTGATATGGAAGAAATAAAAGCGACGGACTACATAATAAAGGTCCATATCACAAGTGGCAATATAAAGTGACGTTCTTTTGCATTAAGATTTCATGTATCCAACCATAAAAGCGCATGATAACCTCTGCTTCCCTCTGCGAAGGGCCTATCTTTTATTCTTGTCTTATACTTCATGCAAAGATCATGGTGATATTCACCTTTCCTTTTTACATTTTATCCTTTGGCAAGCACAATGTGTTGGAAAGATCCTGATATATATAACTAATTGGATGTGAGTTTTCATGAACTATTATTGTTGACATTACCCTTGAGGTAAAACGTTGGGATGCAAAACTATAAAGCCCCTATCTTTCTCTGTGTCCGATTAAAACTTCATACCATAAATATTGCGTGAGTGTTAGCAATTGTGAAAGACTAAATGATAGTTGAGTATGTGGACTTGCTGAAAAGCTCTTATATTGACTCTTTCCTATGTTACAATAAATTGCAATTGCCTCAATGACTGAGATTAGAGTTTGTTGGTTCTCAATGAAGTTTATGATTCATACTTGAAATTGTGATTGAATTGTTATTTTAGCATAAGAGATCATAATACAATATATATGTTGTTGTTCTAAGAATGATCATGATGCCCTGATGTCCGTATTTTATTTTTATCAACACCCCTATCTCCAAACATGTGGACATATTTTTTGATTTCGGCTTTTGCTTGAGGACAAGTGAGGTCTAAGCTTGGGGGAGTTGATACGTCCATTTTGCATCACGCTTTTATATCGATATTTATTGCATTATGGGCTGTTATTACACATTATGTCACAATACTTATGCCTATTCTCTCTTATTTTACAAGGTTTACATGAAGAGGGGAATGCCGGTAGCTGGAATTCGGGGCTGGAAAAGGAGCAAATATTGGAGACCTATTCTGCACATCTCCAAAAGTCCTGAAACTTCACGGGAGCACGTTTCAGAATATATAAAAAATATTGGGCGAAAGAAGTACGAGAGGGGGGCCACCCACCATCCACGAGGGTTGGGGCGTGCCCTACCCCCTGGGCGCGCCCCCTGCCTCGTGGGCCCCCTGGTGGCCCTCCGATGCCCATCTTTGGCTATATGAGGTATTTCGTCGAGGAAAAAAATCATAAGCAAGCTCACGGGACGAAACTCCGCTGCCACGAGGCGGAACCTTGGCGGAACCAATCTAGGGCTCCTGCAAAGCTGTTCTGCCGGGGAAACCTCCCTCCCAAAGGGGGAAATCATCACTAGCGTCATCACCAACGATCCTCTCATCGGGAGGGGGTCAATCTCCATCAACATCTTCACCAACACCATCTCATATCAAACCCTAGTTCATGTCTTGTATCCAATCTTTGTATCCAAACCTCAGATTGGTACATGTGGGTTGCTAGTAGTGTTGATTACTCCTTGTAGTTGATGATAGTTGGTTTACTTGGTGGAAGATCATATGTTCAGATCCATTATGCATATTAATACACCTCTGATTATGAACATCAATATGCTTTGTGAGTAGTTACGTTTGTTCCTGAGGACATGGGAGAAGTCTTGCTATAAGTAGTCATGTGAATTTGGTATTCGTTCGATATTTTGATGAGATGTATGTTGTCATCCCTCTAGTGGTGTCATGTGAACGTCGACTACATGCCACTTCACCATTGTTTGGGCCTAGAGGGAGGCATTGGGAAGTAATAAGTAGATGATGGGTTGCTAGAGTGATAGAAGCTTAAACCCTAGTTTATGCGTTGCTTCGTAAGGGGCTGATTTGGATCCATATGTTTCATGCTATGGTTAGGTTTACCGTAATACCTCTATTGTAGTTGCAATGCTTGCAATAAGGGTTAATCATAAGTGGGATTCTTGTCCATGTAAGGACAGTACCCAAGCACCAGTCCACCCACATATCAAATTATCAAAGTACCGAGCGCAAATCATATGAACGTGATGAAAACTAGCTTGACGATAATTCCCATGTGTCCTCGGGAGCACTTTCCTTCATATAAGAGTTTGTACAGGCTTGTCCTTTGCTACAAAAAGGATTGTGCCATCTTGCTACACCTTATTTACTTTTATTACTTGCTACTCGTTACAAATTACCTTATCACAAAACTATATGTTACCGATAATTTAGTGCTTGTAGAGAATACCTTACTGAAAACTGCTTATCATTTCCCTCTGCTCCTCGTTGGGTTCGACACTCTTACTTATCGAAAAGGCTATGATAGATCCCCTACACTTGTGGGTCATCACTAACCTGCCCATCTCCCCGTTCATCTTGTTAATTAGATGTTTCAATGGGGTCTTCGTTGTCTTAGGCATCTTCTGGAGTCTCGTTGTCGGTGTCAAAACCGGCGGATCTCGGGTAGGGGGTCCCGAACTGTGCGTCAAGGCCGGATGGTAACAGGAGACAAGGGACACGATGTTTTTACCCAGGTTCGGGCCCTCTTGATGGAGGTAATACCCTACTCCTGCTTGATTAATATTGATGATATGGGTAGTACAAGAATAGATCTACCACGAGATCAAGGAGGCTAAACCCTAGAAGCTAGCCTATGGTATGATTGTTGTGTATGGAGTTGATTGCCTACGGACTACAACCCTCCGGTTTATATAGACACCGGATAGGGTTAGGGTTACATAAAGTCGGTTACAATGGTAGGAGATCTTGAATATCCGCATCGCCAAGCTTGCCTTCCACGCCAAGAAAAGTCCCATCCGGACACGGGACGAAGTCTTCAATCTTATATCTTCATAGTCCAGGAGTCCGGCTGAAGGTATAGTCCGGCTACCCGAACACCCCCTAATCCAGGACTCCCTCAGTAGCCCCTGAACCAGGCTTCAATGACGACGAGTCCGGCGCGCAAATTGTCTTCTGCATTGCAAGGCGGGTTCCTCCTCCAAGTCCTTCGTAGAAGATTGTAAACACCAAGAGTAGTGTCCGGCTCTGCAAAATAAGTTTCCACATATTGCCATAGAGAGAATAATATTGACACAAATCAAATCTGCCGACGTATTTCGCAATGCGTCATCACACTACGGCCAAGTCCTTTACTCGAATCGTTTTTACTTTTCCACCTCAGCATGTTTTGCGAGGCGGTTTCCTTAGCACGTCTTGTCAAAGCAGAGATCGTGTACCCCCTTTACGGGATTCTCATCAATACGGACGTGGGTAACCCAACCGCGCCATTTATCACGGCGCTTGGGAGGCAAGCTATTTTGGCCTCTGGCTCAAGACCTTCAACGTCAAGCCCAAGGTGGTGCGCGGCAGCCAGGCGGAATGCGGAGGCGCCATGGCGGGCAAAATGGCCAACGTCCTATGGCTCGAGGGCTCCTTCGTGGAGACCCTGAAGGGGTGGCAATCGTGGTGGTTTTACATCACCGAGCCGCGCGATCCGAAATGGATCGCAACCCCCGAGTTCCAATACGGACCCCCCACGTGGCTTATGTCCTGGAAAGAGACGGGCCTGTCGTGGGGTGACGAAAAAGAGGTGACCAGATTGCAGACATGCATCCAGTCCCTGGTGAGCAAGCCGATCAAGCTTGTCAATGTAGTCCAGGTTATGCTCGTCCGTCGGATCCTCCCGTGTCAACAACGGGGCTTTAATCTGTGGGAGTTCAACTCGGCGCAACACCAAACCCTTAACAGGCTCTTCGACATGACGTATGAAGATGTCTGGAAGGTGCTAACCAAAGGTACCGAGGCTCCCACATCCGCTTCCGAGGACCGCGGATACAGCTCGCAGCGTCACGCTAGCGAGGTAAGCTATTTTCACCTTTTACAGGATGTTAAGTTTTTTCATAGTTTGACTCTATGCGGGATCTAAGCTCCCTTACCTTTGACAGGCTTGGCGGGCGAAGTCCAGATCGATTAACTGTCTGGCTCCCTTGCCCGAAGACCCAGCCCCCGCTCTTCTAGCGAAGCTGCTGGTTCCGTCACCTTATGTGGTGCCGGAGAAGAAGGCCAAGAAGAAGAAGGCCACGGGGACTCGAAAGAGTTCCCGGCATATGGTGGTGTCGGACTCGTCGTCCGACGAGTCCGAGACGCACTTCCCCCGTGAAGACGAGGAGGAGGAAGAAGAAACCTCTCCCCCCAGTGGGGGGAGGGGAGAAGAGGAAGGCCGCCCCAACGAGGGAGGCCGAGTGGTCTAGGAAAAGGAAGACCCCTCCGCCGGACTACGCCCCCAACGCCGAAGAGGGCAAAGAGGAGTGGCCAAACAGGGCCAAGCGTCCAGCGAAATCGTAAGTTTGGATATCAGAATAACTCATGATGTTCCTTTGTTGCACAGCTTTCCCTAATGTCGAACATAATTATGCAGCCCGCCCCGGGCCGAACTCAACGAGTCGTCGAGCGGCTCCCTGGATTCATCGGACGTGAACTCAGTTCCGCCCGCTGTCTCCCCCCGCACTGCGGACGACGCCGAAGTGGCGTCGCAACAAGCTCCGGGGCAGGAGGAGGTGGTCCTGGAGGAGCCGCAGGACGACCTCCCGGACCCCAGGAGTAAAGGGGACAAGACCCCCCAGGGCTCCAAGTCCGGCTTTGTGCCGGACACCGTGCCGGAATCTTCAACAGTTCCGGACCGCGGTAGGCGAACTCCTTCCAAGAGGAGCAAGCCTTCTGAGCCGGCGACCTCCGTCCAACCGGAGGTGCCGGACAATCTGCTCGAGGTGCTTGACAGCGCCTCCATCGACGAGGAGCACCGCACTATTATGAGTACGATGATCCAGAAGGTTCAGTCCGCCAAGAGCGGACTGAGTGAAGCTTGCGCTAGCCTCCTAACGGGCTTCGAGGTAAGTAAAAATATGTAAAAATATAACCGCATAGACAGTAGCCCCTGATGCTCTGTTTGGCGTTCGAAAAGAAAAGCCGAATAGAGGATCTAGTAAATTTCACAGGAGTCTAACAGTAAAGAGTCAATATGCGTGTGCAGGCTTCGCTGCTATCCACCTCCGCACTGACTGCGGAGGTGGGTGTCCTAAAACAGGACATCAAGCGGACCGAGCAAGAGCTCGGCCTTGCCAAGCGGCAGCTCGAGGAAAAAGAAGGTAGGAAATACCTTACAGAAAAAGTGCCTATAGAGAGGCGTGATTGCAAAAAATAACAGGATTGCACAGCTTATTATAGGGGCCACGACTGAGGTGGCGACCCTCAAGCAGGCGCTGTCCGAGGCCGAAAAGAAAACGGCCGCGGAGCGCACCGAGCGAGAGAAACTTGGGGCTCAGGTCGGCGAGGTGCAGCAAGAGCTTCAGGCTCTCATGAAAAAACATGAGAGTTTGGAGCTTGAGTCAAAGACCCAAGTGTCCGAGCTCGCAGCGGCCCTTGAGACTGCCAAGTCTGCCAAGGCCGAAGCCCAAAAGGCCCTCCAAGAGTTGGAGGAGATTAAGAAGATAGCAGCGGGTAAGGCATTCTTTATGCAAAGCAGAAATATAAAAGTAAACTACTTGTTACTTACCCGAATCCGGAGTTCTCCAGGGGCATTCGCAGATCTTCCCCGCAGCGTATCCGCCGCCGCCGCATTCTACCGAGCTGAAGAGGGCAGCTCAACGGAGAAGGTGTTCTGGTCTCAGTATGCTGAGGCCGGACACCCTGTGCCCTTGAGCGACCAGCTGAAACAGCTGGTCGAGCCCCACAAGGCGGCCGAACAGGCCATGAAGGGCTTCATAGTTCGGCTGTGGCCCGGAGAGGCCCTGCCTGGGAGCTACTTCGGGCTGGTGCGGCGGCTGGTGGAGGCCTGTCCAAGGCTCGAGGTCATCAAGCGCTCCGTCTGCATCGAAGGTGCCCGTCGGGCCCTTGCCCGTGCAAAGGTGCACTGGGGTAAGCTGGACGGTGAGAAGCTTGTGAAGGACAGGCCGCCGCCGGGGAAGGAGCATCGCAAGCCCGAGAACTATTACAAGGATGTTCTTGCGGGTGCCCGCCTTGTGGCGGATGAATGTACCAAGGATGTATTTTTTGAATAAACTCGCTCATTTTATCCTGTGCGCTGAAAACTTGTTCATAGGCGCTTAAGCAATGCTTGTTGAATTTAAAATATTATTTTCTGTGCGGCCGTTTATCAAAAAATTGAGAGATGGCCAATCGTCGGCTTCTGCCCCCGTGCCACTAGTGCTAGGGTGTTCGGGATAAACATGAGCGCTCTTTTTCCCATAGTTGGGTCCTTCGAGGGAGGCGCTCAGCACAACGAACTAGGCAATCGGACTATAATGCTTGAACACTCTCACTTAGCCATAGAACTTTACAATTTTAAATTTCGGCGAAGCCCCTAGTTCGGAAGACCGAGTTCGGGGCGCTATCCACACCTTGGCCGGACAAATCCGGCTCCTCGCTCGAAGCGGCATAAGTCTTTAGGGACTCGAAAAAACCTCTCGAACAGCGACTGGTCTCTCGCCTCATCATGACAGTCAGTTTTAGCTTTCTCCACTGAGGTGCTTAACCCAGCTCAACCGGGGCACAATCGCAGTGGTTCTCCTAGTGCTACCTTAGCCGATATAGCGGAACGTAAGGCACCAAAACATAGGAGCCGGGCAAACCCAACTATTGACCCAAATCATGATTTGGAGCCGATGCATATAGTGCTATAAGTTCGGGGTGCCGCACTTGTGAAAGTGTAGGGACTTCTCACACCATATTAAAGGGTACTGAAGCCCCTGGCGTACTTGCCGTACCATAGTGTACGGGTGCAACATGTCATTAATGAACATATATAAAAGAGAGTAATGCAGAAAATAGACAAAAGCTATGCATTGTTTATATAAAGGCTATTTATCAAAGCCGAACGATACAAATAGTGCGGTAAGCAAAAGATATTGGACTATTCAGTATGTCCTGACCGGGGGCAGGCCGCGGAATTGTATTTAAAACAGGTATACCGCTCGTAACAGAGACCACCTGGGAGTTCCATAGTGCGGCATGGCTTGTCTGCCTCCCTGGATCTTGCATAGTTTGTGCGGCAATCGAATTGCCGAACAGGTCGTCCGAAGTATGGAGTCCTGAAGGTAAGAAAAAATCAAAAAGAGAATCCGGCAGCCCCTAGTATGTTTTAACCCGTATTCTGGGCGTGCCGTTATTGTGCCCCTTCCCCTGTGCCCATGGTATTTCAAGGGCGTAGTTATGTACGCGAGGTACTGGTTTTGCTATGTCGCGATAGCTGGGGTTGGGGCCCCATTGCTACACTTGCTCAGAGTGTGCCAGGCGGTCCTGCTGTGGGTTACTCCGGGCGTGCTTGGAGTGTCTGGCTTTTTAATGGCCGGACTGGAGAATTGCCTGAGAAGGCTACTTCGTACCTCCGCTGCGAGAGCCGCCGTATGCTCCTTCGTACGGAGGGAGCGTTTGGTGTTTCCGTTGACTGTAATTACTCCTCGAGGGCCTGGCATCTTGAGCTTGAGATATGCGCAGTGCGGCACCGCATTGAACTTTGCAAATGCGGTTCGTCCGAGCAGGGCGTGATAGCCACTGCGAAACGGGACTATATCAAAGATTAACTCTTCGGTTCAGAAATTGTCCGGGGATCCGAAGACCACGTCAAGTGTTACTGAGCCTGTATAGTTGGCTTCTACACCTGGTATAACGCCTTTAAAGGTCGTTCTTATGGGCTTAATCCTTGAGGGATCTATGCCCATTTTCCGCACTGTATCCTGATAAAGCAGGTTCAGGCTACTGCCACCGTCCATGAGGACTCTTGTGAGATGAAATCCATCGATGATTGGGTCGAGAACCAATGCGGCGAAGCCGCCATGACGGATGCTAGTGGGATGGTCCCTTCGATCAAAAGTGATCGGGCAGGAGGACCATGGGTTGAACTTTGGGGCGACTGGCTCTATCATGTATACGTCCCGTAGCGCACGCTTCCGCTCCCGCTTGGGAATGTGGGTTGCGTATATAATGTTCACCGTCCGCACTTGTGGGGGAAAGCCCTTCTGTCCATTGTTGTTCGGCGGCTTGGGCTCCTCGTCGTCGTTGTGCAGCCCCTTGTCTCTGTTTTCAGCCCTTAACTTGCCTGCTTGCTTGAACACCCAACAATCCCTGTTAGTGTGATTGGCTGGCCTTTCGAGGGTGCCATGTATCTGGCACAAGCGATGGAGTATTCGGTCCAAACTGGATGGGCCCTGAGTATTCTTTTTGAATGGCTTTTTCCGCTGACCGGATTTATAGCCTTTGAATCCGGCATTGACTGCCGTGTCTTCATTGCTGTCGTTGTTAACGCGGTGTTTTTGCTTATTCTGACGTGTCCTGCCACTTTTGTCCTTGGTATCCGAATTACCAGGGTTCTTTGATAAGTTGTTACTGCGAGCTAGCCAGCTGTCTTCTCCCGCGCAAAAGCGGGTCATGAGTGTCGTGAGGGCTACCATGGATTTCGGCTTTTCCTGTCCCAGGTGCCGGGCAAGCCACTCGTCGCGGATGTTATGCTTGAAGGCTGCTAGGGCCTCTGCGTCCGGACAGTCGACTATTTGGTTTTTCTTTGTTCGGAACCGTGTCCAGAATTGTGTGGCCGATTCCTCTGGCTGCTGAATTATGTGGCTTAAGTCATCGGCATCCGGCGGTCGCACGTAAGTGCCCTGGAAGTTGTCGAGGAATGCGGCTTCCAGGTTCTCCCAAGAACCGATTGAGTGTGCTGGCAAGCTGTTAAGCCAATGCCGGGCCGGTCCTTTAAGTTTGAGCGGGAGGTATTTGATGGCGTGTAGATCATCACCGCGTGCCATGTGGATGTGAAGGAGATAATCCTTGATTCTTACCGCCGGGTCTGTTGTGCCATCGTATGATTCGATGTTTATGGGTTTGAAACCCTCTGGGATTTTATGATCCATTACTTCATTCGTGAAGCATAGCAGGTGTGCGGCGCCTCTGTACTGGGCTATATCACGACGTAGCTCGGAAGCGCTATGTCTGTTGTGTTCGGCCCGGTCGGATTTGTTGTATCCGGAGTGAAGATCATTGTCACATGCCGTAGGGCGCCTGCGCGATCTGTAGATCGATCTTGTTTGTCTTGCCTTATCCTCCAGTATGTCTCGCAGGTCGGGCGCATTTTCCCGTGCCTTAGTTGAGCGGCGTCAGGGCATGGCTTGGGTGGAGGGCCGAGGGGCCTCTCTGTCGCGGCCGCGAGGTGGCCGGTCTGCCATGTCATGCACTGGTGATGTAGGTGCTTCCTCCTCTGATCGGGGTAGCGGCCTGCGCTTCGGGTAACTCTTGGAGGGGCGTTCGAGTTCATACTCTTCGGCCGTAAGGACTTCAGTCCATCTGTCAGCTAGCAAATCTTGGGCAGCTTTAAGCTGTTGCTGCTTTTTCTTGAGGCTGCTTGCCGTGGCTAAAAGCCTGCGTTTAAAACGCTCTTGTTCGGCGGGGTCTGATGGTATGACGAATTCATCATCATCGAGGCTTGCCTCATCTTCGGAGGGAGGCGTATAGTTATCATCCTCGACCTCTCAGTCTGCCGCTCTCTCATGAGGGGTGGCTTCTCCATCTTCCTGTGCCGAATCTTGCTGAGGTGGGTGTTCTTCGACGTTATGCGGGGTAGTATTATCTCCCATGCCGGAATCACCGTTTTTGCTTTGGCAGGATTTAGAGCGGCGCCGTTGACGCCAGCGCTTTGGTTGTTTCTTGGGGGCGTCATCCCCCACTGTTCCATCGCCATCTCCATCTTTTGGAGTATCCACCATGACGAGGTGGTCTTCCAGTGCCCTACAGGTGCTGGTTCCTGTTCATCTCCTACATCGTCGTCCATGCCGTCGATATCTTCGGAGCTGAAGTCAAGCATGTCGGTTAGATTGTCGACAGTGGCTACAAAGTGGGTGGTGGGTGGGCTTTGAATTTCCTTATCGTCCGTATCCCACCCTCGCTGATCGTAGTCCGGCCAGGGCTCTCCTGATAAAGAGAGAGACTTAAGAGAGTTCAGGATGTCGCCAAAAGGCGAATGCTGAAAGATATTTGCAGCGGTGAACTCCATTATCGGCGCCCAATCGGATTCGATTGGCAGGGGTGCGGGGGGTTCGGAGTCCGGGGAGGAGTCCGGATCCTCGGAGTCACGGGCCATGCGGAGTGCGGGGCTGGAGTTCGGCTCGATCGCCTCTGAGATCGTAGCCCCTGAGGCAGCATCCAACCGCTGATCCTCGATCGGCGCAGTATGCTCCGAATCAATGGTCGAAACCGATGCGTATGCGGCCTCCAAGGCGCTGTTCGGCGGCAGAGGTATATCATGCCCATCGAGACAGTGCGGCGCGCTTGGCTGTGGCTCGAATCCGTCGAAGATCAAGTCCCCGTGGATGTCAGCCGTGTAGTTTAGGCTTCCAAACCTGACATGATGGCCAGGGGTGTAGCTTTCAATCTGCTCCAGGTGGCCGAGTGAATTGGCCCACAGAGCGAAGCCGCCGAAGACGAAGATCTGTCCGGGGAGAAAATTTCACCCTGGACCGTATCGTCGTTGATGATCAAAGGAGCCATCAGGCCTAAAGGCGACGACACAGAGGAACTCTCAATGAAAGCACCAATGTCGGTGTCAAAACCGGCGGATCTCGGGTAGGGGGTCCCGAACTGTGCGTCAAGGCCGGATGGTAACAGGAGACAAGGGACACGATGTTTTTTACCCAGGTTCGGGCCCTCTCGATGGAGGTAATACCCTACTCCTGCTTGATTAATATTGATGATATGGGTAGTACAAGAGTAGATCTACCACGAGATCAAGGAGGCTAAACCCTAGAAGCTAGCCTATGGTATGATTGTTGTGTATGGAGTTGATTGCCTACGGACTACAACCCTCCGGTTTATATAGACACCGGATAGGGTTAGGGTTACATAAAGTCGGTTACAATGGTAGGAGATCTTGAATATCCGCATCGCCAAGCTTGCCTTCCATGCTAAGGAAAGTCCCATCCGGACACGGGACGAAGTCTTCAATCTTGTATCTTCATAGTCCAGGAGTCCGGCTGAAGGTATAGTCCGGCTACCCGAACACCCCCTAATCCAGGACTCCCTCAGTCGTCTTCTCGTGTGCCGGTGTTGCTGTCTTTACTGCAGCGTGACTTAGAGCAGCGCTGCTGACGCCGGCGCTTGGATTGTATTTCGGAAGGTTTATCCTCAGCTGGATCTTCCTTGTCATCGCTGCTGTTCTCCTTTGGTGCATCCACCATGTATACATCATACGAGGAAGTGGCCGTCCAGCGTTCGGTGAACGGTGGGTTCTGGGTCTCTTCTTCTCCGGCATCGTCGTCCATACCGTCGATATCCTCGGAGTGATAATCAAGTGTGTTGGTTAAATCCTCGACCGTTGAGCAAAATTCTCCATCGTCAGCCCCTAGTTAGAACCGCATATAGTTCGGCTATGAGTCCTCCTCCAAGGACAGGTTTTTTAACGAGTTTAGCATGTCCCCCAAAGGTGAGTGCTGGAAGATGTCTGCGGCACTGAATTCGAAGATCGATAAACGATCAAGTTCGGCGTCCGCGGGCTCACATGGTTCGGAACTTACGGCCAGAAACGAGTCCGGAGATCCGGTGGCACAGGTATCGTGTGAGATCAAGTCTATGTGCGGCTCCAACACCGTGCAATCTGTGGCCTCTGTGGTGGGTTTGAGCTTCCCGTCCTTGGATGGTGCAGCCTGCTCCGGATCTAAGGCCTGAGCGGTTATGGGAGCTGTCTCCTGGATGCAGTCCGATGACAGATTTAGGTCATGTCCCTCGGGGTGGCCAGGAGTGGTAGCCGCGGTCTCAAATCCGGTGAAGATCAAGTCCCCACGGATGTTCGCGATGTAGTTCAAGCTCCCAAATCTGACCTGATGGCCAGGGGCGTAGCTTTCAATCTGCTCCAGATGGCCAAGCGAGTTGGCCCGCAGAGCGAAACCGCCGAACACGAAGATCTGTCTGGGGAGGAAAACTCCCCCTTGGGCAGCATCGTTGTAGATGGTTGAAGGAGCCATCGAACCTCTTGATGACGACACAGTGCAACTCTCAATGAAAGCACCAACGTCGGTGTCAAAACCGGCGGATCTCGGGTAGGGGGTCCCGAACTGTGCGTCTAAGGTCGATGGTAACAGGAGACAGGGGACACAATGTTTTACCCAGGTTCGGGCCGTCTCTAAGGAGGTAATACCCTACGTCCTGCTTGATTGATCTTGATGAATATGAGTATTACAAGAGTTGATCTACTACGAGAGCGTAATGACTAAACCCTAGAGGTCTAGCTTGTATGGCTATGATAATGTCTATCCTCCGGACTAGGTCCTCCGGTTTATATAGACACCAGGAGGATCTAGGGTTACACAAGGTCGGTTACAAAGAAAGAAATCTACATAGTTAGTCGCCAAACTTGCCTTCCATGCCAAGGAGAGTCCCATCCGGACACGGGTGTAGTCTTCGGTCTTCGTATCTTCACAGCCCATCAGTCCGGCCCATGGCTAATAGGCCGGACACCCGAGGACCCCTTAGTCCAGGACTCCCTCACCATTGATTAAGTCTCTCTCATTAGCAAAACATGATCAGCACCAAGACTCCATGGGTGTTATAATCATTACAGTGTAATCTAGATTATTGACTCTACTACAAGTGGGAGACTAAAGGAAATATGACCTAGAGGCAATAATAAAGTTGTTATTTATATTTCCTTATATCATGATAAATGTTTATTATTTATCACAGAATTGTATTAACCGGAAACTTAGTACATGTGTGAATACATAGACAAACAGAGTGTCACTAGTATGCCTCTACTTGACTAGCTCGTTAATCAAAGATGGTTAAGTTTCCTAACCATATACATGAGTTGTCATTTGATAAATGGGATCACATCATTAGAGAATGATGTGATTGACATGACCCATCCGTTAACTTAGCACTATGATCGTTTAGTTTATTACTATTGCTTTCTCCATAACTTATGCATGTTCCTATGACTACGAGATTATGCAACTCCTGAATACCGGAGGAACACTTAGTTTGCTATCAAACGTCACAACATAACTACGTGATTATAAAGATGCTCTACAGGTGTCTTCGATGGTGTTTGTTGAGTTGGCATAGATCGAGATTAGGATTTGTCACTCCGATTGTCGGAGAGGTATCTCTGGGCCCTCTTTGTAATGCACATCACTATAAGCCTTGCAAGCAATGTGACTAATAAGTTAGTTACAGGATGTTGCATTACATAACGAGTAAAGAGTCTTGCCGGTAATGAGATTGAACTAGGTATGATGATACTAACAATCGAATCTCGGGCAAGTAACATACCGATGACAAAGGGAACAACGTATATTGTTATGCGGTTTGACCGATAAAAATCTTCGTAGAATATGTGGGAGCCAATATGAACATCCAGGTTCAGCTATTGGTTATTGACCGGAGATGAGTCTCGGTCATGTCTACATAGTTCTCGAACCCGTAGGGTCCGCACGCTTAACGCTCGATGACGATCGGCATTATTAGTTTATGTGTTTTCATGTACTGAAGGTAGTTCGGAGTCCCAGATGAGATCACGGACATGACGAGGAGTCTCAAAATGGTCGATACATAAAGATTGATATATTGGAAGACTATATTCGGACACCGGAATAGTTCTGAAGTGTATCGGGTATTTTCCGGAGTACCAGGGGGTTACCGGAACCCCCCGGGGGGGTTTTGGGCCTCATGGGCCTATTGGTGGAAGAGAGGAGGCAGGCCAAGGTAGGGCGCGCGCCCCCTAGCCCAAATAGAATTGGACTAGGGGGGCCGGCCCCCCTTTCCTTCTCTCCTCCCTCTCCTTCCCCCTTCTCCTTGTTGGAATAGGAAAGGGGGGGTGAATCCTACTTGGAGTAGTATTGCTCCCACATGGCGCGCCTCCTCCCCTTAGCCGGCCTCCTCCTCCTTCCCCGCTTTATATACGTGGGAGGGGGGCACCGCACCCCAAAGATAGACCAAAGTTTCTCTTAACCGTGTGCGGTGCCCCCTCCATAGAAACACACCTCGGTCATATCGTCGTAGTGCTTAGGCGAAGCCTTGCTCCGGTAACTTCATCATCACCATCACCATGCCGTTGTGCTAAAGAAACTCTCCCTCGGCCTCAACTGGATCAAGAGTTCGAGGGATGTCACCGAGCTGAACGTGTGCAGATCGCGCAGGTGCCGTATGTTCGGTACTTGATCGGTTGGATCGCGAAGACGTTCGACTACATCAACCTCGTTGCTTAACACTTCCGCTTTCGGTCTACGAGGGTACGTAGACACACTCTCCCCTCTCTTTGCTATGCATCTCCTAGATATATGTTGCGTGATCGTAGGAATTTTTTTGAAATACTGTGTTCCCTAACACCCCTTTCAAACTACCACCAAGTTGCAATGGCCTTGAGACTTAGTCCTTTCACGAGGATTGTAAGTGCATCTAGTGGCACCCCTAGTTGGTTTTGGAGTATTGACGAGAAACTTGGTTGAGGGACTAATGTGTTTGTGAGAATTGCAGGATAACACAGGTAGTAGTCCCTTATTGATTCGGTTTACCTACCAGAGATGACCCCTAAAAATGTGTGAAGACATTGAAGACAATGGTGGTTCCTGAAGACATTCACGATGAAGATTATGACATGTGAAGATATTCACTTGAAGACTATGGAATGCGAAGACATAGTTGTTTCGTAGTTTCCTTTTCTTCTTTGTTGAGTCATAGGAACCACCGTACTGTTAAGTGGGGTCCAAGTGAACAAACTCAGAGTGACTGAAGTGATCCTCAATCGAAATCCAATGTCTTCGAGCGAAGACAATGTGAGAAAATCTTATTCAGAGATGGATGAGTCAGCTTTGCTTGTAGCCCAAGTCAAGATGCCACATGTGTTTGAAATCCGACCATTGGACACGTGTCGGTTCCTTAGTGACCCAGGGTTATTTCGGACTAATTTGATCGGGTTGCCTCCTGTCTATAAATATCCCACCCCTACACCATAAATCGGTGGCTGCTTAGAGTTAGTGCACGACTTTTGTCGTTTGAGAGCAACCCACCTCCGAAGCATTCGAGAGAGAGATGCTTGCGAGGACAAAGCCCAAAACACCTAGAGCCAAAGAGTGTTAGGCATCACTGAAGTCTTTCTGTCTGCCTGACCTGAAGACTTGTTACACTTGAGGACTGTGAATCCTCCAGCCGGTTATGCGTCGCGTTCTGAGCATCCAAGAGTCATTGTGGATCGTCGGTGAACGAAGTCTGTGAAGGTTTGGAAGTCTACCTTGAAGACTTACCAGAGTGATTGGGAGAGGACTGGGTGTACTTAGCTCAAGGGGAATAAGGTGAAGATGCGGTCTTCTGAGTTAAATCTCAGCCTCCCTAACCAGATGTACAGTTGTCACAGCAACTGGAACTGGTCTACCAAATCCTTGTCTTCGTCAAGCAACTGGTTCTATCCTCCACTTCCCTTCACTTTACAATTTGTCTTCGTGAAGTCATTGCGTGCTTGTCTGGACTGATTAACTTCACTGAGTGAAGAATATTTACTGTTTGCTTCATACTATCTTCCATCCTGATCCATACTACCTTGCCGCTAATTGTCTTCTTGCTTTCACTATACTGCTTACTTGACTATGACTTGTCTAGTGTAGTCTACCTTCCGCTGCATATCAATAGGCTCAGTTCTGCTGTTTGTCTTCAAAGACCTCGTGTTTTGAAGACTTTCATAAAAATTGCCTATTCACCCCCTCTAGTCCATAACTAGCACTTTCAATTGGTATCAGAGCAAGGTGCTCCCTTGTTCTACGCGATTCAATTTAACCACCTGGAGTTTCAACTATGTCGACTGCAGGGATAATTGATACGTCTTCAATGTATCTATAATTTTTTATTATTCCATGCTATTATATTATCTGTTTTGGATGTTTAATGTGCTTTAATATGCTCTTTTATATTATTTTTGGGACTAACTATTAACCGGAGGCCTAGTGCCAGTTTCTGTTTTTTGCCTATTTTAGTGTTTCGCAAAAAAGGAATATCAAATGGAATGAAACCTTTGCGAGGATCTTTCTTGGAACAAACGCAATCTAGGAGACTTGGAGTGGAAGTCTGGAAGTCTGAGGCAGCCATGAGGCAGGAGGGCGCGCCTAGGGGGTAGGCGCGCCCCCACCCTCATGGGCCCCACGGAGCTCCACCGACGTACTTCTTTCGCCTATATATACTCTTATACCGTAAAACATCCAGGAGAGTCACGAAACCACTTTTCCACCGCCGCAACCTTATGTACACATGAGATCCCATCCGGGGCCTTTTCCGGCAATCTTCCAGAGGGGGAATCGTTCACGAAGGGCTTCTACATCAACACCATAGCTTCTCCGACGATGTGTGAGTAGTTTACCACAAACCTTCGGGTCCATCATTATTAGCTAGATGGCTTATTATCTCTCTTTGGTTCTCAATACAAAGTTCTCCTTGATGTTGTTGGAGATCTATTCGATGTAATATTTTTTTGCGGTGTGTTTGCCAAGATCCGATGAATTGTGGATTTATGATCAAGTTTATCTATGAATAATATTTGGTTCTTCTCTGAATTCTTATATGCATGATTTGATATCTTTGCAAGTCTCTTCAAATTATAGGTTTAGTTTGGCCTACTAGATTGATCTTTCTTGCAATGGAAGAAGTGCTTAGCTTTGGGTTCAATCTTGCGGTGTCCTTTCCCAGTGACAGTAGGGGCAGCAAGGCACGTATTGTATTGTTGCCATCATAGATAAAAAGATGGGTTTTATATCATATTGCTTGAGTTTATCCCTCTACATCATGTCATCTTGCTTAATGCATTACTCTGTTCTTATGAACTTAATACTCTAGATGCATGTTGAATAGCGGTCGATGTGTGGAGTAATAGTAGTAGATGCAGAATCGTTTCTGTCTACTTAACACGGACGTGCTGCCTATATTCATGATCATTGCCTATATATTCTCATAACTATGCGCTCTTCTATCAATTGCTCGGCAGTAATTTGTTCAACCACCGTAATACATGTTATCATTAGAGAAGCCACTAGTGAAACCTATGGCCCCCGAGTCTCTTTCTTATTATATTGCATCTCTTTTTATTTTCTTCTCATCTTGTTTACTATTTTGCAATCTTTACTTTCCAATCTATACAACAAAAATACCAAAAAATATTTATCTTACTATCTTTATCAGATCTCACTTTTGCGAGTGGCCGTGAAGGGATTGACAACCCCTTTATCGCATTGGTTACAAGGTTCTTGATTGTTTGTGCAGGTACTAGGTGACTTGCGTGGGAGATCTACGCTCAAGTCAAGACATACCAAGTACCTATCATAAACTCTTCTCCCTCGCATTACATTATTTGCCATTCGCCTCTCATTTTCCACTCCCCCACTTCTAAAACGTTTTTGAAAACCCTTTGCCATTTTATTCGCCCTTTTTCGTCCGCCTCTTTTCGCTTGCTTGTGTGATTGTGTGTCGGTTTGACTGTTTGTCACAATGGTTCAAGATAATACTAAATTATGTGACTTTTCTAATACCAACAACAATGATTTTGTTAGCATTTCGATTGCTCTTATTACCAATGTTGAATCTTGTGAAATTAATGCTGCTTTATTGAATCTTGTCATGAAAGATCAATTTTCTGGCCTTCCTAGTGAAGATGCCGCAACCGATCTAAACAACTTTGTTGATTTGGGCGATATGCAAAAGAAGAAAGATGTGGATAATGATATTGTTAAATTTAAGCTATTTCCGTTTTCTCTTAGAGATCGTGCTAAAACTTGGTTCTCTTCTTTGCCTAAAAATAGTATTGATTCATGGAATAAGTGCAAAGACGCTTTTATCTCTAAATATTTTGCTCCCGCTAAGATCATCTCTCTTAGAAATGATATTATGAATTTTAAGCAACTTGATCATGAGCATGTTGCACAAGCTTGGGAGACGATGAAATTAATGATACATAATTTCCCTACACATGGTTTGAATTTATGGATGATTATACAAACTTTTTATGCCGGATTAAATTTTGCTTCTAGAAATCTTTTAGATTCGGCTGCGGGAGGCACTTTTATCGAAATCACTTTAGGAGAAGCTACTAAACTCCTAGATAATATTATGGTTAATTATTCTCAATGGCACACCAAAAGATCCACTAGTAAAAAAGTTCATGCGATTGAAGAGATTAATGTTTTGAGTGGAAAGATGGATGAACTTATGAAATTGTTTGCTAATAAGAGTGCTTCTTTTGATCCTAATTGAGGGAGTCCTGGAAGAGGGGGTCCTCGGGCATCCAGACTGTTGACATGGGCCGGACTATTGGGCCATGAAGATATAATATAGAAGGCTTTCTCCCGTGTCCGGATAGGATTCTCCTTTGCATGGATGACAAGCTAGGCGGCCGGATGTATTATTTCCTTTCTATGTAACCAAGTTTGTATAACCCTAGTCCCCTCTGGAGTATATATAGACCAGAGGGTTTAGTCTGTAGGGACAATCATAATCAGATAGGCTAGACTTCTAGGGTTTTAGTCATTATGATCTCGTGGTAGATCAACTCTTGTAACCCCCATACTCATCAATATTAATCTAGCAGGACGTAGGGTTTTACCTCCATTGAGAGGGCCCGAACCTGGGTAAACATTGTGTTCCCTATCTCCTGTTACCATCAACTTCAGATGCACAGTTCGGGACCCCCTACCCGAGATCCACCGGTTTTGACAGCGACACTAATGATATGACTTTGTCCACTTTGATTGAGAATAATAATGAATCTATGGATGTGAATTTTGTTGGTAGGAACAATTTTGATAACAACGCGTATAGCGGAAACTTTAATTCTAGGCCGTTTCCCAATAATTCCTCTAATAATTATGGTAATTCCTACAACAATTCTTATGGAAATTTTAATAAGATGCCCTCTGATTTTGAGACTAGTGTTAAAGAATTTATGAGTTTGCAAAAGAATTTCAATGCTTTGGTTGAAGAAAAAATTCTTAAGATTGATGAGTTGGCTAGGAACGTGGATAGAATTTCTCTTGATGTTGATTCTTTGAAACTTAGATCTATTCCACCTAAGCATGACATCAATGAGTCTCTCAAAGCGATGAGAATTTCCATTGATGAGTGCAAGGAAAGAACCGCTAGGATGCGTGCCAAAAAAGATTACTTTGTGAAAACATGTTATTCTAGTTTTCATGATATTAATGATGAAGATCTAAAAGTGATTGATGTGTCTCCTATTAAATCTTTGCTTTACAATATGAATCTTGATAAAGATGGGACTCGAGATGAGTCAACTTTAGTTAAAAGGCGTCCCAATGATTCGGAGTTTTTAGATCTTGATGCTAAAATTAATAAAAGTAGGATTGAAGAGGTCAAAACTTTACATAGCAATGAACCCACTATTTTGGATTTCAAGGGATTTAATTATGATAATTGCTCGTTGATAGATTGTATTTCCTTGTTGCAATCCGTGTTAAATTCCCCTCATGCTTATAATCCAAATAAAGCTTTTACTAAACATATTGTTGATGCTTTAATACAATCCTATGAAGAAAAGCTTGAACTAGAAGTCTCTATTACTAGAAAACTTTATGACGAGTGGGAACCTATTATTAAAATTAAGATTAAAGATCATGAATGATATGCTTTGTGTGATTTGGGTGCTAGTGTTTCGACGATTCCAAAAACTTTGTGTGATGTGTTTCCGTGAATTTGATGATTGTTCTTTAAATTTGCACCTTGTGGATTCCACCATTAAGAAACCTATGGGAAGGATTAATGATGTTCTTATTGTTGCAAATAGGAATTATGTGCCCGTAGATTTCATTGTTCTTGATATAGATTGCAATCCTACATGTCCTATTATTCTTGGTAGACCTTTCCTTAGAACGATTGGTGCAATTATTGACATGAGAGAAGAAAATATTAGATTTCAATTCCTGTTAAGGAAAGGAATGGAACACTTTCCTAGAAAGAAAATTAAATTGCCTTATGAATCAATTATGAGAGCCACTTATGGATGGCATACCAAAGATGACAATACCTAGATCTATTCTTGCTTTTATGCCTAGCTAGGGGCGTTAAACAATAGTGCTTGTTGGGAGGCAACCCAATTTTATTTTTGTTCTTTATTTTTTATTCCTGTTTAGTAATACTGGTGCAATTGCCTTGGCGAAGGAATCCAGATTTCACAGGAGAACCAAGCACATCAAGAGATGCTTCAATTCCATCCAGGATTTAGTCCAGGTGGGAGACATAGAAATTTTCAAGATACATACGGATCTGAATGTTGCAGACCCGTTGACTAAGCCTCTTCCACGAGCAAAACATGATCAGCACCAAGGCTCCATGGGTGTTAGAATCATTACTGTGTAATCTAGATTATTGACTCTAGTGCAAGTGGGAGACTGAAGGAAATATGCCCTAGAGGCAATAATAAAGTTATTATTTATTTCCTTATTTCATGATAAATGTTTATTATTCATGCTAGAATTGTATTAACCGGAAACATAATACATGTATGAATACATAGACAAACAGAGTGTCGCTAGTATGCCTCTACTTGACTAGCTCGTTGATTAAAGATGGTTAAGTTTCCTAACCATAGACATGAGTTGTCATTTGATTAAATGGGGTCACATCATTAGGAGAATGATGTGATTGACTTGACCCATTCCGTTAGCTTAGCACTTGATCGTTTAGTTTGTTGCTATTGCTTTCTTCATGACTTATACATGTTCCTATGACTATGAGATTATGCAACTCCCGTTTACCGGAGGAACACTTTGTGTTCCACCAAACGTCACAACGTAACTGGGTGGTTATAAAGGTGCTCTACAGGTGCCTCCAAAGGTACTTGTTGGGTTGGCGTATTTCGAGATTAGGATTTGTCACTCCGATTGTCGGAGAGGTATCTCTGGGCCCACTCGGTAATGCACATCACTATAAGCCTTGCAAGCATTGCAACTAATGAGTTAGTTGCGGGATGATGTATTAAGGAACGAGTAAAGAGACTTGCTGGTAACAAGATTGAACTAGGTATTGAGATACCGACGATCGAATCTCGGGCAAGTAACATACCGATGACAAAGGGAATAACGTATGTTGTTATGCGGTCTAACCGATAAAGATCTTCGTAGAATATGTAGGAGCCAATATGGGCATCCAGGTCCCGCTATTGGTTATTGACCAAAGAGGTGTCTCGGTCATGTCTACATAGTTCTCGAACCCATAGGGTCCGCATGCTTAACGTTCGTTGATGATATAGTACTATATGAGTTATGTATGTTGATGACCGAATGTTGTTCGGAGTCCGGGATGAGATCACGGACATGATGAGGAACTCCGGAATGGTCCAGAGATAAAGTTTGATATATGGGATAATAGTGTTTTGTCATCGGAAGGGTTCCGGAATTCACCGGAAGGGGTTCCGGATGTTTCCCGAAATGTTTGGGTACGAGAACACTTTATTTGGACAAAGGGGAAAGCCCACAAGGTTTTTCGAAAGCGCAAAAGCAAGTTTTGCGGAGTCCAGGGGCCAGACGCCAGGGTCCCTGGTGTCTGGGTCCACACGCCAGGAATCCTGGCGTCTGGCCCTGGAGTCCGAGAAGGACTCTTGCCTTTCGGGTGAAACCAACTTTGTGGAGGCTTTTACTCCAAGTTTCGACCCCAAGGCTCAACATATAAATAGAGTGGTAGGGCTAGCACCCAAGACACATCAAGAAACACCAAGCCGTGTGCCGGCAACCCGGTCCCCTCTAGTTTATCCTCCGTCATAGTTTTCGTAGTGCTTAGGCGAAGCCCTGCGGAGGTTGTTCTTCACCAACACCGTCACCACACCGTCGTGCTATCAGAACTCATCTACTACTTCGCTCCTCTTGCTGGATCGAGAAGGCGAGGACGTCACCGAGCCGAACGTGTGCAGAACTCGGAGGTGCCATGCTTTCGGTACTTGGATCGGTCGGACGTGAAGACGTACGACTACATCAACCGCGTTGATATAACTCTTCCGTGAACAGTCTACGAGGGTACGTAGACAACACTCTCCCCTCTTCTTGCTACGCATCACCATGATCTTGCGTGTGCGTAGGAATTTTTTTGAAATTACTACGTAAGTGGTGGTTTGTTTTCTTATACTAACGGAGCTCATGAGATTTTTTGTTAAGTTTTATGTTGTGAAGTTTTCAAGTTTTTGGGTAAAGATTTGATGGATTTTGGAATAAGGAGTGGCAAGAGCCTAAGCTTGGGGATGCCCAAGGCACCCCAAGGTAAAATTCAAGGACAACCAAAAGCCTAAGCTCGGGGATGCCCCGGAAGGCATCCCCTCTTTCGTCTTCGTCTATCGGTAACTTTACTTGAGGCTATATTTTCATTCACCACATGATATGTGTTTTGCTTGGAGCATCTTGTATCATTTGAGTCTTTGCTTTTTAGTTTACCACAATCATCCTTGCTGTACACACCTTTTGGGAGAGACACGCATGAATCGAATTTATTAGAATACTCTATGTGCTTCACTTATATCTTTTGAGCTAGATAATTTTGCTCTAGTGCTTCACTTATATCTTTTTAGAGCACGGTGGTGGTTTTATTTTATAGAAATTATTGATCTATCATGCTTCACTTTTATTATTTTGAGAGTCTTTTAGCACAACATGGTAATTTGCTTTGGTTATAAAATTAGTCCCAATATGATGGGCATCCAAGATGGGTATAATAGGAACTTTCATATAAAGTGCATTGAATACTCTGAGAAGTTTGTTTCTTTATGATTCTTTATAATAGGAACTTTCACCCTCGTGGGCCCCACGGAGCCCCACGGAGCAGGGGGGTAGGCGCGCCCCCACCCTCGTGGGCCCCACGGAGCTCCACCGACATACTTCTTTCGCCTATATATATACTCTTATACCCTAAAAACATCGAAGAGAGCCACGAAACCACTTTCCACCGCCGCAGCCTTCTGTACCGTGAGATCCCATCTGGGCCTTTTCCGATGATCTGCGGGAGGGGGAATCGGTCGCGGAGGGCTTCTACATCAACACCATAGCCTCTCCGATGATGTGTGAGTAGTTTACCACAGACCTTCGGGTCCAGGGTTATTAGCTAGATGGCTTCTTCTCTCCCTTTGGTTCTCAACACAAAGTTCTTGATGTTCTTGGAGATCTATTCGATGTACTCCCTCCTTCCATCTATATAGGGCCTAATACGTTTTTCGAGGCTAACTTTGACCAAATGTTAGAGCAATAATATATGACATGCAACTTACACAAAGCATACCGTCAAATTCGTATGTGAAAGGAGCTTTCAATGATATAATTTTCATATTATGCATGTCATGTACTATTAATCTTATCAATAGTCAATGACGGTCTTAAAAATGCATTAGGCCCTATATAAATGGAAGGAGGGAGTAATATTTTTTTGTGGTGTGTTTGCCGAGATCCGATGAATTGTGAATTTATGATCAAGTTTATCTATGAATAATATTTGGTTCTTCTTTGAATTCTTATATGCATGATTTGATATCTTTGCAAGTCTCTTCGAATTATCGGTTTAGTTTGGCCTACTAGATTGATCTTTCTTGCAATGGGAGAAGTGCTTAGCTTCGGGTTCAATCTTGCGGTGTCCTTTCCCAGTGATAGTAGGGGCAGCAAGGCACGTATTGTATTGTTGCCATCGAGGATAAAAAGATGGGTTTTATATCATATTGCTTGAGTTTATCCCTCTACATCATGTCATCTTGCTTAATGCATTACTCTGTTCTTATGAACTTAATACTCTAGATGTATGCTGGATAGCGGTCGATGTGTGGAGTAATAGTAGTAGATGCAGAATCGTTTCGGTCTACTTAACACAGACGTGATGCCTATATTCATGATCTTTGCCTAGATATTCTCATAACTATGCACTCTTCTATCAATAGCTCGGCAGTAATTTGTTCACCCACCGTAATACATGCTATCATGAGAGAAGCCACTAGTGAAACCTATGGCCCCCAGGTCTCTTTCTTATTATATTGCATCTCTTTTTATTTTCATCGTATCTCGTTTACTATTTTGCAGTCTTTACTTTCCGATCTATACAACAAAAATACCAAAAATATTTATCTTACTATCTTTATCAGATCTCACTTTTGCGAGTGACCATGAAGGATTGACAACCCCTTTATCGTGTTGGTTGCAAGGTTCTTGATTGTTTGTGCAGGTACTAGGTGACTTGCGTGTTATCTCCTACTGGATTGATACCTTGGTTCTCAAAAACTGAGGGAAATACTTACGCTACTTTGCTGCATCACCCTTTCCTCTTCAAGGGAAAACCAACGCATGCTCAAGAGGTAGCAATAATCAAGGTCTCCGCTGCGTGCCCAGTCTTCGATGGCACTGATTACCCCTACTAGAAGAATAAGATGCACATGCATCTTGAAGCCATTGATGTCGACCTCTGGTATGTCGTCAAGAATGGCACTCTCAAGGTCGGTGAAGGTGTCACCGCTGCTGATGTCAAGAGGTTCATTCAACTGGATTCGACTGCCAAGAACATCATCTGTGGTCATCTCACCAAAGGACAGTATGGCCGTGTGAGTGCAATGGAAACTGCGAAGCTGGTCTGGAACTGACTCTCCAAGGTCAACGAAGGCGTCTCAACTCAGAGAGATTCAAGGATTGATGTTCTTCGTAACCTATTCAACCGCTTCAAGATAAACGACAATGAGAACATCCAGCTCACATTTGATTGCCTCATTGATATCACAAATGAGCTTTGTGCACTTGGCGCCATTGAGATCACCAAGCACAAAATTATCAAGAAGCTCATGAGATCACTTGACAACTCATTCGACACCATGGCCCTGACGATACAAGAACGTCCTGACTTCAAAGATCTCGATCCATCTGACATACTTGAGAGGCTCAACACACATGAGTTCCAGTTATCATAGAAAAGAGATATCTATGGCCCCAACTATGGCCGAACCCGGGCTTTGAAGACAAAGGTTGTGTCCTCATCTGAAGAAGAATCTGACAGCAGTTCTTGGGATCCTGAAGACATTGGAAAGGAGATAGCTATGCTCGTGAAGAATTTCCAGAAGTTCTCCAAGAAGAAACGTTTCAGAAAGTCTTCAAGATCCATCTCAAGAAATGAAGAAGCTTCCACTCGTGACCACAAGAAGACAACATGCCACAAATGCAAGAAACCTGGTCACTACATCTCTGAGTGTCCTCAATGGGACAATGCGACCAAGAAGAAGAAGAAGAGCAAGGAATATGATTCTGATGACAAGAAGAATAAGAAATCCTCAAAGTCTTCTTCAAAGTCTTCTTCTCACAAGAAGAGCTCATCCAGCAAGGCTCGTGCGTTTGTTGGCAAGGAGATGGATTCAAAGGAGGAGTCTGCTTCTGAGGAGGCGGAGGTGGAGTCTGAGGAGCAGTCCGATTTAGGTGTGGCAAGCCTGGCTCTAGCCTCGACTTACGTCGCCATGTCCATCTTCAACACCGAAGACAATGGCCTCGCCGCCGACACTGATGCTGATCATGAGGATAACTCTGCTCCGACCTAGTGCTTCATGGCACGTGGTGCCAAGGTAAACTCACGCGATGCTTACTTTCAAACATCCAATGAAGATGACTCTGAATGTGAATCTAAACCTAGCTACAAAACACTTGCTAAAATTGCAACTGAACAACAAACTGCTATGGAACATATTCAAAAGTTGCTAGACAAAAGCAATGACCTGTTGGACGCGGAAATGACTCGAACTCAGTCCTTAATTGAAGACATCAAAAATCTTTATGTTAAGTACAAGGAACTTGAAAGTCGTCATGAAACACTCTCAGCTACTCATGAGAAGCTTTCCTATGATTATCTTCAAAGGAAGCAAGAACTAGAGAACCTGAGAGTGTCTCATGAAGATCTTCAAAAGGAGAACGAGTCACTTCACGCTCAACAGATCAGTTCCACTCAGGAAGACTTTGTGCCAACATGTTTAAAATGTCTTGAGCGTGATAATGCTGTCTCGGTTGCTGAATGTTCTACTGCTGCTACTACTGCAATATCTTCAACTGCTGATGTGGTAACTAACCCCTCTTCTGAGGATACTGATATGTCCATTTTGCATCATGCTTTTATATCGATATTTATTGCATTATGGGCTGTTATTACACATTATGTCACAACACTTATGCCTTTTCTCTCTTATTTTACAAGGTTTACATGAAGAGGGAGAATGCCGGCAGCTGGAATTCTGGGTTGGAAAAGGAGCAAATATTAGAGACCTATTCTGCACAACTCCAAAAGTCCTGAAACTCCACGAAAGTCAGTTTTAGAATATATCAAAAATATTGGGTGAAGAAAGCACCAGAGGGGAGCTAGCCACCATCCACGAGGGTGGGGGGCGCGCCCCCTGCCTCATGGGCCACCTGGCAGGCCTCCGATGCCCATCTTCTGGTATAAGGTGTCTTTTGACCTGGAAATAAATAAGAAGGAATTTTTCGGGATGAAGAGCCGCCGTCTCGAGGTGGAACCTTGGCGGAACCAATCTAGGGCTCCGGCAGAGCTGTTCTGCCGGGGAAACATCCCTCCGTGAGGGGGAAATCGTCACCATCGTCATCACCATCGATCCTCTCATCGGGAGGGGGTCAATCTCCATCAACATCTTCACCAGCACCATCTCCTCTCAAACCCTAGTTCATCTCTTGTATCCGATCTTTGTCTCAAAACCTCAAATTGGTACCTGTGGGTTGCTAGTAGTGTTGATTACTCCTTGTAGTTGATGCTAGTTGGTTTATTCGGTGGAAGATTATATGTTCAGATCCTTTATGCACATTAATACCCCTCTGATTATGAACATGAATATGATTTGTGAGTAGTTACGTTTGTTCCTTAGGACATGGGAGAAGTGTTGTTATAAGTAGTCATGTGAATTTGGTATTCGTTCGATATTTTGCTGAGATGTATGTTGTCTTTCCTCTAGTGATGTTACGTGAACGTTGACTACATGACACTTCACCATTGTTTGGGCCTAGGGGAAGGCATTGGGAAGTAATAAGTATATGATGGGTTGCTAGAGTGACAGAAGCTTAAACCCTACTTTATGCGTTGCTTCGTAAGGGGCTGATTTGGATCCATATGTTTCATCCTATGGTTAGGTTTACCTTAATTCTTCTTTAGTAGTTGTGGATGCTTGCGAAGGGGGTTAATCATAAGTGGGATGCTTGTCCAAGGAAGGGCAGTACCCAAGCACCGGTCCACCCACATATCAAATTATCAAAGTAACGAACGCGAATCATATGAGCATGATGAAAACTAGCTCGACGATAATTCCCATCTATCCTGGGGAGCGCTTTCCTTTATATAAGAGTTTGTCCAGGCTTGTACCTTGCTAAAAAAAGGATTGGGACACCTTGCTGCACCTTGTTTACTCTTGTTACTTGTTACCCGTTATGAATTACCTTGTCACAAAACTATCTGTTACCGATAATTTCAGTGCTTGCAGAGAATACCTTACTAAAAATTGCTTGTCATTTCCTTTTGCTCCTCGTTGGGTGCGACACTCTTACTTATTGAAAGGACTACAATAGATCCCTTATCCTTGTGGGTCATCAAGACTCTTTTCTGGCGCAGTTGCCGGGGAGTGAAGCGCCTTTGGTAAGGAAAAATTTATATAGTGTGCTGAAATTTACTGTCACTTCTTACTATGGAAAATAATCCTTTGAGGGGCTTGTTCGGGGTATCTTCACCCCGACCAGTAGAGCAAAGAGTTTCTCCTCGACCTTCTGAACCTACTGAAAATGTTTACTTTGAAATTCCTTTGGGTATGATAGAGAAACTGCTAGCTAATCCTTTTACATGAGATGGAACATTACATCCCGATATGCACCTAATTTATGTGGATGAAGTTTGTGGATTATTTAAGCTTGCTGGTATGCTCGAGGATGTTATCAAGAAGAAGGTCTTCCCTTTATCTTTGAAGAGAAAGGCATTGACATGGTTTAGGCTATGTGACGGTATTTTATCATGGAACTACAACCGATTGAAATTGGAATTTCATCAGAATTTTATCCTATGCATCTGATTCATTGCGATCGTAATTATATATATAATTTTTGGCCTCGTGAAGGAGAAAGCATCACTCAAGCTTGGGGGAGGCTTAAGTGAATGTTATATTCATGCCCCAATCATGAGCTCTCAAGAGAAATTATTATTCAAAAAAATTATGCTCGACTTTCTCTCAACAATCGCTCCATGCTCGATACTTCTTGTACTGGTTCTTTTATGATGAAGACTATTGAATTCAAATGGGTGTTGGGGAACGTAGTAATTTCAAAAAAATTCCTACGCACACACAAGATCATGGTGATGCATAGCAACGAGAGGGGAGAGTGTTGTGTACGTACCCTCGTAGACCGTTCGCGGAAGCGTTATATCAACGCGGTTGATGTAGTCGTACGTCTTCACGTCCGACCGATCCAAGTACCGAAAGCACGACACCTCCGAGTTCTGCACAAGTTCGGCTCGGTGACGTCCTTGCCTTCTCGATCCAGCAAGAGGGGCGAAGTAGTAGATGAGTTCCGGCAGCACGACGGCGTGGTGACGGTGTTGGTGAAGAACAATCTCCGCAGGGCTTCGCCTAAGCACTACGAAAACTATGACGGAGGATAAACTAGAGGGTACGGGGTTGCAGGCACACGGCTTGGTGTTTCTTGATGTGTCTTGGGTGCTAGCCCTACCCCTCTATTTATATGTTGAGCCTTGGGGTCAAAACTTGGAGTAAAAGCCTCCACAAAGTCGGTTTCACCCAAAAGGCAAGAGTCCTTCTCGGACTCCAGGGCCAGACGCCAGGGTTCCCGGCGTCTGGACCCAGACGCCAGGGACCCTGGCGTGTGGCCCCTGGACTCCGCAAAACTTCCTGTTGCGCTTTCCAAAAACCTTGTGGGCTTTCCCCTTTGGCCCAAATAAAGTATTCTCGTACCCAAACATTTCGGGAAACATCCGGAACCCCTTCCGGTGAATTCCGGAACCCTTCCGGTGACAAAACACTATTATCCCATATATCAAACTTTATCTCCGGACCATTCCAGAGTTCCTTGTCATGTCCATGATCTCATCCCGGACTCCGAACAACATTCGGTCATCAACATACATAACTCATATAGTACTATATCATCAACGAACGTTAAGCGTGCGGACCCTACGGGTTCGAGAACTATGTAGACATGACAGAGACACCTCTCTGGTCAATAACTAATAGCGGGACCTAGATGCCCATATTGGCTCCTACATATTCTATGAAGATCTTTATCGGTGAGACCGCATAGCAACATACGTTGTTCCCTTTGTCATCGGTATGTTACTTGCCCGAGATTCGATCGTTGGTATCTCAATACCTAGTTCAATCTCGTTATCAGCAAGTCTCTTTACTCGTTTCGTAATACATCATCCCGCAACTAACTCATTAGTTGCAATGCTTGCAAGGCTTATAGTGATGTGCATTACCGAGAGGGCCCAGAGATACCTCTCCGACAATCAGAGTGACAAATCCTAATCTCGAAATACGCCAACCCAACAAGTACCTTCGGAGACACCTGTACAACAACTTTATAGTCACCCAGTTACACTGCGATGTTTGGTGGCACACAAATGTTCCTCCGGTAAACGGGAGTTGCATAATCTCATAGTCATAGGAACATGCATAAGTCATGAAGAAAGCAATAGCAACAAACTAAACGATCAAGTGCTAAGCTAACGGAATGGGTCAAGTCAATCACATCATTCTCCTAATGATGTGATCCCATTAATCAAATGACAACTCATGTCTATGGTTAGGAAACATAACCATCTTTGATCAACGAGCTAGTCAAGTAGAGGCATACTAGTGACACTCTGTTTGTCTATGTATTCACACATGTATTACGTTTCCGGTTAATACAATTCTAGCATGAATAATAAACATTTATCATGATATAAGGAAATAAATAATAACTTTATTATTGCCTCTAGGGCATATTTCCTTCAGTCTCCCACTTGCACTAGAGTCAATAATCTAGTTCACATCGCCATGTGATTTAATACCAATAGTTCACATCACCATGTGATTAACACCCATAGTTCACATCGACATGTGACAAACACCCAAAGGGTTTACTAGAGTCAATAATCTAGTTCACACCGCTATGTGATTAACACCCAAAGAGTACTAAGGTGTGATCATGTTTTGCTTGTGAGAGAAGTTTAGTCAACGGGTCTGCCACATTCAGATCCGTAAGTATTTTGCAAATTTCTATGTCAACAATGCTCTGCACGGAGCTACTAGCTAATTGCTCTCACTTTCAATATGTATCCAGATTGAGATTTAGAGTCATCTGGATCAGCGTCAAAATTTGCATCGACGTAACCCTTTACGACGAACCTTTTTGTCACCTCCATAATCGAGAAACATATCCTTATTCCACTAAGGATAATTTTGACCGTTGTCCAGTGATCTACTCCTAGATCACTATTGTACTCCCTTGCCAAAATCAGTGTAGGGTATACAATATATTTGGTACACAGCATGGCATATTTTATAGAACCTATGGCCAAGGCATAGGGAATGACTTTCATTCTCTTTCTATCTTCTGCCGTGGTCGGGCTTTGAGTCTTACTCAGTTTCACACCTTGTAACACAGGGAAGAACTTTTTCTTTGACTGTTCCATTTTGAACTACTTCAAAATCTTTTCAAGGTATGTACTCATTGAAAAAACTTATCAAGCGTCTTGATCTATCTCTATAGATCTTGATGCTCAATATGTAAGCAACTTCACCGAGGTCTTTCTTTGGAAAACTCCTTTCAGACACTCATTTATGCTTTGTAGGATAATTCTACATTATTTCCGATCAACAATATGTCATTCACATATACTTATCAGAAATGCTGTAGTGCTCCCACTCACTTTCTTGTAAATACAGACTTCACCGCAAGTCTGTGTAAAACTATATGCTTTGATCAACTTATCAAAGCGTATATTCCAACTCCGAGATGCTTGCACCAGTCCATAGATGGATCGCTGGAGCTTGCATATTTTGTTAGCACCTTTAGGATTGACAAATCTTTCTTGTTGCGTCATATACAACTCTTCTATAATAAATCCATTAAGGAATGTATTTTTGTTTATCCATTTGCCAGATTTCATAAAATGTGGCAATTGCTAACATGATTCGGACAGACTTAAGCATAGATACGAGTGAGAAACTCTCATCGTAGTCAACACCTTGAACTTGTCGAAAACCTTTTGCGACAATTCTAGCTTTGTAGATAGTAACACTACTATCAGCGTCCGTCTTCCTCTTGAAGATCCATTTAATCTCAATGGCTCGCTGATCTTTGGGCAAGTCAATCAAAGTCCATACTTTGTTCTTATACATGGATCTCATCTCAGATTGCATGGCCTCAAGCCATTTTGTGGAATCTGGGCTCATCATCGCTTCCTCATAGTTCGTAGGTTCGTCATGGTCAAGTAACATGACCTCTAGAACAGGATTACCGTACCACTCTCGTGCGGATCTCACTCTGGTTTACCTACGAGGTTTCGGTAGTAACTTGATCTGAAGTTACATGATCATCATCATTAGCTTCCTCACTAATTGGTGTAGTAGTCAGAGGAACAGATTTCTATAATCAACTACTTTCCAATAAGGGAGCAGGTACAGTTACCTCATCAAGTTCTACTTTCCTCCCACTCACTTCTTTCGAGAGAAACTCCTTCTCTAGAAAGGATCCATTCTTAGCAACGAATGTCTTGCCTTCGGATCTGTGATAGAAGGTGTACCCAACAGTCTCCTTTGGGTATCCTATGAAGACACATTTCTCCGATTTGGGTTCGAGCTTATCAGGTTGAAGCTTTTTCACATAAGCATCACAACCCCAAACTTTAAGAAACGACAACTTTGGTTTCTTGCCAAACCATAGTTCATAAGGTGTCATCTCAACGGATTTCGATGGTGCCCTATTTAACGTGAATGCGGCTGTCTCTAAAGCATAACCCCAAAACGATAGCGGTAAATCAGTAAGAGACATCATAGATCGCACCATATCTAGTAGAGTACGACTACGACGTTCGGACTAGGGGTGGGCATAAAAACCGACGAACTAAGACCGAACCGAAGCCGAAACCGAATAAACCGAAATTTCGGTTTTTTCTACTTTCACAGGAAAAATCGTTTTCCATGTCCACTAACCGAACATAATTCGGTGGATTCGGTTTTCAATCCGGTTAACCGAAGAAAAACCGAGCAACATGACTCAAGTCAACGAATAACGCAAAAGTAGGTGCGCACGCGCAGCCAACGATGACTCTCGGGAGTCACGCGCCCACGATCTCTTTCTTCTAGGCGATGCCCACAATCCCGAGAGCCACGCGCCCACGTTTGTTTGTTGTTTGCTCGTGCACGATGTGTATTTTTTATGAGAACGCAAGATGTGGTTGATAAGCGCTAGCATGCAAGGATGTTGGGCTTACAAGATGCAAGGCCCAGCTCACGTCGATGGGGTGTGCCTGTCCGTGTGCAAGCTGGCGAACAGCAGCTCCTTTAGTCCCACCTCACCCGGCTAAGGAGATGTGGCGGATACTTTTGCCTATAAGAGGGTGACGCGGCTGCACACATAGCACAAATGCTTAAAGCATGGTTTTCGGTGTAAAACCGAATACCGAACCAAATTTCCGGTTAACCGAGATGTCGGTTAGCTGTTTTAGCTTGCTATTTTCAGTTTCTTATTTTACTAGCCGAATTCCAAAAAAACAAACGGTAAAAACCGAATTTTCGGTTTCTACCGAATGCCCAGGCCTAGTTCGGACACACCATTACGCTGTGGTGTTCCGGGTGGCGTGCGTTGCGAAACTATTCCGCTTTGTTTCAAATGTAGACCAAACTCGTAACTCAAATATTCTCCTCCATGATTAGATCGTAGAAACTTTATTTTCTTGTTACGATGATTTTCAACTTCACTCTGAAATTCTTTGAACTTTTCAAATGTTTCAGATTTATGTTTCATCAAGTAGATATACCCATATCTGCTTAAATCATCTGTGAAGGTGAGAAAATAACGATATCCGCCACGAGCCTCAACATTCATCGGACCACATACATCTGTATGTATGATTTCCAACAAATATGTTGCTCTCTTCATAGTACCGGAGAACGGCGTTTTAGTCATCTTGCCCATGAGGCACGGTTCGCAAGTACCAAGTGATTCATAATCAAGTGGTTCCAAAAGTCCATCAGTATGGAGTTTCTTCATGCGCTTTGCACCGATATGACCTAAACGACAGTGCGACAAATAAGTTGCACTATCATTATCAACTCTGCATCTTTTGGCTCCAACATTATGAATATGTGTATCACTACTATCGAGATTCATCAAAAATAGACCACTCTTCAAGGGTGCATGACCATAAAAGATATTACTCATATAAATAGAACAGGCATTATTTTATGATTTAAATGAATAATCGTCTCGCATTAAACAAGATCCAGATATAATGTTCATGCTCAACGCTGGCACCAAATAACAATTATTTAGTTCTAAACCTAATCCCAAAGGTAGATGTAGAGGTAGCGTGCCGACCGCGATCACATCGACTTTGGAACCATTTCCCACGCGCATTGTCACCTCGTCCTTGGCCGCTTAATTCGTAGTCCCTGTTTCGAGTTGCAAATATTAGCAACGGAACCAGTATCAAATACCCAGGTGCTACTACGAGCTCTAGTAAGGTACACTTCAATAACATGTATATCACATATACCTTTGTTCACCTTGCCATCCTTCTTATCCGCCAAATACTTGGGGCAGTTCCGCTTCCAGTGACCAGTCTGCTTGCAGTAGAAGCACTCAGTTTCAGGCTTAGGTCCAGACTTGGGTTTCTTCTCCTGAGCTACAACTTGTTTGTTCTTCTTCTTGAAGTTCCCCTTCTTCTTCCCTTTCCCCTTTTTCTTGAAACTGGCGGTCTTATTGACCATCAACACTTGATGCTCTTTCTTGATTTCTACCTCCGCAGCCTTTAGCATTGCGAAGAGCTCGGGAATCGTCTTATCCATCCCTTGCATGTTATAGTTCATCACGAAGCTCTTGTAGCTTGGTGGCAGTGATTGAAGAACTCTGTCAATGACACTATCAATAGGAAGATTAACTCCCAGTTGGGTCAAGTGATTATGGTACCCAGACATTTTGAGTATATGTTCACTGACAGAACTATTCTCCTCCATCTTGCAGCTATAGAACTTATTGGAGACTTCATATTTCTCAATCCGGGCATTTGCTTGAAATATTAACTTCAACTCCTGGAACATCTCATATGCTCCATGACGTTCAAAACATCGTTGAAGTCCCGATTCTAAGCCGTAAAGCATGGCACACTGAACTATTGAGTAGTCATCAGCTTTGCTCTGCCAGATGTACATAACATTTGGTGTTGCTCCTGCAGCAGGCCTGGCACCCAGCGGTGCTTCCAGGACGTAATTCTTCTGTGCAGCAATGAGGATAATCCTCAAGTTACGAACCCAGTCCGTGTAATTGCTACCATCATCTTTCAACTTTGCTTTCTCAAGGAACGCATTAAAATTCAACGGAACAACAGCACGGGGCATCTATCTACAATCAAACATAGACAAGCAAAATACTATCACGTACTAAGTTCATGATAAATTTAAGTTCAATTAATCATATTACTTCAGAACTCTCACTTAGAAAGACATCCCTCTAATCTTCTAAGTGATCACGTGATCCAAATCAACTAAACCATAATCGATCATCACGTGAAATGGAGTAGCTTTCAATGGTGAACATCAATATGTAGATTATATCTACTATATGATTCACGCTCGACCTTTCGGTTTCAGTGTTCCGAGGCCATATCTGCATATGCTAGGCTCGTCATGTTTAACCTGAGTATTTTGCGTGTGCAAAAACTGGCTTGCACCCGTTGTAGATGGACGTAGAGCTTATCACACCCAATCATCATGTGGTGTCTGGGCACGACGAACTTTGGCAACGGTGCATACTCAGGGAGAACACTTTTATCTTGAAATTTAGTGAGAGATCATCTTATAATGCTACCGTCAATCAAAGCCAGATAATATGCATAAAAGATAAACATCACATGCAATCAATATAAGTGATATGATATGGCCATCATCATCTTGTGCTTGTGATCTCCATCTCCGAAGCACCTTCATGATCACTATCGTCACCGGCGCGACACCTTGATCTCCATCGTAGCATCATTGTCGTCTCGCCAATCTTATGCTTCCACGACTATCGCTATCGCTTAGTGATAAAGTAAAGCACTACGGGACGATTGCATTGCATACAATAAAGCGACAACCATATGGCTCCTGCCAGTTGCCGATAACTCGGTTACAAAACATGATCATCGCATACAATAAAATTTAGCATCATGTCTTGACCATATCACATCACAACATGCCCTGCAAAAACAAGTTAGACGTCCTCTACTTTGTTGTTGCAAGTTTTATGTGGCTGCTACGGGCTTAGCAAGAACCGTTCTTACCTACGCATGAAAACCACAATGATAGTTTGTCAAGTTGATGTTGTTTTAACCTTCGCAAGGACCGGGCATAGCCACACTTGGTTCAACTAAAGTTGGAGAAATTGACACCCGCCAGCCACCTGTGTGCAAAGCACGTCGGTAGAACCAGTCTCGCGTAAGCGTATGCGTAATGTTGGTCCGGGCCGCTTCATCCAACAATACCGCCGAACAAAAGTGTGACATGCTGGTAAGCAGTATGACTTATATCGCCCACAACTCACTTGTGTTCTACTCATGCATATAACATCAACGCATAAAACCTGGCTCGGATGCCACTGTTGGGGAACGTAGTAATTTCAAAAAATTTCCTACGCACACGCAAGATCATGGTGATGCATAGCAACGAGAGGGGAGAGTGTTGTCTACGTACCCTCGTAGACCGTTCGTGGAAGCGTTATATCAACGCGGTTGATGTAGTCGTACGTCTTCACATCCGACCGATCCAAGTACTGAAAGCATGACACCTCCGAGTTCTGCACATGTTTGGCTCGGTGACGTCCTCGCTTTCTCGATCCAGCAAGAGGGGCGAAGTAGTAGATGAGTTCCGGTAGCATGACGGTGTGGTGACGGTGTTGGTGAAGAACAATCTCCGCAGGGCTTCGCCTAAGCACTGCGAAAACTATGACGGAGGATATACTAGAGGGGACAGGGTTGCCGGCACACGGCTTGGTGTTTCTTGATGTGTCTTGGGTTCTAGCCCTACCCCTCTATTTATATGTTGAGCCTTGGGGTCAAAACTTGGAGTAAAAGCCTCCACAAAGTCGGTTTCACCCGAAAGGCAAGAGTCCTTCTCGGACTCCAGGGCCAGACGCCAGGGTTCCCGGCGTCTGGACCCAGACGCCAGGGACCCTGGCGTCTGGCCACTGGAGTCCGTAAAACTTCCTTTTGCGCTTTCCAAAAACCTTGTGGGCTTTCCCCTTTGGCCCAAATAAAGTGTTCTCGTACCTAAACATTTCGGGAAACATCCGGAACCCCTTTCGGTGAATTCCGGAACCCTTCCGGTGACAAAACACTATTATCCCATATATCAAACTTTACCTCTGGACCATCCCGGAGTTCCTCGTCATGTCTGTGATCTCATCCCGGACTCCGAACAACATTCGGTCATCAACATACATAACTCATATAGTACTATATCGTCAACGAACGTTAAGCGTGCGGACCCTACGGGTTCGAGAACTATGTAGACATGACCGAGACACCTCTCTGGTCAATAACCAATAGCGGGACCTGGATGCCCATATTGGCTCCTACATATTCTACGAAGATCTTTATCGGTGAGACCGCATAGCAACATACGTTGTTCCCTTTGTCATCGGTATGTTACTTGCCCGAGATTGGATCGTCGGTATCTCAATACCTAGTTCAATCTCGTTACCGGCAACTCTCTTTACTCGTTCCGTAATACATCATCCCGCAACTAACTCAGTAGTTGCAATGCTTGTAAGGCTTAAGTGATGTGCATTACCGAGAGGGCCCAGAGATACCTCTCCGACAATCGGAGTGACAAATCCTCATCTCGAAATACGCCAACCCAACAAGTACCTTCGGAGACACCTATAGAGCACCTTTGTAATCACACAGTTATGTTGTGACGTTTGGTGGCACACAAAGTGTTCCTCCGGTAAACGGGAGTTGCATAATCTCATAGTCATAGGAACATGTATAAGTCATGAAGAAAGCAATAGCAACAAACTAAACAATCTAGTGCTAAGCTAACGAAATGGGTCAAGTCAATCACACCATTCTCCTAATGATGTGATCCCGTTAATCAAATGACAACTCATGTCTATGGTTAGGAAACATAACCATCTTTGATCAACGAGCTAGTCAAGTAGAGGCATACTAGTGACACTCTGTTTGTCTATGTATTCACACATGTATTATGTTTATGGTTAATACAATTCTAGCATGAATAATCATCATTTATCATGATATAAGGAAATAAATAATAACTTTATTATTACCTCTAGGGCATATTTCTTCAATGGGATTTATTGGAAAGAATTAAATGCAACTCTGAAGATTGGGAACTTGACGAAGGTAAGGAGTCAGGTATAACACCTAAGTTTGACTGTTTTATATCTTTTATGGATACCGATGCTTTTCGTGAATTTAGCACTAAATATGGACTTGACTCTGAGATAGTAGCTTCTTTCTGTGAATCATTTGCTACTCATGTTGATCTCCCTAAGAATAAGTGGTTTAAATATCATCCTCACATTGAAGTAAAAGTAGTTGAACTTATTAAAGTTGAAGAAAAGACTATCACTAATAATGTTGATCCTATTGTTCCTACCGATTATATTGAGAAACCACCTTTCCCTGTTAGAATAAGGGATCATGCTAAAGCTTCAACTGTGGTTCGTAAGAGTAATGCTAGCACACCTAAACCCCCTGAGAAAATTAAAGTTGAACCTAGTGTTGCAATGATTAAAGATCTCTTGGTCAATAATATTGATGAGCATGTTATTTACTTCTGTGATGAAGCTGCTAGAATTGCTAGACCCGATACTAAAGATAAACATAGACCTGTTGTAGGCATGCCTGTTGTTTCTGTTAAAATAGGAGATCATTGCTTTCCTGGCTTATGTGACATGGGTTCTAGTGCGAGTGCAATACCTCATTCCTTATACAAAGAAATTATGCATGATATTTGTAACGCCCTCGATGCGGCTATATCTCCCACGTGTCGAAGCACGACTTAGAGGCATAACCGCATTGAAAGCAATGTCGCAAGTGAGGTAATCTTCACACAACCCATGTAATGCATAAGGGAAAGAGATACATAGTTGGCTTACAATCGCCACTTCACACAATACATGAATAAAACATTACAACATCCAGATACAATCAAGGTCCGACTACGGAACCAAAATAAAAGAACACTACCCCAAATTCTACACAGATCCCCGATCGACCCAACTGGGCTCCACTACTGATCGACTAGAACGAAACAACATAAAGGACAAGATCTTCATCGAGCTCCTCCTAGGTCTTGGTTGCGTCATCTGCACGGTTCAACGGCACCTGCAAGCTGGTTTTGGAAGTATCTGTGAGTCATGGGGACTCAGCAATCTCACACCCTCGCGATCAAGACTATTTAAGCTTATAGGTAAGATAATGGTATGAGGTGGAGCTGCAGCAAGCGACTAGCATATATGGTGGCTAACACACACAAATGAGAGCGAGAAGAGAAGGCAAAGCATGGTCGAACAACTATGATCAAGAAGTGATCCTAGAACAACCTACATCAAGCATTACTCCAACACCGTGTTCACTTCCCGGACTCCGCCGGAAACAGACCATCACGGTTACACACACGGTTGGCGCATTTTAATTAAGTTAAACTTCAAGTTTTCTACAACCGGACATTAACAAATTCCCATCTGCCCATAACCGCGGGCACGGCTTTCGAAAGTTCAAATCCCTGCAGGTATGTCCCAACTTAGCCCATCACAAGCTCTCACGGTCAACGAAGGATATTCCTTCTAGCGGGAAGACCCGATCAGACTCGGAATCCCGGTTACAAGACATCCGCGGCAATGGTAAAACAAGTCCAGCAACACTGCCCGAATGTGCCGACAAATCCCGATAGGAGCTGCACATATCTCGTTCTCAGGGCACACTCAGATAGGTCAAGCTACGAGTAAAACCAGCCCTCGAGTTTCCCCGAGGTGGCCCCGCAGGCTGCCCGTTTCGGACCAACACTTAGAGAAGCACTGGCCCGGGGGGTTAAAATAAAGATGACCCTTGGGTCCGCGAAATTCAAGGGAAAAAGGCTAGGTGGTGAATGGTAAAACCAATGTTGGGCATTGCTAGAGGAGTTTTATTCAAGGCGAACTGTCAAGGGGTTCCCATTATAACCCAACCGCGTGAGGAACGCAAAATCCGGGAACATAACACCGATATGACGGAAACTAGGGCGGCAAGAGTGGAACAAAACACCAGGCATAAGTCCGAGCCTTCCACCCTTTACCAAGTATATAGATGCATTAATTAAATAAGAGATATTGTGATATCCCAACAAATAACCATGTTCCAAACATGGAACATACTCCAATCTTCACCTGCAACTAACAACGCTATAAGAGGGGCTGAGCAAAGCGGTAACATAGCCAAACAACGGTTTGCTAGGACAAGGTGGGTTAGAGGCTTGGTTCAACAATATGGGAGGCATGATAAGCAAGTGGTAGGTATCACAGCATAGGCATAGCAAAAGAGCGAGCAACTAGCAAGCAAAGATAGAAGTGATTTCGAGGGTATGGTCATCTTGCCTGAAATCCCGCAAGGAAGAAGAACGAGTCCATGAAGAAGAAAAACGGTCGTAGTCGAACGGGTCCTCACAAATGCGACATTATCGGAACCAACCCGAAGAAGCAACACCAGAAAGAAGCACACAACATAGTAAACAACCAACACACGATCATGGTATGATATGCGGGATGCGGTATGTGATGCATATGCATGATTTGACAAACAATGATTGAACCTGGCCTCAAATTGGAAATCCAAGAGTTCCAATGGAAAGGTGAGGTGATTCGGGTTGAAATCTATATAAAGATCACCGGAATCGGATGCACGGTTTGGAAATGGCAAGCAAAACAAATATGGCACCGGTCTGTGATAAACAACAAGTAACCATCTAAATGCAACAAGATAATTATGCTACAGCACTCAAACATGGCAACAAAAGGCCTGCAAGGGATCCCCTCATGATGCCTGACAAAAGATGAACACTGAGCTACGGCTAATTCATCCATTAACAGGTTAAAACAAGCATGGCAAAAGTGCAAATGATAACATGTTTCAGACTTAGTGAAATTAACAAAAGTCTGGAATTTATCATCAGGAAGCACACTTTAGAGCATGAAAAGTACATGCTACAGGAACTTAACATGGCAAAGCAAGGCATGGCATGAAGCTACTCAAAGCACTTAACAAAAGTCCCTTAGTGACCTTGAGCCAAAAGGGATCAGAAAATACAATTGCAAGCATGAAAACATGGCAAAAACATAAACAGATCTCAGACTTAGTGAAAACTGGAGCATGCAAATCAGTTAACGAGTAGGCATGTTCACGAGCTCGATGCACTCACTACAGAGCATGGCATGACAATCTAAGCATACACCCATCAAGAATACATATCATAGGAGCTAGAAATGGCAAGAACTGCAACATAGCATGCACGGATCAATATCAATATCCTCGGCAAAATCGCTAACAAGTCAACAATCTGCCAGGATTCACGATATAGCAAAAGCAGAGCTCGATTGACTCAAGCAAGGTGCTCCATAAATGCAAAAAAAGACATGGATGGATAGAGCACCACAATGTTAACAAAACATCCATACTGATCATCCTCAAAAGAGGCACGGATCACTAGGAAACAACATGAACATATGGCACAACAACAAAATCAGGACAAGGACTTAGTGAAATTCCAAGTCCCTGAAATCAGCATTACCGATTACGCTACTTTGCAAGCTTGTGCTAGTCACCACAAACATCACAAAAATACATGGCAAGCACCTCTGTAAAGATGGCATGGCATATTACAAAACACATGTAGAGCTCAACATCATATCATGTACACATTAAACATGGCAAAAATGACAAAATGCCATTTGCTGAAACAGATCTGACAAAATACTCACATAGCCCTCTTCCAACGACATTTCGGGCATCAATATGAGCTCAAATGAAAATGATGCAATGAGATGAAATGATTTACTCGTCAAGACGAACATTTTGATGTGCTACACGCACGAATCGGAGCTACGGATGCGGAGATATAATGCGATGGAAATGCCCAAAAATACTGAGGACTTAGCAGATTTCGAGGGGGGTGGAAAGTCAACCTCTGGGATTTTTTTCAGATCTGGGCGCGGTGAACGAAGATCGCCGGAGGAAGAACACGCGGTTGCCGGAGGAGAAGAGGGAGGTCGCCGGCGATGTCGAGGTCGTCGGCGATGTCGAGGTCGCCGGATCCGGTCGCTCCTCGACCGGATCTGGCCGGAGGAGGGGAGCTCCGGCGAGCTCCTGCAGAGAGGCGCGGCGTGGGGCTCGGAGGTGGTGTGCAACGGCGGCGGCGGCGGGGAGCTCCAGGCACCGGCAGGGAGCAGGCCGCGGCGGGGCGGCGAGCTCCGGCAGGGGCGGGCGC
>NC_041382.1:590656380-590714760 GCF_002162155.2 Triticum dicoccoides | reverse complement strand
CGGGCGGTGAGCGCTCGGGCGCTGGAGGCCGGGAGCCGGGCGGCTCCGGCGTCTTCCGGTGGTGGCGGTGGTGGCTGGCGCAGCTCCGGCGGCCAGAAGCAGAGAAGACGGCGGGCGGCGCGCGCGGGGTCCTCTGCAGGTGGCGGCGGCAGCGGTTGGGCCCCGCGGGGCCGATCCGGGCCGCTCGAGCCGGCGGCGGGGCGCGGTGGAAACAGCGGTGGTTGGACACTTGGCGCGTTGCGATTGGTCCGGCGCGGCGATGTGGACATGTCAGAGCGCGGAGAAAGTGTCCGGTGGCGCGAGGTGGAAGAAGACTAGGGTTTCATCCGAAATTTCGGGGAGATGCACATATTTATAGGTAGAGGGAGCTAGGAGTGTCCAAATGAGGTGCGGTTTTCGGCCACGCGATCGTGATCGAACGCTCTAGATGATGGAAGGGTTTTTGGTGGGTTTTGGGCCAAAATGGAAGGGTGTTGGGCTGCAACACACACGAGGCCTTTTCGGTTCCTCGGTTAACCGTTGGAGTATCAAACGAAGTCCAAATGGCACGAAACTTGACAGGCGGTCTACTGGTAGTAAACCAAGGCTGCATGACAAGTCTCGGTCCAATCTGGAAATGTTTAACACCCGCATACGAAAAGAGGTAGAAAGGGACATCGGGTGACATAGGAGCGCCGGATTGCAAAACGGACAACGGGGAAAATGCTCGGATGCATGAGACGAACATATATGCAAAAGAAATGCACATGATGACATGATATGCAATGCATGACATGCAAGAAATGACAAGGCAACAATAGCGAAGAACAGGAAGACACCTGGCACATCGGTCTCGGGGCGTCACAATATTGCACCTGCTGAGATAGAAGACATTGATGTTACTATTAAGCTTGCCAATAGAGATACTATTTCACCAGTTGGGATTGTTAGAGATGCTGATGTCTTGTGTGGGAAAGTTAAATATCCTACTGATTTTCTTGTTCTTGGTTCCCCACAAGATGACTTTTGTCCCATTATATTTGGTAGACCCTTCTTGAATACTGTTAATGCTAAGATATACTTCAAAAAGGATATTGTTTCAGTTTCTTAGGGGATATGTCTCATGATTTTAATTTTGCTAAATTTCGTAGACAACCCCATGATAAAGAATTGCCTAGTAAATAATAAATTATTGGTCTTGCTTCTATTGCCGTGTCTCCTAATGATCCTTTAGAACAATATTTGCTAGACCATGAAAATGATATGTTTATGAATGAAAGAAGGAAAATAGATGAAGTATTCTTTAAACAGGGACCTATTTTGAAGCACAATTTGCATGTTTAAATTCTAGGATATCCTCCTCCACCCAAGGGTGATCCCGTGTTTGAGCTTAAACCGTTACCTGATACTCTTAAATATGCTTATCTTGATGAAAAGAAGATATATCCTCCTATTATTAGTGCTAACCTTTCAGAGCAGGAAGAAGAGAGATTATTGAAAACTCTGAAGAAGCACCTTGCTTCTATTGGATATATTCTTGATGATCTTAAGGGCATTAGTCCCACTCTATGTCAGCACAAAATAAAATTGGAGAAAGACGCTAAACCGGTTGTTGATCACCAATACGGTTAAATGCCAAGATGAAAAAAGTGGTAAGGAATGAAATACTAAAGCTTCTGGAGGCAGGTATAATTTATCCTGTTGCTGATAGTCAATGGGTAAGTCCTGTCCATTGTGTCCCTAAGAAGGGAGGTATTACTGTTGTTCCTAATGATAAAGATGAATTGATCCCACAAAGAATTGTTACATGTTATAGAATGGTAATTGATTTCCGTAGATTAAATAAAGCTACTAGAAAGTATCATTACCCTTTACCTTTTATTGATCAAATGCGAGAAAGATTATCCAAAAATACACATTTTTGCTTTCTATACGGTTATTCTGGTTTCTCTCAAATACCTGTGTTGAAAGAGGATCAGAAAAGCCCACTTTTACTTGCCCTTTCGGTACCTTTGCTTATAGACGTATGCCTTTTGGTTTATGTAATGCACCTGCTACCTTTCAAAGATGTATGACTGCTATATTCTCTGACTTTTGTGAAAATATTGTTGAGGTTTTCATGGATGATTTCTTCGTTTACGGAACTTCTTTTGATGATTGCTTAAGCAATCTTGAGCGAGTTTTGCAGAGATGTGAAGAAACTAATCTTGTCTTGAATTGGGAGAAGTGTCACTTTATGGTGAATGAAGGTATTGTCTTGGGGCATAAAATTTCTGAAAGATGTATTGAAGTTGATAAAGCTAAAGTTGATGCTATTGAAAAGATGCCATGTCCTAAGGACATTAAAGGTATAAGATGTTTCCTTGGTCATGCCAGTTTTTATAGGAGGTTCATTAAAGACTTCTCAAAAATTTCTACGCCTCTGACTAATCTCTTACAAAAATATGTTCCTTTTGGCTTTGATGATGATTGTGTAGAAGCATTTGAAATACTTCAGAAAGCCTTGATTTCTGCACCTATTGTTCAGCCACCTGATTGGAATTTACCCTTTGAAATTATGTGTGGTGCTAGAGATTATGCTGTAGGTGCTGTTATAGGACAAAGAGTTGATAAGAAATTAAATGTTATCTAATATGCTAGTAAAACTCTAGACAGCACCTAGAGAAATTATGCTACTGCTGAAAAGGAATTTTTAGCCGTTGTATTTGCTTGTGATAACTTCAGACCTTATATTGTTGATTCTAAAGTAATTGTTCACACTGATCATGCTGCTATTAAATACCTTAGGGAAAAGAAAGATGCTAAACCTAGACTTATTAGATGGGTTCTCTTGCTACAAGAATTTGATTTGCATATTATTTATAGGAAGGGAGCTGAGAACCACATTGCAGACAACTTGTCTAGGTTAGAGAATGTTCTTGATGACCCACTACCTATAGATGATAGCTTTCCAGATGAACAATTAGCTATCATAAATGCTTCTCATACTGCTCCACGGTATGTTGATTATGCAAATTACATTGTTGCTAAATTTATACCACCTAGTTTCACAAACCAGCAAAAGAAAAAGTTTTTCTATGATTTAAGACATTACTTCTGGGATGAACCACACCTTTATAAAGAAGGAGTAGATGGTGTTATTGGACGATGTGTACCTAAGCATGAACGGGAACAGATCCTATGCAAGTGTCACCCCGAGGCTCATGGAGGACACCACGCTAGAGATAGAACTGCACATATGGTATCGCAATCCGGTTTTTATTGGCATACTCTTTTCAAAGATGCCCATAAGTTTGTCTTGTCTTGTGATGAATGTCAAAGAATTGGTACTATTAGTAGACGTCAAGAACTGCTTATGAACTATTCACTTTTTATCAAACCATTTGATGTTTGGGGCTTTGATTATATGGGACCGTTTCCTTCCTCCAATGGGTATACACATATTTTAGTTGCTGTTGATTACGTTACTAAGTGGGTAGAAGCTATTCCAACTAGTAGCGCTGATCATAACACCTCTATTAAGATGCTTAAGGAAGTTATTTTTTCCGAGGTTTGGAGTCCCTAGATACTTAATGACAGATGGTGGTTCACAATTTATCCATGGCGCCTTTTGGAAAATGATTTCTAAGTATGATGTTAATCATAGAATTGCATCTCCATACCACCCACAGTCTAGTGGTCAAGTAGAACTGAGTAATAGAGAGCTTAAATTAATTTTGCAAAAGACTGTTAATAGATCTAGAAAGAATCGGTCCAAGAAACTTGATGATGCATTATTGGCCTATAGAACTGCATATAAAAACCCTATGGGTATGTCTCCATATAAAATGGTTTATGGAAAAGCATGTCAGTTACCTCTCGAACTAGAACATAAGGCATATTGGGCCATTAAAGAGCTCAATTAATGATTTCAAACTTACCGGTGAGAAGAGACTATTTGACATCAGCTCACTTGATGAGTGGAGAACCCAGGCCTATGAGAATGCGAAACTATTTAAATAAAAAGTTAAAAGATGGCATGACAAAAGGATACAAAAGCGTGAGTTTAATGTAGGTGATTATGTTTTGTTATACAACTCCTGTTTAAGATTTTTTGCAGGAAAACTCCTCTCTAAATGGGAAGGTCCTTATGTTATCGAGGAGGTCTATCATTCCGGTGCCATAAAAATCAACAACTTCAAAGGCACAAATCCGAGGGTAGTGAACGGTCAAAGAATCTAACATTATATCTCGGGTAATCCCATAAATGTTGAAACTAATGTTATTGACACCGTAACCCCGGAGGAGTATATAAGGGACACTTTCCAAAACATTTTGGACTCCTAAAAGGAATAGGTATGTAGTACGGTAAGTAAACCGACTCCAAAACAGTTCTAATAGCAATTTCTCTCCGTTTTGGAATATTTAAGAAAATAGGAAAATAAAAAGTAGTCCGGAAAGGACACGAGGCATCCACGAGGGTGGAGGGTGCACCCCCTTCCTCGTGGACACCTCGTGTGCTCTCCGGACTCCGTTTTCTTACACAATACTTCTTTTGGTCGTAAAAATCATTATATAATCTCCCGAAGGTTTTGACCACCGTACCACGACACAATCCTCTTTTTTTTGAGTTGTTTTATAGCAAATTTAGAGCAAGATGTCATCTCAAGACTCCGACGGAGAGAGCTATGTCTCACATCTCATTGCTGACCCAAAGACCTATGGGGACCTATCCCCTTACGGTCGAACTAAGGATGATGAGGAGGATGCTCATTTGATGAGGATCGATGATTCAAGCTCAGAGGAGGAGGATATTCCTCTACCTCAACCTGGGGATATGTACATGAAGTTCAAGAAGTCTAGTCTCCCTAAGAGGGCTAACCGGTCTAATAACCAATCTATTCCTTCTCGTTTTCAGCAGAAGAGCAAAGGAGATTTATGTGATAAGATTTTGAAGCTGGAGTTGGAGGTCGATGATTTAAAGGAGGAAATTGCTCTCCTCAACTACAATATGAAAAAGTTGAAGGCACAATTGTCATCACCACCACCATCTTCTTCACCACAAAAGGAGAACTGAGTATCGGGTATGGGCACTCCCCTTGGCAACTACCAAGCTTGGGGGAGTGCCCCGGTATCGTATCACCACCACACTTCTATCTTTACCATTTTTTAGTTCGATCCTTTTGGTTATATCTAGATCTAGTAGAATAAAGTTTAGTATGATCTAGCTTTGAGCTTTGTGTTGATCCTTATCTATGTAATCGAGTCCGTGAGCTATATAATAAAGATTAGTTTTGAGTCAAGGGCTTGGTTATCTTGCTATGATCTTGAGGGAATAAAAGAAAAAAGAAAGAATAAAAAGAAATAAAGAGATCATATTGATCTTATGGAGAGTAATGACTTCACATATAAAGAGTATGATGAATAAAAGTTGTTGAGAGTTGACAAACATAGTTTTGGTCATCGTTGCAATTAATAGGAAGTAATAAAGAAAGAGAGGTTTTCACATATAAATATACTATCTTGGACATCTTTTATGATTGTGAGCACTCATTAAAATATGACATGCTGAAAAGTTGATGTTGGACAAGGAAGACAACGTAATGGGTTATGTTTTCTTATATCCGAAATAAATTATACTGTAATGGAGCATCCAACATGTTGAACTTGCCTTTCCCCCTCATGCTAGTCAAATTCTTTGAACCAAGTAGAGATACTACTTGTGCTTCCAAATATCCTTAAACCCAGTTTTGCCATGAGAGTCCACCATATCTACTTATGGATTGAGTAAGATCCTTCAAGTAAGTTGTCATTGTTTCAAGCAATAAAAATTGCTCTCTAAATATGTATGATCTATTAGTGTGGAGAAAATAAGTTTTATACGAGCTTGTGATATGGAAGAAATAAAAGCGACGGACTGCATAATAAAGGTCCCTATCACAAGTGGCAATATAAAGTGACGTTCTTTTGCATTAAGATTTTGTGCATCCAACCATAAAAGCGCATGACAACCTCTCCTTCCCTCTGCGAAGGGCCTATCTTTTATTTTTGTCTTATACTTTATACAAGAGTCATGGTGATCTTTGATATCTACTACACAACCTTCTTCTTGTAGACGTTGTTGGGCCTCCAAGTGCAGAGGTTTGTAGGACAGTAGCAAATTTCCCTCAGGTGGATGACCTAAAGTTTATCTATCCGTAGGAGGCGTAGGATGAAGATGATCTCTCTCAAGCAACCCTGCAACCAAATAACAAAGAGTCTCTTCTGTCCCCAACACACCCAATACAATGTTAAATTGTATAGGTGCACTAGTTCAGCGAAGAGATGGTGATACAAGTGGTATATGGATGGTAGAAAAAGGTTTTTGAAATCTGAAAATATAAAAATAGCAAGGTAAATAATGATAAAAGTGAGCACAAACGGTATTGCAATGCGTTGAAACAAGGCCTAGGGTTCATACTTTCACTAGTGCAAGTTCTCTGAATAATAATAACATAATTGGATCATATAACTATCCCTCAACATGCAACAAAGAGTCACTCACAAGTCACTAATAGCGGAGAACAAACAAAGAGATTATGGTAGGGTACGAAACCACCTCAAAGTTATCCTTTCTGATCGATCTATTTAAGAGTCCGTAGTAAAATAACATGAAGCTATTCTTTCCGTTCAATCTATCATAGAGTTCGTACTAGAATAACACCTTAAGACACAAATCAACCAAAACCCTAATGTCACCTAGATACTCCAATGTCACTTCAAGTATCCGTGGGTATGATTATAGGATATGCATCACACAATATCAGATTCATCTATTCAAACCAACACAAAGAACTTCAAAGAGTGCCCCAAAAGATTCTACCAGAGAGTCAAGACGAAAACGTGTGCCAACCCCTATGCATAGGTTCATGGGCTGAACCCGCAAGTTGATCACCAAAACATACATCATGTGGATCACGTGATATCCCATTGTCACCATAGATAAGCACAGCAAGACATACATCAAGTGTTCTCAAATCCTTAAAGACTCAATCCAATAAGATAACTGAAAAGGGAAAACTCAATCCATTACAAGAGAGTAGAGGGGGAGAAACATCATAAGATCCAACTATAATAGCAAAGCTCGCGATACATCAAGATCGTACCACCTCAAGAACACGAGAGAGAGAGAGAGATAGAGAGATCAAACACATAGCTACTGGTACATACCCTCAGCCCCGAGGGAGAACTCCTCCCTCCTCGTCATGGAGAGCGCCGAGATGATGAAGATGGCCACCAGAGAGGGATTCCCCCTCCGGCAGGGTGCCGAAACGGGTCTAGATTGGTTTTTGGTGGCTACGGAGGCTTCTGGCGGCGAAACTCCCGATCTATTCCGCTCCCCAAAGTTTTTAGGGTATATGGATATATATAGGAGGAAGAAGTATGTCGGTGGATCTCCAGGCTGTCCACGAGGCAGGGGGCGCCCAGGGGGGTGGGCGCGCCCCCCACCCTTGTGGGCAGCCCGGGACTCCCCTGGTCCATCTCTAATACTCCGTGGGCTTCTTCTGGTCCAAAAATAAGTTTCGTGAAGTTTCAGGTCAACTGGACTCTGTTTAATGTTCCTTTTCTGCGATAATCTAAAACAAGGAAAAAACAGAAACTGGCACTGGGCTCTGGGTTAATAGGTTAGTCCCAAAAATAATATAAAAGTGCATAATAAAGCCCACAAACATCCCAAAAGATAATATAATAGCATGGAACAATCAAAAATTATAGATATGTTGGAGACGTATCTGCATCCCCAAGCTTAATTCCTGGTCGTCCTCGAGTAGGTAAATGATAAAAACACTTTTTCTACCATCCATATACCACTTGTATCACCATCTCTTCGCAAAATTAGTGCACCTATACAATTTACCATTGTATTCGGTGTGTTGGGGACACAAGAGACTCTTTGTTATTTGGTTGCAGGGTTGCTTGAGAGAGACCATCTTCATCCTACGCCTCCTACGGATTGATAAACCTTAGATCATCCACTTGAGGGAAATTTGCTACTGTCCTACAAACATCTGCACTTGGAGGCCCAATAACGTCTACAAGAAGAAGGTTGTGTAGTAGACATCAAGCTCTTTTCTGGCGCCGTTGCCGAGGAGGTTAGCGCTTGAAGGTATATCTTTAGATCTTGCAATCAAATCTTTTAGTTTCTTGTTTTATCACTAGTTTAGTTTATAAAAGAAAATTACTAAAAATGGAATTGAGTTTGCCTCATACGCTTCATCTTTTTAATATATTTCCTGAGTATGATGCAAAGGAAAATTGTGCCAAAACGTTAGAATAAGAATGCATTAAAATGTTTGGAACTAAATCTTTGTATGATGAGCATGATTGCAATATTGTTAGTATGAATTCCTTGAATATCCATGATGCTAATGATATGCAAAGCCACAAGCTTGGGGAAGCTATGTTTGATGAAGATGATATTTTTTTGTCCCCTAAGTTTTGATGAGCAAATTTATTATGATGATAGCATGCCTCCTATTTATGATGATTATATTGATGAAAGTGGGTTTGGAAGAGTGTCAACTTTAGGAAGTAATGATCCCACTATTTTGGAGGGTGTTGAATCTTATTGTGATAATTATGAAAGTGGATTTGGAGAGGTCATGACTTTATTTAGTGATGAATCCACTATTTCGGAAGAGGTTCCAATTGATTATGAAAACAAAGTTGCTATCTATGATGATTATTGTGATGACTTGTATGATATTAAGAATAATGATATCCATGAAACTTTTCATCATGATTTTAATTTTCAATTGGATTATGCCTCACATGATAGTTATTTTGTTGAGTTTGCTCCCACTATTATCCATGACAATAAATTTGCTTATGTGGAGAGTAATAAAATATCTATGCTTGTAGATCATGAAAAGAATGCTTTATGTGATGGTTATATTGTTGAATTTATTCATGATGCTACTGAAAATTATTATGAGGGAGGAATATAGGCTTGTAGGAATTGCAATAATATCAAGTTCCCTCTCTATGTGCTTAAAGTTTTAAAGTTATGCTTGATTATTGTTCCCATAAGTTGTTTAATCACAAAATAACTATTCATAGGAATAGGGTTAGACTTAAATGTGCTAGTAATATTATTCATGATGCTCTCTTTATGTTTCAATTCTTATCCTTTATGTGAGCATCATTGAAATCATCGTGCCTAGCTGGGGGCGTTAAACGATAGCGCTTGTTGGGAGGCAACCCAATTTTATTTTTGTACCTTGCTTTTTGCTCCTGTTTAGTAATAAATAATTCATCTAGCCTATGTTTAGATGTGGTTTTATGTTTTAATTAGTGTTTGTGCCAAGTAGAACCTTTGGGAAGACTTGGGGAAAGTCTTTTTGATCTTGCTGTAAAAAAACAGAAACTTTAGCGTTCACGAGAATTGCTGCCATTTTTATTTGAAAAGTGATATTTAGTTAATTATTTTTTCATGTGATTAATAGATAAATTCCTCACGTCCAGAAATTTATTTTAGAATTTTCGGGGTTCCAGAAGTTTGCGTTAGTTACAGATTACTACAGACTGTTCTGTTTTTGAAAGATTCTGTTTTTCGTGTGTTGTTTGCTTATTTTGATGAATCTATGGCTAGTAAAAGAGTTTATAAACCATAGAGAATTTGGAATACAGTAGGTTTAACACCAATATAAATAAAGAATGAGTTCATTACAGTACCTTGAAGTGGTGGTTTGTTTTCTTTTGCTCACAGAGCTCACAAGTTTTCTGTTAAGTTTTGTGTTGTGAAGTTTTCAAGTTTTGGGTAAAGATTCGATGGACTATGGAATAAGGAGTGGCAAGAGCCTAAGCTTGGGGATGCCCAAGGAACCACAAGGTAATATTCAAGGACAACCAAGAGCCTAATCTTGGGGGTGCCCCGGAAGGCATCCCCTCTTTCGTCTTTGTTCATCGGTAACTTTACTTGGAGCTATATTTTTATTCACCACATGATATGTGTTTTGCTTGGAGCGTCATTTTATTATCTTTTGTTTTGCTTGCTGTTTGAATAAAATACCAAGATCTGAAATTATTAAATGTTAGAGAGTCTTCGCATAGTTACATAATTATACAACTACTCATTGATCTTCACTCATATCTTTTGGAGTAGTTTGTTGTTTGCTCTAGTGCTTCACTTATATCTTTTAGAGCACGACGGTAGTTTTATTTTGAAGAAATAGATGAACTATCATGCTTCACTTATATTATTTTGAGATTCCTAAACAGCATGGTAATTTGCTTAAATTGGGAAATTAATCCTAATATGTTAGGTATTCAAGACTAGTAAAAACTTTCTTATGAGTGTGCTGAATATTAAGAGAAGTTTGATGCTTGATGATTGTTTTGAGATATGGAGGTAGTGATATTAAAGTTGTGCTAGTTGAGTAGTTGTGAAATTGAGAAATACTTGTGTTGAAGTTTGCAAGTCTCATATCATGCATGTATGGTAAACGTTGTGTAACAAATTTGAAACATGAGGTGTTATTTGATTGTCTTCCTTATGAGTGGCGGTCGGGGACGAGCGATGGTCTTTTCCTACCAATCTATCCCCCTAGGAGCATGCATGTAATGCTTGGTTTTTGATGAATTGTAGATTTTTGCAATAAGTATGTGAGTTCTTTATGACTAATGTTGAGTCCATGGATTATACGCACTCTCACCCTTCCATCATTGCTAGCCTCTTCGGTACCATGCATTGCCCTTTCTCACCTTCAGAGTTGGTGCAAACTTCGCCGGTGCATCCAAACCCCGTGATATGATACGCTCTGTAACACATAAACCTCCTTATATCTTCCTCAAAACAGCCACCATACCTACCTATTATGGCATTTCCATAGCCATTCCGAGATATATTGCCATGCAACTTTCCACCGTTCCGTTCATCATGACACACATCATCCTTGTCATGTTGCCTTCCATGATCATGTAGTTGACATCGTATTTGTGGCAAGGCCACCATGCATAATTTATCATACATGTCACTCTTGATTCATTGCCCATCCCGGTACACTGCCGAAGGCATTCATATAGAGTCATACTTTGTTCTAGTATCGAGTTGTAATCTTTGAGTTGTAAATAAATAGAAGTGTGATCATCATTAACATAGCATTGTCCAAAAAAAAGGGGGCCAAATAAAAAAATAAAGGCCAAATAAAAAAATAAAAAAATAAAAGGGAAAATGCTACCATCCTTTTTTCGACACTTGTGCTTCAAAGTAGCACCATGATCTTCATGATAGAAAGTCTCTTGTTTTGTCACTCTTCATATACTAGTGGGAAATTTTCATTATAGATCTTGGCTTGTATATTCCAACAATGGGCCTCCTCAAGTGCCCTAGGTCTTCGTGAGCAAGCAAGTTGGATGCACACCCACTTAGTTTCTTTTGAGGAGCTTTCATACATTTATAGCTCTAGTGCATCCGTTGCATGGCAATCCCTACTCCTTGCATTGACATCAATTGATGGGCATCTCCCTAGCCCATTGATTAGCTGCGTCGATGTGAGACTTTCTCCTTTTTTGTCTTCTCCACATAACCCCCTCATTATATTTTATTCCACCCATAGTGCTATATCTGTGGCTCACGCTCATGTATTGCGTGAAAGTTGAAAAAAGTTTGAGATTAATAAAGTATGAAACAATTGCTTGGCTTGTCATCGGGGTTCTGCATGATGAGAGCATTCTTGTGTGACGAAAATTGAGCATGACCAAACTATATGATTTTGTAGGGATGAACTTTCTTTGGCCATGTTATTTTGACAAGACATGATTTCTTAGTTAGTATGCTTGAGGTTTTTGAAATCTGAAAATATAAAAACAGCAAGGTAACTAATGATAAAAGTGAGCACAAACGGTATTGCAATGCGTTGAAACAAGGCCTAGTGTTCATACTTTCACTAGTGCAAGTTCTCTCAACAATAATAACATAATTGAATCATATAACTATCCCTCAACATGCAACAAAGAGTCACTCACTAATAGTGGAGAACAAACGAAGAGATTATGGTAGGGTACGAAACCACCTCAAAGTTATCCTTTCTGATCGATCTATTCAACAGTCCGTAGTAAAATAACATGAAGCTATTCTTTCCGTTCAATCTATCATAGAGTTCGTACTAGAATAACACCTTAAGACACAAATCAACCAAAACCCTAATGTCACCTAGATACTCCAATGTCACCTCAAGTATCCGTGGGTATGATTATACGATATGCATCACACAATCTCAAATTCATCTATTCAAACCAACACAAAGAACTTCAAAGAGTGCCCCAAAAGATTCTACCGGAGAGTCAAGACGAAAACATGTGCCAACCCCTATGCATAGGTTCATGGGTTGAACCCGCAAGTTGATCACCAAAACATACATTAAGTGGATCACGTGATATCCCATTGTCACCACAGATAAGCACGACAAGACATACATCAAGTGTTCTCAAATCCTTAAAGACTCAATCCGATAAGATAACTTCAAAGGGAAAACTCAATCCATTACAAGAGAGTAGAGGGGGAGAAACATCATAAGATCCAACTATAATAGCAAAGCTCGCAATACATCAAGATCGTACCACCTCAAGAACACAAGAGAGAGAGATCGAACACATAGCTACTGGTACATACCCTCAGCCCCGAGGGAGAACTACTCCCTCCTCATCATGGAGAGCGCCGAGATGATGAAGATGGCCACCGAAGAGGGATTCCCCCTCCGGCAGGGTGTCGGAACGGGTCTAGATTGGTTTTCGGTGGCTACGGAGGCTTCTGGCGGCGGAACTCCCGATCTATTCTGCTCCCCGAAGTTTTTAGGGTATATGGATATATATAGGAGGAAGAAGCACGTCGGTGGATCTCCGGGCTGTCCACGAGGTAGGGGGCGCGCCTCTACCCTCGTGGGCAGCGTGAGACTCTCCTGGTCCATCTCCGATACTCCATGGGCTTCTTCTGGTCCAAAAATAACTTCCGTGAAGTTTCAGGTCAATTGGTTTCCGTTTGATTTTCCTTTTCTGCGATACTCTAAAACAAGGAAAAAAACAGAAACTGGCACTGGGCTCTGGGTTAATAGGTTAGTCCCAAAAATAATATAAAAGTGCATAATAAAGCCCATAAACATCCAAAACAGATAATATAATAGCATGGAACAATCAAAAATTATAGATACGTTGGAGACGTATCAATCTTCACCTTTCCTTTTTACATTTTATCCTTTGGCAAGCACTATGTGTTGGAAAGATCCTGATATATATAGCTAATTGGATGTGGGTTTTCATAAAGCATTATTGTTGACATTACCCTTGAGGTAAAAGGTTGGGAGGCAAAACTATAAGCCCCTATCTTTCTCTATGTCCGATTAAAACTTCATACCCATAAGTATTGCGTGAGTGTTAGCAATTGTGAAATACTAAATGATAGTTGAGTATGTGGACTTTCTGAAAAGCTCTTATACCAACTCTTTCCGATGTTATGATAAATTGCAATTGCTTCAATGACTGAGATTATAGTTCGCTAGCTTTCAATGAAGTTTCTGATTCATACTTTACATTGTGAATGGATTGTTACTTTAGCATAAGAAACCATATGAATATATATATATATATATATATATATATATATATATATATATATATGTTGATGTTCTAAGAATGATCATGATGCCCTCATGTACGTATTTTATTTTATCGACACCTCTATCTCTAAACATGTGGACATATTTTTCGATATCGACTTCCGCTTGAGGACAAGAGAGGTCTAAGCTTGGGGGAGTTGATACGTCCATTTTGCATCATGCTTTTATATCGATATTTATTGCATTATGGGCTGTTATTACACATTATGTCACAATACTTATGCATTTTCTCTCTTATTTTACAAGGTTTACATGAAGAGGGAGAATGCTGGCAGCTGGAATTTTGGGCTGGAAAAGGAGCAAATATTAGAGACCTACTCTACACAACTCCAAAAGTCCTGAAACTCCACAAAAGTCAGTTTTGGAATATATTAAAAATATTGGGCGAAGGTGTCTTTTTCCCTGGAAAAAAATAAGAAGGAAGTTTTCGGGTCAAAGCACCGCCGTCTCGAGGCGGAACCTTGGCAGAACCAATCTAGGGCTCCGGCGGAGCTGTTCTGCCGGGGAAACATCCCTTCGGGAGGGGGAAATCGTCACCATCGTCATCACCATCGATCCTCTCATCGAGAGGGGGTCAATCTCCATCAACATCTTCACCAGTACCATCACCTCTCAAACCCTAGTTCGTCTCTTGTATCTGATCTTTGTCTCAAAACCTCGGATTGGTACCTGTGGGTTGCTAGTAGTGTTGATTACTCCTTGTAGTTGATGCTAGTTGGTTTATTCGGTGGAAGATTAGATGTTCAGATCCTTTATGCACATTAATACCCCTATGATTATGAACACGAATATGATTTGTGAGTAGTTACGTTTGTTCCTTAGGACATGGGAGAAGTGTTGTTATAAGTAGTCATGTGAATTTGGTATTCGTTCGATATTTTGATGAGATGTATGTTGTCTTTCCTCTAGTGGTGTTATGTGAACATTGACTACATGACACTTCACCATTGTTTCGGCCTAGGGGAAGGCATTGGGAATTAATAAGTAGATGATGGCCATTTTTTATGAAATACAAGATGCTCATTGAATGATAAGAAATTCATGCTCACTTATACAACACAACTCCAGATTTCATTCAAGTCAAGGAATATTTTTAGGTTCTTTTCCTAGATGAAACGGAATACCTTTTTATATTAATTCCTAATTATACAAAAGGTTGCTAGAGTGATAGAAGCTTAAACCCTAGTTTATGTGTTGCTTCGTAAGGGGCTGATTTGGATCCATATGTTTCATGCTATGGTTAGATTTACCTTAATTCTTCTTTCGTAGTTGCGGATGCTTGCGAAGGGGGTTAATCATAAGTGGGATGCTTGTCCAAGGAAGGGCAGTACCCAAGCACCGGTCCACCCACATATAAAATTATCAAAGTAACGAACGTGAATCATATGAGCATGATGAAAACTAGCTTGACGATAATTCCCATGTGTCCTCGGGAGCGCTTTCCTTTATATAAGAGTTTGTCCAGGCTTGTCCTTTGCTACAAAAAGGATTGGGCCACCTTTCTGCACCTTGTTTACTTTTTTTACTTGTTACCCATTACGAATTACCTTATCACAAAACTATCTGTTACCGATAATTTCAGTGCTTGCAGAGAATACCTTACTAAAAACTGCTTGTCATTTCCTTCTGCTCCTCGTTGGGTTCGACACTCTTACTTATTGAAAGGACTATGATAGATCCCCTACACTTGTGGGTCATCAGATACCACTACTATTGCTGATGAGAATGCTAGGTTGAATACATTGCTTGAAACAGGGATGTACAAAAGCCTCAAAGGGCATCAGACACTATGTGGTGTCCTCAAGAAACAGATTCTGAACCGAAGCCCTAGAAAAGAGGGTGTTGGGTTCGAGAGGAAAATGAATGTTGATGGTTCATACTGGAAGCTTGAGCAGTACCCCAAAACCACATGGGTTCCTGCAAAGGGACCTTCAGTGGATCCAACTACCTTATGTGGCTTCACTCGTGTTAACCCGATTATCATTGATGAATCCTTTGATGCAAACTGTAAACTGTTTAAGAATCAAAATGGTGGAGTGTTTGCCAGGTATATTGGTACTAACTCCAAGAATGGACCACCTTTGAAGAAGATCTGGGTGCCCAAAAGTTGTCTTGAGAAGTTTCCTATGAATGTCATCATGACACCACCTGGGAAGAAGACAAACCCCAGACCAAAGGCTTCATATGGTCCAAAGGCTTCATACAGATAGATGACCCACCAGGGTCACCCTAATGCCAATGTTTTGCATGGAAATCATACTCAGACTTATGAATATGAGCGTGTTTCATCAAACTGCAATGTTCATAAGACCAAGAACTTTTCCGCTTATTTTTTATGAGTACTATTCACCTCCGGCAAGGCTATTTGCTAGGGCTCCAAAGTCAAAGTTCTCAGATGCTGCACTTAGACTCATTACTTCTAAGCGACCCCTGAAGATGTGGGTGGTTAAGAAAAATTAACTCTCTTTTGCAGGGAAAGGTCTCCAACCGGATATCAAAGGCTTCTGATGCTTATGCTGGGGACCTAAAACATCTTGTGGGACGCGAGATAAAATGCCAAAATGTTCTTACTATGTATTTCGTCCAAGGATTTCTTGACAACCATCCTATCTACCCTAACAAGGACCTGAACTTTGATAATATGCTTGTTCATCAAATGTTTATGCTTCACATTTCCCTTGGTGAAGCCTATCCCCCAAACTGCACTATAGGGCATGACACCAAAGGCTTCTGAGTGGATTATGGACAGTGGATGCACTAACCACATGACTGGTGATCGAAGTCTTCTTATGGATTCAACCCTACGTCTGTCTGACAAAAGTCACATTATATTTGCTGACACTGGTAAAAGCAAGGTATTGGGCCTAGGTAGAGTTGCAATCTCAAAGGATCAGCACATCGATAAAGTGATGCTTGTTGAATCCCTTGGTTTCAACTTATTGTCTGTCTCAATGCTTTATGATCTGAACATGATTGTGATATTTGGAAAATATCGTTGCCTTGTGCTTATGGAATTCAACAAATCTCTAGTCTTCGAAGGATATCAAAAAGACGACCTGTATATGGTAGATTTCTCGGCAGGACCACAGCTGGTCGTGTGTCTTCTAGCAAAAGCTTCAGAGTGTTGGCTCTGGGATCAGAGGCTAGGGTATGCAGGCATGAGGAACTTACACACTCTCATGAAGAAGAAGCATGTCATAGGCATCGAGGGCGTCAAGTTCAAGAAAGATCATCTATGCGGTGCCTGCGAAGCCAGAAAGATGACTAGGGCCAAGCATCCTTCGAAGACAATCATGACGATGACTCGTCCCTTCGAGCTTCTTCACATGGACTTATTTGGCCCTACTCACTACTCTACCCTTACTACCACTGCATGCCTCTATGGTTTCGTCATTGTTGATGATTACTCAAGATATACATGGGTGCACATAATTCTCTACAAGACTGAAGTGCATGATGTCTTCACATGATTCGGGAATCGTGCCATGACCAACTATGGCATCAAGATCAAGCACATCAGAAGTGACAATTGCACAGAATTTAAGAACACAAGCCTCAACAATTATCTTGATACATTGGGCATCACACATGAGTTCTCTGCTCCATACACACCTTAGCAGAATGGTATCACGGAGTGCAAGAACAGAACCCTCATTGAGATGGCATGAACGATGCTTGATGAGTACAAGATGATACGTCTCCAAAGTATCTATAATTTTTGATTGTTCCATGCTATTATATTATCTGTTTTGGATGTTTAATGGGCTTTAATATGCTCTTTTATATTATTTTTGGGACTAACCTATTAACCGGAGGACCAGTGCCAGTTTCTGTTTTTTGCCTATTTTAGTGTTTCGCAGAAAAGGAATATCAAACGGAATCCAAACAGAACGAAACCTTCGTGAGGATCTTTCTTGGAACAAACGCAATCTAGGAGACTTGGAGTGGAAGTCTGGAAGTCCGCGAGGCAGCCACGAGGCAGGAGGGCGTGCCCAAGGGGGGTAGGCGCGCCCCCACCCTCGTGGGCCCCACGGAGCTCCATCGGCGTACTTCTTTCGCATATATATATACTCATATACCCTTAAAACATCCAGGAGAGCCACGAAACCACTTTTCCACCACCGCAACCTTCTGTACACGTGAGATCCCATCTAGGGCCTTTTTCAGCGATCTGCCGGAGGGGGAATCGGTCATGGAGGGCTTCTACATCAACACCATAGCCTCTCCGATGATGTGTGAGTAGTTTACCGCAGACCTTCGGGTCCATAGTTATTAGCTAGATGGCTTCTTCTCTCTCTTTGGTTCTCAACACAAAGTTCTCCTCGGTGTTCTTGGAGATCTATTTGATGTAATACTTTTTGCGGTGTGTTTGCCGAGAACCGATGAATTGTGGATTTATGATCAAGTTTATCTATGAATAATATTTGGTTCTTCTCTGGATTCTTATATGCATGATTTGATATCTTTGCAAGTCTCTTCGAATTATCGGTTTAGTTTGGCCTACTAGATTGATCTTTCTTGCAATGAGAGAAGTGCTTTGCTTCGGGTTCAATCTTGCAGTGTCCTTTCCCAGTGACAGTAGGGGCAGCAAGGCACATATTGTATTGTTGCCATCGAGGATAAAAATATGGGTTTTATATCATATTGCTTGAGTTTATCCCTCTACATCATGTCATCTTGCTTAATGCATTACTATGTTCTTATGAACTTAATACTCTAGATGCATGCTGGATAGCAGTCGATGTGTGGAGTAATAGTAGTAGATGCAGAATCATTTCAGTCTACTTAACACGGACGTGATGCCTATATTCATGATCATTGCCTAGATATTCTCATAACTATGCGCTCTTCTATCAATTGCTCGGCAGTAATTTGTTCACCCACCGTAATACATGCTATCATGAGAGAAGCCACTAGTGAAACCTATGGCCCCCAGGTTTCTTTCTTATTATATTGCATCTCTTTTTATTTACATCGCATCTCGTTTACTATTTTGCAATCTTTACTTTGCTATCTATAGAACAAAAATACCAAAAATATTTATCTTATTGTGTTTATCAGATCTCACTTTTGCGAGTGACCGTGAAGGGATTGACAACCCCTTTATCGCGTTGGTTGCAGGTTCTTGATTGTTTGTGCAGGTACTAGGTGACTTGCGTGTTATCTCCTACTGGATTGATACCTTGGTTCTCAAAAACTGAGGGAAATACTTACGCTATTTAGTTGCATCACCCTTTCCTCTTCAAGGGAAAACCAACACATGCTCAAGAGGTAGCACAAGACTCCAAGAAAATTTTGGCCTGAAGCTATTGACACTGCATGGCATGCCATCAACCGTGTTTATCTTCACAAGTTCGTAAATAAGACATCATATGAGCTCCTGACTAGTAAGAAGCCAAACGTCGGCTCTTTCAGAGTATTTGGTTCTAGGTGCCGGATCAAGGATCCGCATCACACTTCAAAATTTGCACCGAAAGCACATGAAGGTTTTATGCTTGGCTACGGAAAGGATTCACACTTCTATAGAGTCTTCAACCTCTTTCACTACAAAGTGGTTGAAACTGTGGATGTGCGGTTCGATCAGACTAATGGCTCGCAAAGAGAGCATCTACCAAATGTGCTAGATGAAGCTACAACAAGTGAATCTAGCAAGCTTATGGGCACTGGAGAAATCATACCTTCAGAGGAACATGGCGAAGATGAAATTATCAATTCTACACCTAATCAGCATGAAGACACTGCTCAGCCTGAAACCAATGCTGAAGATGAAGATAGTGATCAGCAAGGGCAAAATCTTCGTCCAGTTCATCCTCGTGTTGCAAATGAAGTACATATTGAGAAGATAATTGACAACATCAATGCACCTGGTCCACTCACTCGTTCAAGAGCAACACAGCCAGCAAATTTCTGTGGGCACTTTGCATTTGTCTCTATATCAGAACGCAAGAAAGTTGATGAAGCCTTCATGGAACCTAAATGGATTCAAGCTATGCAAGAAGAGCTTCAACAGTTCGAGCTGAACAATGTATGGGAGCTAGTTAAGCGTTCAGATCCTCAAGCACAATATCATCGACACCAAATGGATCTATCGCAACAAACAATATGAGCATGGTCGAGTTGTAAGAAACAAGGCTCGTCTCATCGCTCAAGGTTACAGACAAGTTGAAGGGATAGACTTCGATGAAACTTCTACTCCTGTGGCTAGGCTTGAAGCCATTCGCATACTGATAGCCTGTTCCAACCACAAGAAAATTCTTCAGTACCAAATGGATGTAAAGAGTGCCTTTCTCAACGGCAAAATCAAAGAAGTGTATGTTGCACAACCTCCTAGTTTTGAAGACCCAAAGCGTCCTGACATGGTATACAAGCTCAACAAGGCACTGTATGGCCTCAAACAAGGCCCTCGCACTTGGTATGACACACTCAAAGACTTCCTGAAGAGCAAAGGCTTCAAACCTGGTTCTCTAGATCCCACTCTCTTCATGAAGACATATGATGGTGAACTATTTGTATGCCAAATCTATGTGGATGACATTATCTTCGGCTGCACTAACAAGAGATACATTGATGAGTTTGGGCATATGATGCAAGAGCAATATCATATGTCCATGATGGGTGAGCTAAAATTCTTCCTTGGTCTTAAAATCTGTCAGCAGAGTAATGGCATCTTCATATCACAAGAAAAATACCTCAAAGATTGCCTGAAGAAGTTTGGAATGCAAGACTGCAAAGGGTACACGATGCAAATGCCAACCAAAGGCCAATTGGGCCCCGATGACAATGGTAAAGAGTTCGATCAAAAGGTATACTGCTCCATGATTGGTTCCTTACTCTACGTATGTGCTTCTAGGCCTGATATAATGCTTAGCGTTTGCATGTGTGCCCAATTCCAAACGGCACCAAAGGAATCACATCACTTAGCTGTGAAGCGAATTCTTCGATATTTGGATTACACCCCAACACTAGGATTATGGTATCCAAAGGGCTTAGAGTTTGATCTAGTTGGATTCTTAGATGCCGATTTTGATGGTGACAAGGTTGATCGCAAGTCCACATCAGGCAGATGTCACTTTCTTTGACGATCTCTAGCCTATTGGTCTTCAAAGAAGCAGAACTGTGTATCACTCTCCACTGCTGAATCTGAATACAATGCTACTGGATCTTGCTGCGCTCAGCTTCTATGGATGAAGCAAACTCTCATGGACTACGACATCCACCTGAAGCATGTGCCACTTTATTGTGACAATGAAAGTGCCATCAACATCAAGATTGCCAACAATCCATTTAAGCACTCAAAGACAAAGAACATCCAGATATGTCATCACTTTCTCAGAGATCATGTCATGAAGGAAGAGATTGATATCATTCACGTCAGCACTGAAGAGCATTTGGCAGATATCTTCACATAGCCCTTGGATGAGAAAAGGTTTTGCAAGTTGTGGTGTGAGCTAAATCTCCTGTGATTGGACACACATCCTAACGCTTATGCATGTTGATGACTTAGATGTGCAACACATGAAGTAACGTATATCTTCAATCAATGAAGACATACACTCTAAGTGTGAACACATTAAGGTGGAAATTGACTTCGGAGCGCCACGATAATTGTGCCTCGTGTCTGGGTCTAATACTTCCTATACGGTGGGTAACGCCACCACCAAACTTTCTCAAAGATTTTCATTTGGCGTCATAATTGCATTATCTTTGCATTTGGTTTGTCTTCAACATTGATATGACTTCAACGTTTATCTTCGCAAGTGGATGGATATGTGTGTTCTGTCCTCTACAACATTCACTTATAGCTATGTCTTCAAATTTGCATCTTTCTGAACTAAGTGAATGTGATCGGACCCTAACCCCATCTGTGCTTCTTCCTCAAATTCTGTCTATCTAGTCATATGCATTCTGTTGAAACGTGTCGAATGTCTTCACTGTGTCCTTGTTAGCTGAAGATATAGAGACACACATTTAAAACTGATTTTAATGCTATATCTCCTTTGCCTGAATAACGGAGAAGCCGGAACGACCACCCGACAAACCAGGCGTGCGTGGGAACATGGAACAACTTTCATGGAGTTGCATGCATGCCACATGTCCATCAGATGTGAAATGCCAGGGGCACTTGCGTAATTACGCCGCACATCCCTTTACCTTATAAATACACACCCAAGCGTGCTCATTATCTCCTCTTCCACCTCGCCACCCCGCTCAAACCCTAGCGCCTCCGCTAGCTTGTGTCGACACCGGAGACGAAGCGCTTAGCTGCCGCGACCTCTTCGACATCGTCCTCACACCGGTCGCAGACCACATCTTCTCCGCCGCCGTCGTAGGTGTCTTCTGCCGCCAGGTTAGGGCGCGGGAGATTGGACTGCTCAGCCTCCCTTCTACCTCGTCTAGCAGTTCGTCTGTGGTAAATAAATCTCACTTTTTTTAGCCTTTTTGATCTGTCAAATCCATCCACTTCAACCAAAAGTGGTTTCTACACTTCCAAATCTGGATCTGTCTCTTTCTGAATCTCATATCTTGCAAAGTATATACACTTATGCTTCATAACTAGTTAGATTCCTCACTTGTACTTATTCATGGATTTGTACAAATCTGGAACCAATTCACTTCAAATAAGTGAATGTCTTCACACTATGAGGTCAATGTCTTCAAACTGATTTATCTTCAAAATCTTCTAAGAATGCATATGACCTCTTCCCCTTCCCCTCACGTCTCTAATGTTGTCACATGTACATGTCCATGGGAGAATCCCTTGGTTCTCATAGTCTGCATTCATTTGCAGAATTCTTACAGCATCATATTCACTCCCTTGAAGCCAGTTCTTGTCTGACAAGTAGACGGAAGCCTTTCACTGTCTTGGAGCCTATTTGTCTGAATATTATGGCTTCTGAGAAATCTGCAAGGAAGGGTGGCACGCAGCACCGTGGAAATACTGCTCTCGATCTGCCACCGAATCTGTATGAAATGTACAAGACTGATCCTGAGGAGAACTATAATCAACACAAGACCAGGATCCAATGGATTCGAAGATATTGGGCTAAACAGTGGTTCAAGTACAATATCGTCACTGCTGAATATGCCGAGAAGAATGCCATCAAGCGCCCGTGGGGCGATATTCTGTACGAGAATCTGCAACCCAAGTCGAAGCCTGAAGTTATTGCTCATGGTTTCTATCCTTGCATGGTCCATGGACCTTAGCCAGAGAATGCCGACCCATCTTCTCTTCTATGGCGTCGTGATGACAATCTCTTCAAGCGCAACTATCAGTGCACAAAGGAGTCAGCTGCCAAGACAGGAAGGAGCTCGGACTCCACTTCAACCCTGGTCCGTCTTCTCCAAGGCCGGATGGCACACGAGATACCAATCCCAATGTCATCGGCCCATTCACTAGCTTTGATGGGTGTCTCTCTCACATTGCTGCTCAGAGGGCCACGGTGGATCAATTTGCTTATGACGCAGACTCTGAAGATGCACCTGCACCACCGAAGCAAAAGAAGAAAAAGACTAAAGCTTCGAAGCCCTCTGCTGCACCAACAGCTTTGACTGTGAAGCCATTGCCAACTGCACCTCCTGAACCCAGTGTGCAGTCTGAAGACTTGTCTCGTGTCTCTAAGAAGACTAAGAAGCCCAAGAAAATTACTGGGCATGATCTGACTCCTGCTGTCGTTCTGCACAACGAGGAAGACACCATTGATCTGTCCAGTTATGAAGATCTTGGTGATGAAGCTCTAGAGATGCTGATAAAGAGCAAGCAAGAGGCCGAGATCTTTCAAGATCTGCCTCCCTTTGATGTTGATATTTTGAACAACTTCACTGATGAATGGTTTGAGGGCCAAATCATCAACATTGATGATCTTCAGCTGCCAGTGGACATCAGCGTCACGTTTTACGAAGCCATTGCCAATGAACTGGCCTTGGCTCAGAAAATCGTCTAGATCAAGAACAAGATTGATTATGAGAAGGCACACTTCAGGAAGCACATGGCCATGCTCAGTGTGGCTGATGTACAAATCTTCAAGAAGATGATGAATGATCTCAAGGCCGAGTTCACCAAGAAGCATGACGAAGACAAAGGCTCACGCGGACGCATGAAGTACTATGTGCAGAAATGTGTTCAAGCGCACAATGAAGCTGAGAAGAGAAAGGCTTTTGGGTGTCCTAGTCGACCCTAGGATGGCTGCACTGCATCGTGATTCTGCGTCAGGCCCGTCTGCACCACCAAACTCCACCGTCGACCCTGCTCCCTCTTCTACTCCAACTGGGAATGAGTAGATCCTCTATGTCTCCAAACATTTTTGGTCCTTACTGACAAAAGGGGGAGAAGCAATGAGGTTGATAGTCTTCAAGCGGGTCCATATGGGTGGTTTCATTCTTACTTTTGCTAAGTTCTTACAACTCTTTTTTTAAAACTATCTGGTTCTTGAGTTGTAACACTTAAACTCGATGGTCGTCTGCTACTTTTGCTACTACTTTGTGATGCGATGATAAATTTCGCATGAAGTTATTCTGCAGACGACCATTTGTGATTATGCATGTCATTATCTTCGTTATTCTTATATGTGCATGATGAATTGTCTTCGTAAGTTGAAGAGGATCTCCATAAAGTAAAACCTGTCATGTGCATTTGCATTGAAAAGCAAACTACTTATATGCACATCTTCAGGGGGAGCCTTTTGCAACTTATGAAGACAATGCCTTTATCCTTAACTCTCACATACTTTTATCCCCGTTGAAAAATTCAACCAGTTTGTCATCAATCACCAAAAAGGGGGAGATTGTAAGTGCATCTAGTGCCAACGCTAGTTCATTTTGGAGTATTGACGACAAACTTGCTTGAGGGTCTAATATGTTTGTGAGAATTGCAGGATAACACGGGTAGTAGTCCCTTATTGATTTGGTTTACCTACCAGAGATGACCCCTAAAAATGTGTGAAGACATTAAAGACAATGGTGGTTCCTGAAGACATTCACGATGAAGATTATGACATGTGAGGATATTCACTTGAAGACTATGGAATGCTAAAACATGGTTGTTTCGTAGTTTCCTTTTCTTCTTTGTTGAGTCATAGGAACCACCGTACTATTAAGTGAGGTCCAAGTGAACAAAGTCAGAGTGACTGAAGTGATGCTCAACCAAAATCCTATGTCTTCGAGCGAAGACAATGAGAGCAAATCTTATCCAGAGCTGGATGAGTCAGCTTTACTTGTAGCCCAATGATACGTCCATTTTGCATCATGTTCTCTTACTGTTATTTATAATGTTTTTATTAATAATAATGCTTTTTGGAGTAATTCTAATGCCTTTTCTCTCATAATTTGCAGGGTACACACCAAGAGGGAGAATTCCGGTAGCTGGAAATCTGGACCTGAAAAAGCTATGTCAGGCTACCTATTCTGCACAACTCCAAATGAGCTAAAACTTCACGGGGATTTTTTATGGAATATATAAGAATTATTGGAGTAAATAACTACCAGAGGGGGCCACCAGGTGGGCACAACCCACCTGGCGCGCCAGGGCCCCCTGGCGTGCCCTGGGGGGTTGTGGCCTGCTCGGCCCACCTCCGGTGCCCTTCTTTGGGTATATAAGTCATTTTGACCTAGAAAAAAATAAGAGGAGGACTTTCAGGACGAAGCGCCACTGCCTCGAGGCGGAACTTGGGCAGGAGCACTTTTGCCCTCTAGCGGAGCGATTCCGCCAGGGGAACTTCCCTCCCGGAGGGGGAAATCATCGTCATCATCATCACCAACAACTCTCCATATTGGGGAGGGCAATCTCCATCAACATATTCAACAACACCATCTCCTCTCAAACCCTAGTTCATCTCTTGTGTTCAATCTTGTTACCGAAACTATAGATTGGTACTCGTGGGTGACTAGTAGTGTTGATTACATCTTGTAGTTGATTACTATATGGTTTATTTGGTGGAATATTATATGTTCAGATACAGTATGCTATTTAATACCCCTCTGATCATGAGCATGTTTATCATTTGTGAGTTGTTACCTTTGTTCTTGAGGTCATGGGAGAAATCATGTTGCAAGTAATCATGTGAATTTGATATGTGTTCGATATTTTGAAAGTATGTATGTTGTGATTCCCTTAGTGGTGTCATGTGAACGTCGACTACATGACACTTCACCATATTTGGGCCTAAGGGAATGCATTGTGGAGTAGCAATTAGATGATGGGTTGCGAGAGTGACAGAAGCTTAAACCCCAGTTTATGCGCTATTCCGTAAGGGACCGATTGGATCCAAAAGTTTAATGCTATGGTTAGAATTTATTCTTAATACTTTTCTCGTAGTTGCAGATGCTTGCGGGAGGGTTAATCATAAGTAGGAGGTTTGTTTAAGTAAGAACCACACCTAAGCACCGGTCCACCCACATATCAAATTATCAAAGTAGCGAACACGAATAAAACCAACATGATGAAAGTGACTAGATGAAATTCCCGTGTACCCTCAAGAACGATTTGCTTATCATAAGAGACTATTTTGGACTGTCCTTTGCCTCAAAAGGATTGGGCTACCTTGCTGCACTTTTGTTACTACTATCGTTACTTGCGCGTTACAAATTATCTTGCTATCAAACTACTCTGGTACTTACAATTTCAGCACTTGCAGACATTACCTTACTGGAAACTAGTCATTTCCTTCTGCTCCTCATTGGGTTCGACACTCTTACTTGTCGAAAAGAGCTAAAATTGATCCCCTCTACTTGTGGGTCATCAAGGATATTTTCGGGCTCCGTTGCCAGGGAGTGAAGCGCCTTTGGTAAGAAAACATTTATATAGTGTGCTGAAATTTATTGTCACTTGTTACTATGGAAAACAATCCTTTGAGGGGTTTGTTCGGGGTATCTTCACCTCATACGGAACCACAATTAGATACCACTGAACCTACTGCACCTACTGAAAATATTGAATATGAAATTCCTTCGGGTATGATAGAATAACTGCTAGCTAATCCTTATGCAGGAGATAGAACCGAACATCCTGATATGCACTTGATGTATGTAGAACAAATATGTGGATTGTTTAAGCTTGCAGGTTTACCCGGAGATAAAGTTATGTAGAAGGTTTTCCCTTTATCTTTGAAGGGAAAAGCATTGGCATGGTATAGGCTATGCGATGATATTGGATCATGGAATTGGAATCGTTTGAAATTGGAGTTCCACCAACAAATTTATCCTATGCATCTAGTTCATTGTGATCGGAATTATGTATATAATTTTTGGCCTTGTGAAGGAGAAAGTATTGCTCTAGCTTGGGGGGCTTAAGTTAATGTATATTCATGCCCCAATCATGAGCTCTCAAGAGAAATTATTATTCAGAATTTTTATGCTCGGCTTTCTTGTAATGATCAAACCATGCTTGATACTTCTTGTGCTGGTTCTTTTATGAAGAAGACTATTGAATTCCGGTGGGATCTTTTGGAAAGAATTAAACGCAACTCTGAAGATTAGGAACTCGACAAAGGTAAAGAGTCAGGCATTAAACTTGAGTATGATTGTGTTAAATCTTTATGGATACTGATGCTTTTCAAAAGTTTAGCACTAAATATGGACTTGACTCTAAGATAGTAGCCTCCTTTTGTGAATCATTTGCTACTCATGTTGAACTCCCTAAAGAGAAGTGGTTTAAATATCACCCACCTATTAAAGAAGAAATAAAAGAACCGGTACCAATTAAAGAAGAAACTATACTTTATAATGTTGATCCAGTTGTTCCTTCTGCTTATATTGAGAAACCAGCTTTTCCTGTTAGGATAAAGGAACATGCTAAAGTTTCAACTGTGGTTAACAAAAGCTATATTAGAACACCTAAACCTGATGAACAAATTAAAGTTGAACCTAGTATTGCTATGGTTAAAGATCTCTTGGAAGAAGATATGGATGGGCATGTTATTTACTTATGTGAAGAAGCTGCTAGAATTGCCAAACCTGATAAGAAAGATAAACATAGACCCGTTGTTGGCATGCCTGTTATGTCAGTTAAAGTAGGAGATCACTGTTATCATGGTGTATGTGACATGGGTGCTATTGTAAGTGCTATTCCTTACACCTTATATCAAGAAATTATGAAAGACATAGCACCTACAGAGTTAGAAGACATAGATGTTACTATTAAACTGGCTAACAGAGACACCATATCACCATTTAGGATTGTTAGAGATGTTGAAGTATTGTGTGGGAAAATAAAATACCCTACTGATTTTCTTGTTCTTGGTTCCCCACAATATGACTTTTGTCCCATTATTTTTGGTAGACCTTTCTTGAATAGAGTTAATGCTAAGATAGACTGTAAGAAACAAATTGTTGGTGTTAGCTTTGGTGATGAGTCTCATGAGTTTAATTTTTCCAGTTTAGTAGGAATCTTCATGAAAAATAATTGCCTAGGAAGGATGAATTAATTGGTGTTGCTTCTATTGCTATACCACCTACTGATCCTTTAGAACAATATTTGCTAGACCATGAGAATGATTTTCATATGCATGAAAGAAATGAAATAGATAAAATTTTCTTTGAACAACGTCCTCTACTTAAACACAATTTGCCTATTGAAACTCTAGGAGGTCCTCCTCCACCTAAAGGTGATCCTCTGTTTGAATTAAAACAATTGCCAGACACTTTGAAATATGCTTATCTTGATGAAAAGAAGATATATCATGTTATTATTAGTGCTACCTTTCAGAACATGATGAAGAAAGATTATTGAAAGTTCTAAGGAAGCACCGAGCTGCTATTGGATATACTCTTGATGATTTTTAGGGCATTAGTCCCAGTCTATGTCAGCACAAAATTAATATGGAACCTGATGCTAAACCCGTTGTTGATCACCAACATCGGTTAAATCCGAAGATGAAAAAAGTGGTAAGAACGGAAATATTGAAACTTCTGGAAGCCGGTATAATCTATCCTATAGCTGATAGTAGATGGGTAATTCATGTTCATTTTGTTCCTAAGAATGGAGGTATAACTGTTGTTCCTAATGATAAGAATGAACTTATTCCACAAAGAATTGTCACAGGCTATAGAATGGTAATTGATTTTAGAAAATTAAACAAAGCAACTAGAAAAGATCATTACCCTTTACCTTTTATTGATCAAATGCTTGAAAGATTATCTAAGCACACACACTTTTGCTTCATTGATGGATATTCTGGCTTTTCGCAAATACCTGTTTCTCAACCTAATCAAGAAAAGACCACTTTTACTTGTCCATTTGGAACCTATGCTTATAGACGTATGCCTTTTGGTTTATGTAATGCACCTACTACCTTTCAAAGATGTATGACTGCTATATTCTCTGACTTTTTTGAAAAGATTGTTGAGGTTTTCATGGATGACTTTTCTGTTTATGGGAAGTCTTTTGATGATTGTTTAAGCAATCTTGATAGAGTTTTGCAGAGATGCGAACAAACAAATCTTGTCTTGAATTGAGAGAAGTGCCACTTTATGGTTAGTGAAGGCATTGTCTTGGGTCATAAAATTTTTGAAAGAGGTATTGACGTAGACAAATCTAAGGTTGATGCAATTGAGAAAAATGCCATGTCCTAAAGATATAAAAGGTATTCGTAATTTCTTAGGTCATGCTGGTTTATATAGGAGATTTATCAAAGACTTTTCAAAAATTTATAGGCCTCTTACTAGTCTCATGCAAAAGGACATTCCTTTTGTTTTTTATGATGATTGTTTAGAAGCCTTTGAAACACTTAAGAAAGCCTTAATTTCTGGACCTATTGTTCAACCACCTGATTGGAACTTGCCTTTTGAAATTATGTGTGATGCTAGTGACTTGCCCGCTCCAATAGTAGAAGGAGTCGGCGCTGGCGTATCGGGTGTGGGACCTATCACACCCCAATTCACTTAGAACGTCCCTCCAAATATTACCCAGTTGCATCCACCGGCTCATCAGCAGTTACCAGTTCAACATCAGCAGTTACGAATTCAACATCATCCTCGTGTATTCAGACACCGGCTGGCCATTATTCAAACCCGGTTGATAATATGCTGGCAGGAACTCACTATCTCGCCGCAATCCCGATTGATGGAAACAGTCTGATAGAGATCGAGGCAAGGAATGCCATCGAGATGCTGAAGACAACTGTCGCGCAACAAGCAAATTACTCCATAGCCAACACTGGCTTCATTCTACTCCTCATCAAAGCCGCAGTAGAAGTCGGCATGGTGAGTCTCCTGCGGTTTCAGGCGGCACGTGGCGCCATAGGGCACAACAACCGCAGCAGAACCAGCCAGCAGTTTCTGATGCCCAGGCTATAGTTGACAATGCATGGGCTTTTCGGATGGCGGGCAATACATGAGCAGCCTATGTCCCGCCAGTAGCACAACCCCCACCCGCCGCAGCCCAACATGCTTAGCAGAGTACCGGAGTTCCAGGACAAACTATCAGAACTCCCTGTTTGGGCCCGCTCTGTGGAACAAGCATATGCCGCCGGATTTCCAGGGTCCCCACAAGGTATCTAACTATACTGCCGATCTAGAACCCGCTGAGTGGATCAAGATCTAGAACCCGTTGTGTGTGATCGGTATCTGACCATGATGCTCGAGTGACCAACGTGTACATGGTTGAAAAACTTGCCAGCTAATTCTATCAATAACTGGTAGGAGTTGAAGGAGTGCGTCATCAAGAATTTCCAGGGAACTTGCAAGCGTCCTACAACGATTGTTGACTTAGAGCATTGCGTTGAGAGGGATGATGAGTCAGCCCATCATTGGGCGCGACGGGTTGTAGAGATTATCCATGCTTTTGACAACATTACCGCTCAAACAACCGTTCTCGTGTTAGAAAGAAACTGCTGATTCCAACCTTTAGTTCAAAAATTCGGATGTTTGAAGAGAAAGGTCAGGGAGATGAGTGATCTCATGGATGACCTCACCAGGTATGCTGAGTTAGATAACACAAAAGATCCAACCTCAAATGATGAGAAATCTGGTAAAGGCAAGAAAAATGGTGGCAACAACAATTTTAGGAAGCCGTTTTCTGGTAATCGACCTCGTAGTTACGAGGAAGCTCTCAAAGGCCCGTGTCCAAAACATAGTGTGGATGGTAAGCCGGTCAACCACTCATTGGAAAACTGCTTTATCATGCAGGAATTCAAGAACAGAGCTTTTCAGAGTCACAACAATGGTGGTGGTAGTGGTGGATACCCAGGAAATCCTGGAGTCGGCGGCCCTGGGGACGACTTTCAAGGGATCGGCTTTCAAGGTAATAACTTCCTCGATGCTGGTTCCAGGGCACAGGTGAAGGATTCGGTTTTCGGGGGGGCTAGCAATGGTGGAGGCAATAATAAGCGAACCGCCTAGGGAAATCAGAACTAGGGGGTCCCTCCGGGTTTCAAAGCATTGTTCCCGGTGTGTACGATCATTGCTGATACCAGGGGCTCCCATGTAGGAGGCCTTGCATTTTCGATCATTGTTGATGTTTGTGATAGCCTTCTTAAGGCAGACTTGTTTAACTTGTGTTTTTACTCAGATATTGTTGATTCCGCTGACTCATATGTGTTCGAGCTGATGTATTCGAGACCTCAAGCCCCCTGACTTATAATATAAAGCTTGTATTATTTTAACTTGTGTCTAGAGTTGTGTTCTGATATCCTCCCGTGAGTCCCTAATCTTGATCATACACATTTGTGTGTATGATTAGTGTAGATTGAATCAGAGGCGTCACAAGTTGGTATCAGAGCCGACTGCTTGTAGGTACCCCCCTTTCCAACTCCTTGGCCGAGGTTGAGTCTAGCCCTTGGAAAACTTTTAGTAACATTGTTGTGTGGCTTATGGGCCCACATCACAATTGGGTGGTATTAGGATCTTTTATTCCTCGTCTTTACTATGGGACTCTGAACTCTCTTCTGTTCGGGTTAAATGATTTTGCCAACTCTTACTCTAGGATCTCGTATCCACTTCCCCCTGGTGGGCCCCTCATTCCAGATGGTCGCTTGATTCACCAAAAGTCTCTGAAGAAACTTTTGATGTTTTCCCAAGACCCTTGTGCCCACCGCCTTTGCAATTCCCTACCACCGATAAAATCCCAATGGATGACCCCATGCACTTGTCATTTGTACAATCATTCCCCATTGCTCTTGTTGGGAAACGTAGCATGGAAAAAAAATTATACGCTCACACAAAATCTATCCATGGAGATGCATAGAAATGAGTGGGAGAGTATGTCTACCTACCCTCATAGACCGAAACAGGTAGCGTTTCACAATGCGATTGGTGTAGTTGAACTTTCTTCGCGATCCACCGATTGAGTACCGAACGTACGACACCTCTGAGTTCTGCACACGTTCAGCTTGGTGACGTCCCTCGCCTTTTTGATCTAGCAAGATGTCGAGGTAGTAGATGAGTTCCGTCAGCACAACGGCGTGGTGACGATGATGGTGAAGTGATCCTCGCAGGGCGTCACCTAAGCACTACGAAAATATGACCGAGGGTGTAAACGGTGGAGGGGGCGCCGCACACGGCTAGGCAATTGTCTGAGGTGTGCTAGGCCCCCCACATATATATAGGTGGGAGGGAGAGGGGAGGCAGCCAGGGTGCGCCCCAAGTAAAATCTGAATCCTACTTGGGGTTTCCCCAAGTGGCGCCCCCTTCCATAAAACATCAGAGAGAAAAGGGAAGGGGAAGAGAGAAGGAGGGGGGTGAACCCCCTCTTTTCTTTCTCCCAATCGGCACAATAGAACCGAGTGGACTAGCGAAGGATATTTGTGTGGATGACACTCATCATGTAACTGTTACAACCTAGAGTAATACACAATAGCTCCAATTCATCAATTCAATGTAGGCATGTATTCCGTATATAGTCATATGTGATTATAATAAGAACTCGCATGGCATCTTTTGTCCTACCTTCTGTGCAACGGGGTCCATAAGGAAATCTAAGGGATATTAAGGCCTCCTTTTAATAGAGAACCGAAACAAAGTATTAACACATAGTGAATAATGAACTCCTCGAATTACAGTCATCCCCGGAGAGTATCTCGATTGTTGTCACCTTGAGGTCTGCGGCTGAGAACAACACCAAGTGCGTATAACTAGTAGTAAGATCAAGAACTCAAATATATTCATGAAAACATAGAGGGTTCAGATCTGAAATCATGGCACTCGGGCTCTAGTGACAAGCATTAAGCATACCAAAGTCATAGCAACATCAATCTCAGAACGTAGTGGATACTAGGGATCAAGCCCTAACAAATTAACTTGATTACATGACAAATCTCATACAACTCCATTACTGTCCATCAAGCCTACGAAGGAATTACTCACTCATGATGGTCAGCATCGTGGAATTGTTGATGAAGAAGGGTTGATGATGATGATGGCGGCGACGAATCCCCCTCTTCGGAGCCCCGAACAGACTCCAGTTCATTCCTCCTAATGAAGAATGCTACCTCTTGAGCACTGCGTTGGATTTCCCCGAAGAGGAGAGGATGATGCAGCAAAGTAGCATAAGTATTTGCCTCAGTTTTTGAGAACCAAGGTATCAATCTAGTAGGAGGCTACGCGCGAGTCCCTTGTACCTACACAAAAACAATAGCTCAATGCAACCAACTTTCTTAGGGGTTGTCAATCCCTTCACGGTCACTTACGAAAGTGAGATCTGATAGAGATGATAAATAATATTTTTGGTATTTTTGGTATAGAGATGCAAAGTAAAAAGTAAAAGCAAAGTAAAAGCAAAGCAATAATAAAAGTGATGGAGATTGATATGATGAGAAAGAGACCTGGGGGCCATAGGTTTCACTAGTGGCTTCTCTCAAGAGCATAAGTATTCTATGGTGGGTGAACAAATTACTGTTGAGAAATTGATAGAATTGAGCATAGTTATGAGAATATCTAGGTATGATCATGTATATGGGCATCACGCCCGAGACAAGTAGACCGACTCCTGCCTGCATCTACTACTATTACTCCACTCATCGACCTCTATCCAGCATGCATCTAGAGTATTAAGTTAAAAACGGAGTAACGCCTTAAGCAAGATGACATGATGTAGAGGGATAGTTTCATGCAATATGATAAAAAAACCATCTTGTTATCCTCGATGGCAACGATACAATACATGCCTTGCTGCCCCTTCTGTCACTGGGAAAGGAAACCGCAAGATCAAACCCAAAGCTAAGCACTTCTCCCACGGCAAGAACAACCAATCTAGTAGGCCAAACCAAACTGATAATTCGAAGAGACTTGCAAAGATAACCAATCATACATAAAAGAATTCAGAGAAGATTCAAATATTATTCATAGATAGACTGGATCATAAACCCACAATTCATCGGTCTCAACAAACACACCGCAAGAAGATTACATCGAATAGATCTCCACAAGAGAGGGGGGAAACATTGTATTGAGATCGCTACTAACTATGGACCCGTAGGTCTGAAATAAACTACTCACACTTCATCAAATGGGCTTGGATGATGATGTAGAAGCCCTCCGTGATCGATGCCCCCTCCGGCGGAGCTTCGGAACAGGCCACAAGATGGGATCTCGTGGATACAGAAAGTTGCGACGGTGGAATTAGGTTTTTGGCTCCGTCCCCGATCGTTTGGGGGTACGTGGATATATATGGGAGGAAGTAGTACATCGGTGGAGCTTCGAGGAGCCCATGAGGCAGGGGGGCGCCCTCCACCCTCGTGACCGCCTCGTGGCTTTCTTGACGGAGGGTCCAAGTCCCATGGATCTTACCTGATGAGAAAATCATATTCCGAAGGTTTCATTCCGTTTGGACTCCGTTTGATATTCTGTTTCTCCGAAACACTGAAATAGGCAAAAACAGCAATTCTGGGCTGGGCCTCCAGTTAATAGGTTAGTCCCAAAAATAATATAAAAGTGGAAAATAAAGCCCAATATAGTCCAAAACAGTAGATAATATAGCATGGAGCAATCAAAAATTATAGATATGTTGGAGACGTGTCAAAGAACAAGAGGTGGTGGCGGCTCCATATCATAAAACGCGATGAAACTTTCTCTCTGATTTTTTTCTTCGCCATACGGAACTTATAGGACCGAAGGTAGGGAAAACAGCGCCCCCTCCAGTATATCTTTTTTCTAGTATTTTTTTATATATTCAAGAAAAACTCTCCATAAATTTTCAGCCCAATCTGAGAACTTGTATTTTTGCACAAAAAAGAACACCATGATAGTTCTGCTGAAACAGCGTGAGTTTGTGTTAGTCTCATTCAAATCATGCAAATTAGAGTCCAAAACAAGAGCAAAAGTGTTTGGAAAAGTAGATACATTTGAGACATATCAACGCATCAAAGCAGTCCCCTCTCTTCAAAACCCCTCAACCTATTTCATCGAAGCGCTGCCGGGCTGCTCGCACCACCACCGCCACCGTTGCCTCCTCATTGCGAGGGATCTGCGACACGATTCCGGTGAGCCCAGACCCAAGGTCTCCCAATCGCCACCACTGTTGCCTTTCACACCACCCGGTGCACCTCCTGGACTCCCCGGCATGCCCTAGGACCACTGGAGTGTCGACTTGATCGACACCCAAGCCACGCTGCCATCGATGATGTGTCTTTGGTGAGCTCCATGACCTTTTGGCACACACACCTTGTCCATTTGGTTTCCCATGCTCATGTGCATCTCACTGGCCGGTTGATTCGTCCAAAACAACCTAAGAACGGGCGTGTCATCGCCACCCGAGAGAAAATGCTGCCGTTCTCAACTCTGACGAGCCACCACCATCATCTTCGTTGACCCAGGGCCAGCCATGACCACCAGAAGCTTCCCCGTCACCCTTTAGACCTCACCGACCACCTCGCCGTTGCCAAGGACGGGGAAACAACGAGTTCGTCCATGCCTGTAGCTTCCCCACTTTCCCCAACAATTCTAGTGACCTCTCTGACAACCTAAGCACCGGTTGAGCATCAGATCTAATCTCGTTCGCTAGATCTAGATCCTACATGTTAGATTAGATGACTTAAACGAGCCAGTACGTTTAAATCTTAGATGCCCAGATCACTTTACATCCGACATCCACGTTATGTTCCAGTGTTGAAATTGTATCAGCCAATCAGAGAGCGCCGCACGTCCTAGTTTAAAATGAAATCAAATTCGTTTAATCCAGAAAGTGGAAGATTTGTAGAAAATTCCCCTAAAACTTCAAAACATCATAACTTTCTGTGTGCAAGTCCAAAATAGATAAATCTTTTTGCAAAACAATCCATGTAGAATAACCTTTTTTTCACAACTATAAAAACAAACAATGAATATTTAAATTTCAAATTCAAATAGAACCAATTCAAATTGAATTAGGGCACAACTTGAAATTTATAAATTCGAATTAAGCTTGTGGCCTTGTCCTGCATCCAGGACGCACATGCATTCTTCAAATGTGTGTCCGCAAAAGTCGACGCAGCCGAAGCATCTCTTGCATGCGAGGATACTTCTAAAAGGAGGAATAGCGAAAGCAGCGAGTGTTGGCCACAACAAGCAACATCGTCGGGGGAGGGGGTTGAGAAGAGGGAGGGGCGACGAGGCAGTGCGTGGCAATCCCTACCGTCCGCGGGGTGGAGGCAGTCGGTTGGGACGGTGCAAGTGGGTGCTTGGAGGATCGGGCACTTATTTGTGCATGGGCAGAAGAAATCATGGTATAGATGATCATATAGCTGCCCATTCATCATCCAACTACTCAGATTTTCTACTGGCCCCAATTTCTCTTCAGGTACCTAACATAAATAGGGACGTGGTGTTTCTAAGCTCGTGCTCAAACGATCCCGGGTGAACAGTAAAATCCAAAAGAAATCATAAACTACTGATTACTTTTGTGACAAATATTGAGTAATGTTTTGAGTGCTCACAAAATTTCATCTTGACTAGTATTCTGGAAGTCATTGCGAGAAAAAGATGCTTCAAAAATGCTATTTTATTAACTATTTTTGGGTGCCAGTGTTATTTTTTGTCATGATTTTGACGAATGTTATTAAATGATGAGATTTTACAAGCACTGAAAACATTTGTCAAAGTTCACCCCAAAAAAGATTCAGATTTCCTTGAACGAAATTTGTAACTTCCAAAGGTTCTGACTTTTACGTTAGATCTGAACGATGTCAAAGCAGTCAGATATCGATCGCAAGTGGATTCCATCGTCATGTAACACAGCTCCTCATCCGCAAAAATAATGGGCTCCGTAGGAATCAAACCGAGGTCAATTCTCGCCAGACCACGAGGTCCATTACCACCACGCCAACACTTCATTGATCTCTTTTCTAAACCAAGTGTTTTATTTGAACTTTCATCTATACTATATGCGAGTGAAAAAGGAAATTGTTCTGGCCGTTTCCCTCCTTTTCAATTCAATTTCTCATTTTTCTTTTCTGCCCTTTTTTCAACCACTAATTTCTCATTACGCGCATATGTTTCCTTTTTTTCTATTTCTGTTCAATATCTCAAAAAAGTATACAACATATGTTTCCTTTTTCCTATTTTTGTTCAATTTCTCAAAAAAAACAAGATGGGGTTCGAACCTTCTACCTACAGCTAAGTTCACAACTCCATAACAACCTAGGCTATCTCAGTTTTGTTATCAAATTTTGTTTAGTGGTCAATTAAGAGTTAAATTATCTCTCTATGAATTGTAGTTTGGGTCAATTAAGAGTTAAATTCTGTTTCAAAAGATAAATCAGAGAGACAGTAGATGCAGCTTCTGTCAAGTAGATGTCATTGTAAGTGCATCTAGTGCCCCATAGTGATTTTGGTGTATTGAAGACTTATAGGTTAAGGGACAAATGCGTTTGTGAGTGTACACGGGTCTATAAGTCTATGAGGAGTTTGATATTTACAGAGAAAGTCGACCCCTAAAATGGATGACTTCAACTGAAGACTTTGGATCTCTAAAGACATTCCGAAGACTTTGAAAGTGAAGAAATTTGTGTGACCGTGAAGACTTGATATTCATGCGAGGAACATGAAGCGTGAAGACTTTTGTTTTCATAATTTTATTTTATCTTTCTTGAGTCATAGGAAACACCGTACTGTTAAAGGGGGTCGAGGTAAAACTAAGGAAAAGGTTTCCAGGTGATGCTCAACTCAAAATCCTACACCTACCAATACCTTTGAGTGAAGCCATTGGAAATCTCATACAGTTCAGTCAATTTCTTCAGTAGCAGAGACGAAGTTCTTCTGGTCTCTCAGGAATTTGATCTGACCGAGGAGTTAGGAATTCGCCAGTGCGGATTGCCTACAAGTGAGGAACATGATAGCCCTGAGGAATTCGAACCTCAAATTTCCGACTGTTGCTGTGCTATGCGTCAGCTGTCCCAAAATATCTTATCCACCTAACAGTTATATCATTGAGGGGCATTTATGTCTTATCATGTCGGGCTGCTCCCTAGGTTATAAATAGCCGCCCCTACAACCACTATCTGGTTGGATGCTCCGCGAGAAACTAACACTTTCCATTGAGAGCATCCCATCCTCCGAGGACTTTGAGCGAAAATCATCAAGTGAGGAAAAACCCAAAACCCCAAACCAAACACCTATAAACCCAAAGTGATTGAGAATCACTGAAGAGATTGTTCTTGTGTGGAACCGACGCTTGTTACCTTTGAGGACTATGCATTCTCCGGACGATTATCCAAGAGGAAATTGTGGATCACCGAGTGACCGAGTTTGTGAATGTTTGGAAGTCACCTGAAGACTTACCACGAGTGATTGGACGAGGTCTGTGTGACCTTAGTTCAAGGAGAATACAGTGAGGACTGTGTGTCCGGGACTGTGTGTCCTCATGTTTAAATACCTAGCCGCTCTAACCAGACGTACAACTGTCACAGCAGTTGGAACTGGTCTACCAAATCATTGTCTTCACCAAGCTAACTGGTTCTATTTCATCAACACTTCCATTTTTTCATTACTGTGTTGTGTACCTGTTCATATATGTTTGAGGACTTTGACTGAAGATGTTCTCAATTTCCTCAGTTCAATTTCTTCAGTATGTTTGTCTTCATTCTGTTTTATCCTATCCTTACGCTTTTTGTACTCTGTGTTGTGTTTCCAATTCATCATGATGTCCATGCTTATGTTATGTCATGCCTGCATCTGAGTACTTATTCCGCTGTAAGAACTTCTTCGCTTAGGAATTTCCTCATCCTAAAATTCCTCGGTGAAGAATTTATAAAAATCACCTATTCACCCCCTCTAGTCGACTTAATGCACTTTCAATTGGTATCAGAGCTAGGTACTGCCTTGTTCTGTGTGATTTTGGTTTAACCACCTAGAGTTTTAGTTATGTTGACCGCGGGAATGAAGACAGTGACATGCCCCATCTTTGACGGTCATGATTGTCCCAAGTGGAAGGCCATGATGAAGAAGCGCCTCACGGCGATGAACAATGAACTTTGGACCGTCACTGCGATTGGTCTTACTGACCTATGCAAGATGGCGGAGGATGATGATATTCGCAAGTACACTCTACTTAACCTCACGGCGAAAGACGTCATCTGCTCCGGCTTGTCGCAAAATCAGTTCAGGAATGTTATGCATCTTTGACATGTGAAGCTCATCTGGGACCGTCTATCTAAGGTCTATGAAGGTCATCGAACTCATCATGATCCCTGGTTTGGGGAATTCATGGAATCGCGAAAGGATATGACCTTCAATCCGGAATCATCATCCTCTTCGCCATGTCTTATGGCAAAAGGTGCCAAGGTAACTGAATGCTATCTATCTGAGTCTAGTGATGATGAATCTGGTGATGAATTTGGACCCAGCTATACCAAACTTGCTTCCCTTGCCACTAAACAACAAAGAGTTTTGGAAAAAGTTCAAAACATGTTGGATGAGAGCGATGATATGCTGGGTGAAGAAATGAATCAGTTGAAAGCTTTGGTTGAAAGTCTTCACAAACTTCAGACTAAGTTTGATAATCTTCAGAGTCATCATAGCACTCTCGTATATATATGAACACTTCAGATTATGTATTTCTTCAAAGAAAGCAAGATCTTGAGCAGTTAAGAGTGAGTTATGAAGATCTTTAGAAGGAGCATGATTCATTACTTACTCAACAAATCAGCGCTGCTCAGGAAGAATTTAATCCTCCATGTTTGAAGTGCATTGAACGCGAATCTGCTAATTCTTCACTTGAAAGTTCAAATGTTTCTATTGCTGCAAATTCTTCATCTGACTATGCTGTCACTAATTCCTCATCTAAGGATGCTTCTAGTATCACTGACCATGCAGGGCTGAAGGAATTGTATGTGACAGGCATCTGCAAAAGCCTCAAAGGGCATCAGGCTCTTTGTGATGTGCTTAAGAAGTAGATCCTCAACAAGAACCCTAGGAAAAAGGGTATTGCCTTTGAGAGGAAACTTAATGCTGATGGCACCTACTAGAAACCTGAGTAGTATCCAAAAACCTCATGGGTTGCTGCAAAGGGACCTTCAGTGGATCCATCTACTTTATCTGGCTTTACATGTGAATCTTCATATTCTTCTAATGAGTTATTTGACTCCAATTATAATCTGTTCAAAAATCAGAATGGTGAAGTATTTGCTAGATATGTTGGCACTAACTGCATGAATGGTCCACCTATGAAGAAAAAATGGGTTCCCAAAAGGTGCCTTGAAAGTCTTCAGGTGAATGTCATCATGACACCACCTGTGAAGAATAGGAATCCCAGATCAAATTCTTCATATGGACCAAAGTCTTCACATGAATCAAAGTCCTCATGTGAACATCATCATGCTAACATCTCCGTTTCACAGGGAAAGGCTAAGGGTTATGGATATGTGCATTATTCTTCAAATCATTATGTTCATAAATTCTCGAAGAATTTCTCTGCTTACTCATATGGTTACCCTAACCCCTCTTATGTGAAATGAAGTGGATTGGCGTCTATGCCACCTTTCTCTTATGGAGCTTGCAGAATAATGAACTCTTTGTCGCCCCTTCAGATGTGGGTGGTGAAGAAAAAGAACTAATCTCTTATGCAGGGTCAGGTCTCCAGACGAACCTAAAGGTATGAAGAATTTGCTGGAGACCTGAATATGCTTGAAAGGATGCAAGCTAATCGTGAAGGAATGAATTTTCATTTATCAAGTCCTCACATTACTTTACCTGTTCTATCGCTTGATGGAACTGATCTGATGAATTTTATGACATATTCTTCACTGATGAAGTATATGAGTTCGTAAGCTGCACTAATTCATTTGCAGGATGATCAACCCAAAGCCACTGAGTGGGTCCTTGATAGTGGATGTATGAATCACATGGCTGGTGACAGGAGCTTATTGATGGACTCTGCTTTATCTCCATCACATCTGAAGCATATCACATATGCTGACAAAGGCAAAAGCAAGGTATTGGGCCTAGGTAAGGTTGCAATCTCAAAGGATCGACACATGGACAAAGTCATGCTTGTCGAGTCCTTAGGGTTCAACCTGATGTTTGTCTCAATGCTTTGTGATCTTGATATGGTTGTTGTCTTTGGCAAGTATCGTTGTGTTGTGATCATGGAAGCTGACAATTCCAAAGTCTTTCAAGGCTTTAGGAGAGGAGATTTGTACATTGTTGATTTCTCTACAGGACCACAACCTGCTACATGTCTACTTGCAAAAGCTTCAGAAGGCTGGCTATGACATTGATGACTTGGTCATGCTGGCATGAGGAACTTGCACACGCTCACGAAGAAGAAGCACTTGTTTGCATAGTTTCCTTTCTGCTGACACTTGTTGCAAGTCACCTCTGAGAGCGGACGATGATAAGGAGCACTTGACCTTGGAGCTTGAGACTGAGCTTTGTTCTTATAGCCTGCGTTGGGAGGGTGGGAAGATCCATTGGCACCTTTGCTCTTCTACTGGTAGGGCTGGCGAAATGGAGGAGGAGGCGGAAGCCAGAACTTCTGTTGCTTAGCTGCCACTTGTGATGACGAAGAAGACTGAACGGCATCCCTGACTCCCTTCTTAGAAGCCTCACACTTGAGTTGAGCAGCTTCTTGCTTGAGTGCCATGTTATAGAATTGATCGAACTTACTCGGCTCAAGAAGCACGAGAGCTAACTGCAGATCTTCTCTGAGGCCACCTCTAAATTGATAGATCATACTCTTTTCATCAGGAACGTCTTGTTTAGCGAAGCGAGCAAGATTCTGAAACTGGATATTGTATTGATACATGGACATGCTGCCTTGCTTGAGATTGCGGAACTCCTCACGCTTGCTCTCAGCAACACTTGGTGGAATATGATGAGCTTTGAAGTCTTGGCAGAAATCATCCCAGGTAATCACACAACCTCCTCTGGAATCTCTGTATTGTTGATACCACTCAGCAGCTTGGTCCTTGAGTTCAAACGAAGCAAACTTGACAAAGTCCTCAAGCCTGACATTGCTACATTCAAAATGCTTGCAGATGCCCACGAGCCAATCATCCGCGTCTGTGGCCTCGACACAGTTGCTGAAAGACTTTGGCTGGTTTGCGAGGAACTGGTTGAGGGTAGCAAACTGAGGCTGATTGTTGAAATTCCCTTGGCCTTGATTTCCTTGGTTGCCTTGACCTTGGTTGCGCTCTTGCAAGAGTTGCAAAAGCATCTGAGTGTTGGTGTTGGTGGCTACCATGACAACTTGCCATGCCTCCGGAGGTGGAGGTGGTGGCGGAGGGTTCGACTAATCCCCATCATTGCGGTCCGGATTCAGACGTGTTGGAGGAGCCATCCTAAAGAGGGTGACATCCGTTAGAATCTTGATAGACAAGTTGAATCAACGGATAGAAATTGCCACATATAGTCTTCACAATAAACAATCGAGAAATAGAAAACGGAGGGGAAAATCTAGCTAGACCCATCCATCCCCGTAGCCCACTTGGGCCTCCTACAGCCCAGCAGCCGAGGACAAGGCCCAACCGCTCCTAACCCTAACCCTCTCCTGGTCGATCCCCTCCTCGTTCGGTCGTTCCCACGCGCGCCGCTCCTCCCTCCTCTCGCTCTCTCCTTCCCGCAACGCCCCCATCTCCCTTACAGCGCCCCATCCGCTCGATCCCTTGTCTCTCCTGCCCGATTCCCTTGACCTTCTCCCTCTCGTTCTCCTAGCGCCGCCGCATGCATCACACAGGGAGAGGAGCTCCCCACGCCAGCACCTCCCACTCCGCCGCCTCGCTCCCTTTCCCCATCCCTCCAGTGCCGACGTCGCCCCACCACCATTCGGCTCCTTCGCCGGAGGCTGCCGACGGGGCCCTACCAAACACTGTGTTGCCGGAGCCCCGCGCCAAGACCTCCCCTGCCTCGTCTTGTCTAGGGCGAGGAGGACGACCCGCATCTCCTCCCGTGCTCGATGCCACGGGCGTACCAAGGGCGCCTCCCATGGTTGTCGTTGCCCGCTGCTGCCCTTCTCCTTCTCCCGTGCGCCATCGCTGTCCAAGACCAGCAGGCCACCGCAGCGCCTTTTTGCCTCCTCATCCGCGTTCTGCTTGTCCTGGACCTCCCCTGCAAGCACTTGTCGCCGCGCCGAGTCCCTGCTCGCCTCCTCTTCTTTGCTTCTACACGAGGACGAGCCCCTGCCTCTGCCTCCCGCCGAGTTCGGGTGGCCCCTGTTCAAGCCGCCTATGACCCGTGCTTCTCCGTGGCTTCGTGTTGGACTGTCAAGACCGGCAAGACCGCAGGTGCCCGAACGAATACAAAGTTTTGCGTCAAGTACCTCTACCGCCATCTTCGGAATCCCATGAACGCCAAGTACCTCGACGCCCGACGCCAAGAACAACTACCGACGCCGAAGACCCATGGACCAAAAACGTCAAGTTCGACAACCGTTGACATGCACTTCGCCAAGTACCACGCCATCTTTGGAAGACCCGTGAACATCAAGTTCTCTGCCACGAACGGTTATAGTGTTGTAGATCCGGCAAGTACCCTCTCCGGATCATCAAGTTCGACTACCGATGACATATATCACAGCTGTCGCCTCCGGAAACCTCGGATGCGTCAAGTACCTCTCTAAAACGAACGTGTTCCACTACTCCCATGACTACCGTGTACGACTACTTCCACTACATCGCGAGAACGTCTACTTCCACTTTGAACTCGAACCGCCTCGAAAACGCACGCTTCAAAGGTATAACCGCCGAGACGACCGTCCGAGAATGAATGCTTGTGTTGTATGAGATGCACCCTTTGTCTGCACCTTGTCCGTATTGTCACTCGTTTCCATGCCACTAACCCGGGGGAACCGGTTACCGGGAGCACCCCACCATCCTCGCATGACACGCTCCTGTCACATCTTCTTTTGCATCGGTATCTCAATCGAGTTACCGGAACCGGAACGTTGCCATGGCACCGTTTTCGTTACTATTGCCGAGGCACCCCTTTTGTTTCCGCCACGATGACAAATGCTCCATATCATGCTCATATCAACATTTTCATAAAAAATGTATAAACTTGAACATGTCATTCGCATCGTGTTAATAACATTTAAAATGTTAAAAATTGTTGCTTTAAATTGCTAATGCACATGAGGATTTACCGGAATTGTTGTTTGTTATTTTTGGCCTCATTTAATCTTGCCTAGATAGGTAGTTTTGTTGCTCTTCACCTCTTGCCATGTTTAATAACATTTAATATTGTTGGGTACATAACCAAGAGCGAACTAAATAATTGTTGTGAAGTTCCGTCAATATGCAACTTGTTGCATATTGAGCTCCACTTAATTTGTAGTATTGTTTATGCACTTTGCCATGCCATGCCTCATTAAACCGGACATGCATCATACTTGGTTGTGCATCATGCCATGATTATGTGATGGTTGTTTACCATGTGGTTTGCTTCTTTCCGGTGTTGCTTCTGCGGGTTAGTTCCGATAATGTCGTGTTTGTGAGGATTCGTTCGACTACATCCATTTGTCTTCTTCATGGACTCGTTCTTCTTCCTTGCGGGATCTCAGGCAAGATGACCATACGCTCGAAATCACTTCTATCTTTGCTTGCTAGTTGTTCGCTCTATCGCTATGTCGCGCTACCTACCACTTGTTATATAATGCCTCCCATGTTGCCATGTCAAGCCTCTAACCCTCCTTCCTAGCAAACTTTTGTTTGGCTAAGTTACCGCTTTTTCTCAGCCCCTCTTATAGCGTTGCTAGTTGCACGTGAAGCTGAAGTTTGTTCCATGTTGGAACATGGATATGTTTGGGATATCACAATATCTCTTACTTAATTAATGCATCTATATACTTGGTAAAGGGTGGAAGGCTCGGCCTTATGCCTGGTGTTTTGTTCCACTCTTGCCGCCCAAGTTTTCGTCATACCTATGTTATGTTCCTTGATTTTGCGTTCCTTACGCGGTTGGGTGTTATGGGAGCCCCTTGGCAGTTCGCTTTGAATAAAACTCCTCCAGAAGGGCCCAACCTTGGTTTTACCATTTGCCTCACCACCACCTACGTTTCCCTTGGGAGTCACGCTCTCGAGGGTCCTCTTTATTTTAACCCCCCCGGGCCAGTGCTTCTCTAAGCGTTGGTCCGAACCAGAGCCACTTGCGGCACCACCTCGGGGAAACTTGAGGGCTGGTTTTAGTTGTACGTAGTGTTCATCCGGTGTTGCCCTGAGAAAGAGATATGTGCAGCTCCTATCGGGATGTCGGCGCATCGGGCGGTCTTGCTGGTCTTGTTTTACCATTGTCGAAATGTCTTGTAACCGGGATTCCGAGACTGGTCGGGTCTTCCCGGGAGAAGGAACATCCTTCGTTGACCGTGAGAGCTTGTGATGGGCTAGGTTGGGACACCCCTGCAGGGTTTTGAAATTTCAAAAGCCATGCCCGCGGTTATGGGCAGATGGGAATTTGTTAATGTCCGGTTGTAGAGAACTTGACACTTAATTAAAAGGCATCAACCGCATGTGTAGCCATGATGATCTCTTCTCGGCGGAGTCCGGGAAGTGAACACGGTTCTTGTGTTATGCTTGAACGTAAGTAGATTAAGGATCACTTCTTGATCACTTCTAGTTCACGATTGCTGCGTGGCTTCTCTTCTCGCTCTCATTTGTGTATGTTAGCCACCATATATGCTTAGTGCTTGCTGCAACTCCACCTCATTACCCTATCCTACCCATAAGCTTAAATAGTCTTGATCTCGCGGGTGTGAGATTGTTGAGTCCTCGTGGCTCACAGATACTTCCAAATAGTTTCAGGTGCCGATGATACCAGAGCAGGTGACGCAACCAAGCTCAAGTGGGAGCTCGATGAAGATCTTGATCGTTGTTTTGTTTCGTTTCCTGTTGATCAGTAGTGGAGCCCAGTTGGGACGATCAGGGATCTACCATTTGGGGCTGTCTTCTTTTATTTTGGTTCCGTAGTCAGACCTTTGTTTGTATTCTGGATGATGTATGTTTAACTTGTATTGTGTGAAGTGGCGATTGTAAGCCAACTCTTTATCCCTTTCTTATTCAGTACATGGGATTGTGTGAAGATTACCCTCTTGCGACAAACCTACCATGCGGCTATGCCACTAAATCGTGCCCCAACACGTGGGAGATATAGCCGCATCGTGGGTGTTACAAGTTGGTAATCAGAGCCATCCCCGACTTAGGAGCCCCCTGCTTGATTGAATCGCTGACGTTGTTGAGTCTAGAACAAAATGTTTTGAGTCTTAGGATTTTATATATATCGGAGAGTAGGATTCTTTTTACTCCTCAGTCCCTTCGTCGCTCTGGTGAGGCCTCCCGACGTAGAGTTTTGACTATTCTCTCCTCAAATTTCATGAAAAAATTAGGATCACACGGGTATCTTGGAATCATTCCGATGGTTTTGTGACGAGAACATTGTTCTTGGTGCCTCCTGACATTTAGGGGTTGTGGCAGTGTCCCGAGGAGTTGAGCTCCGAGGTGTTGTCGTCACAATTTTATCGTTGCAGTTCTGGAATACCTGAGCTCGCCGACATCGAAAATCTCTTTTATGTAGTTGTTGGTGAGATAACCTCGACGCCACCCAGTACTGGGGCGGGAGTTCGGGAGTATTGCCATAATTCGTATAACGGATGCTTTTCGAAGGTTGAGGTAAATGATTTCCGAAGGTTTCTTGGTTATGTGTTGAAGGATGGATACAGCTGGATGTAGGAATTTTTAGTTTGGGTGAGATATTATGCTTCCCCTGTATCCCCAACACCTGTTTGCATAACCAGAAAGTTTTGGGAGTTTATAAGTGGGAATTCAAGTATCATGTAGGATATCTTTCCAACAGACACATGATATGATATGGGGTCTATCATATGTTTGTTTTTGTCTTATGATGCAAGCCAATCCTTTGTTTTGTTTTCAGTTGTGGTATTCGAGTTGCTTCAAAGTCAAATGTGGAATCCATACCTTTTCCTAAGCGGTGTTCTCACATTTCTATGTGAATACTAATCCTTCATGATAATCGAGATTGTCTTGTCAATTATTATTTTCAACCAACATGTTTCTGTGGATCCGATCATTTTCGACATCTGCAAAATCAACTCTAAGTTTTCTCAACAGTGTTTGTTTCATCCGTCCCAAGTTACCTTTTTTCCCACCCTCCCAACCCCTTTCCTTCAAGGAATCAAATGTATTAATCAAGTATCAATTTTATTCATGTGTACTTTCTTCATTCTTTTCCTTCAATGTTCTTAACCGGCGATTCTCGGGAAGATACTAATGGAGCCTCAAGTTCATCATTCTTAATTCTTTTTCTTCTTTGGTGGATTAAATTCAAGCTTTGTCGATCATATCTTTTCCTCATTTCAAATGCTTTCTCATGCCAGCGCACCTCTTAATCATTCACTTCTCGCTATTCAATTGTTCCGGAGTGCCGAAGATATCTCAGTAGATTCACGTTTCCGTTCTCAATCCATTCAAGTTATTTCGAGGTTGTTATCTCATACAAGCCATTTAATTTAACCGGTGCAATCTCTCTTTTAAATCATTTCAACGGTTTTTCTTTTGAGTGGGCCCTAACCCACAGGTCTTTTCCCAGGATCTTACCTGACTCTTCTAATTTTTCCCGGAGCTATTCTCAAATCTTTTAAAGTTTGACGTAAGAATGAATTATCATCAGTCATATGTCTTCCTCCAAGATCTTTCAAATTCTTTTCATTGTTGGATAAACTCCTTCATTATTCATTCTCCCAAAGTATCTCAATAATTCATGGTGGTGTTTCTCGTCGTCATTCTCGGATTTTGAAGACCGAAGAAGAGTTTTCCCTTAAATCTTGTTCTGTTCTATCAAAGATTCGTGGTTCTAGCGTTATGCCATCCTCTCATAATTGTTTTCCATTGTGAGAATTCTATTCACCCATCCGGAGCAATTCATGAGTCTTTTCAGTTTGATTCTCCGGAGGCCATCATTTCAGAAGATTTATTTGTTCTTTCCAATATTACTGGTGAATCGTTCAAATATCTTCATGATCTCTCTGTTCTCATGTATCTAAATCCCCTCAAGTATCTTCTTTCATTTTTCCAATTCTTCCCGGTGAATTGTGCCTTTGCTATTTTCATTTTCAATTCTTACGGTGGTTCTTCAAAGATTCTTCTTCCTTCGTTTATCATATCAATTCATTCGTTCTTTCCAATCCTACCGGTGGATCGTTGAAGACCTTCTCAAGTTTGCGCTATATCTCTCTTAATCTTTTTTTCTATGAGAATAAGTAGTATGCCAAGTCCGTTGCTTGTCATCAATTTAAATTGGTGAAGGATACGCATAACATAATTCTTATTCTTGCTTCATCCAAATGATGGATGCATTCTTCCGGAGTTTGTTCATGACGAATAAATTCTTGATGCCAAGTTGCTTCATCTTTTCTTTTCCGGAGTTTCAAGTTTCCTGCTTTATCTCATCGCGAAGCTCCATCTAAATCATTGCAAGGCCTCACCTTGTATTTTCAACTTCTCTTTCTTTCGTCATCCTTTTATCACCAGAGTTCTTCATGGAGGCTCTACATGGTGGCTCGACAAGGATTATTTTCAATCTTCGATCGTTCTTCAAGATTTCTCTCAAAGTTTTGATCTGCCAAGCTATACTAAAAATAAACATGGTGTTCAACACATGTCTTGTTTTGAGGAGTTCAAGCATTCTTTATCTTGCATTCCGAAGTGCAATTCTTTCATATCTCATCTTTTGAGGTGGTGTTTTGTCACTCTTGACAATTTCTCTTCGTATGTCGTGATTCAACAGTTGTCAGGAATGAGATAATTAAATCCATCAATTACTTCGTTGGAGTATCTTGGTTTAGATTTCACTAAAATCCTTCCATTGGGAATGTTGCTATTGTGATGCTTATCAATGATCCAATCTTCTCCTTCCTATCCCAGTGAAATAAGCTTCTCGTCTCCTTGTTGATATCAATCCAATCTGTTGTGTCTGTAGTGGCAGAATTTCACCTCATAGTTTTGAGATGTTCTCCATAAGTCCACTACAAGCTTGTTCTTTCCGTTGGTGGTTTTCTAACAACTCTGTTATAACCTTCTTGGAAGGGTGTTTTCCAAGCTCATTTGTGGTAGAAGTTGTCATTTTCTTCTCAATTCTTTCCTTGCCAACGGTTCAACTTCTATTCTTTCATTCCGGAGGCATAGTGATGTTGCTCTCTTCATCCATCATCCACATTTTAGCCAAAGATCATGTTCTTTCCTTTTGCTTATCCATTCAATTGGAGTGTCGTGTCCTTCATTCAAGTTCTCTCATCTTGTCAAGTTTTACCTCCCTTCTCAACTGGAGTGCTGTCTGAAATCTTTCTTACCCATTGTGCCATTCTTTCAATAGTTCCGGAGGCAGTGTGTTGTTGATTTCATCAAGTATCACCTCATCTTGTCAAGTTCATGTTCAATTCTTTCCATTTACAGTCGGAGTGCTGCCCAAATTATATCATTCTTTTTCCTCCTATATCTTGTGCTAACCGGAGTGTTGTGGCTATCATTCGTCTAACCGGAGTCTCATCCAAGTGCTTTCATTTTGCCAAGTTTGTATTCTATGCCTTCCATTTCCAACCAGAGTGTTTTCGTAATTGATCTTTATCGTTCCTTGTTCATCTCATTTCAACCGGAGTGCTTGAATGTACTTCTTGTCCATTGCAACCCTTTTTTCTGTCTTTCAATCTACAAGGCTCTAGTAAGGTTCCTTGTTCCTCTTTTCTAACGGAGTGTTTGCAACTTTGTTCATCTTCGTTGTATTCTTTCTTTCAATTTGTTCAACCTCTGAAGGCTCGTGGTTTCACTCGTTTGTCCAAGAAGCAGCTTAGTTTTACCTCTTCTCTTCCTCTTTGTTTCTCTCCAGTGACATCCTTAGATCTCGGGACGAGATCCTCTCGTAGTGGTGGAGTGTTGTGACGCCCCAAGACCGGCGCTCCAGATGCCTTCCTTGTTTTCTGAGATTCGTCGTGTGATTTGTTTGGTTCGTTGCATTCATCCTTGCATCATGTGCATTGCATCATGTCATCATGCAACCCGTTTTTAAACTCAACTAAATAAATTGCATGGATATTCGGTCCATTTAAACCGAGGGAATTCACATTGTGATTCTGTTTATAACATATCCTCCAAATATTAGGGAGCTACATTAAATATTCCTTTAATTTGGAATTTATCACAACACACTTGCAAAAATAACCCCATGCCTTTTCTGCTTCGAGTTGATCCCCAAACCTTGCTGACAATTCCTTCTCCATTTATCGAGGCTCCTCCGAAAATCTTAACATTTTTGGACACGTTTAATTCCTAGTCCTTGTTCAAACCTTTTTATGTAAATTCAAATAACTTTGAATTTAATTCTTGCAATCATGTCCACTCCTATTTTTCTTGGACCGTGCACATTTTTGTGAGTCCGGAAAGATTTTTCGCCCTGCCAAACTCCTTTTCTACTCCTCTGTTCATTTCTTTTATCTCTTGTGTATTTTTCTTTTTATTATGAGAAATAGAAAATGGAGGGGAAAATCCAGCTAGACCTATACATCCCCGTAGCCCACTTGGGCCTCCTACAGCCCAGCAGCCGAGGCCAAGGCCCAACCGCTCCTAACCCTAACCCTCTCCTGGTTGATCCCCTCCTCGTTCGGTCATTCCCACACGCGCCGCTCCTCCCTCCTCTTGCTCTCTCCTTCCCGCAACGCCCCCATCTCCCTCGCAGCGCCCCATCCGCTCGATCCCCTGTCTCTCCTGCCCGTTTCCCTCGACCCTCTCCCTCTCATTCTCCTAGCACCGCCGCACGCATCGCATAGGGAGAGGAGCTCCCCACGCCAGCACCTCCCACTCTGCCGCCTTGCTCCCTTTCCCCATCCCTCTAGTGCCGACGTCGCCCCGCCACCACTCGACTCCTTCGCTGGAGGCTGCCGACGGGGCCCTGCCAGACACTGCATCGCCGGAGCCCCGCGCCAAGACCTCCTGTGGGAGTCCTGGATTAGGGGGTCTCCGGACAGCCGGACTATCTCCATTGGCCGGACTGTTAGACTATGAAGATACAGGATTCAAGACTTCGTCTCGTGTCCGGATGGGACTCTACTTGGCGTAGAAGGCAAGCTAGGCAATATGGATATGTGTATCTCCTCCTTTGTAACCGACCTTGTGTAACCCTAACCCCTCCAATGTCTATATAAACCGGAGGATTTTGTCCGTAGGACAACATATACAATCATACCATAGGCTAGCTTCTAGGGTTTAGCCTCTCTGATCTCGTGGTAGATCTACTCTTGTACTACCCATATCATCAATATTAATCAAGCAGGACATAGGGTTTTACCTCCATCAAGAGGGCCCGAACCTGGGTAAAACATTGTGTCCCCTGCCTCCTGTTACCATTCGCCTTAGACGCACAGTTCGGGACCCCCTACCCGAGATCCGCCGGTTTTCACACCGACATTGGTGCTTTCATTGAGAGTTCCTCTGTGTCGTCGCCGTTAGGCTTGATGGCTGCTACTATCATCGATAGCAATGCAGTCCAGGGTGAGACTTTTCTCCCCGGACAAATCTTCATATTCGGCGGGTTTGCACTGTGGTCCAATTCGCTTGGCCCTCTGGAGCAGATTGAAAGTACCGGTGGAGACTTGATCTTCGACGGATTCGAGCCTCTGCCTTGTGCGTCACATGGTCACGATGAGTACGATTTAGCTCTACCATCGGACAGTGTTCAGGAGATCGCACAGGCAGCTGCTCCGACCCTCAACTCAGAGCCAGTTGCGCCGTCCATGGACCGGTGGATGGACCCCGCCACGGAGGCCTTACCCTTAGCGGCGATCGAGCCAAACATCGACCTTAGCTTGCACGAGAGCCGTGTTGATAAACTGCCGGATCCCTCTCCGGCCACGGACTCCGAACCGCCCGTGCCCGTTCCTATCGAATCCGATTGGGCGCCGATCATGGAGTTTACCTCCGCGGATATTTTTCAGCACTCGCCCTTTGGTGACATACTGAACTCATTAAGGTCTCTCTCCTTGTCAGGAGGATCCTGGCCGAACTATGTCCGGCAGGACTGGGATGCGGACGACGAAGAAATTAGCGGCCCACCCACTACCCACTTAGTAGCCACTACCGATGACTTAACCAACATGCTCCACTTACGACTCCGAAGACATCGACGGTGTGGACGATGATGCGGGAGACGAAGAGGAACCACTGCCCACAGGGCACTGGACAGCCACCTCATCATACGATATATACATGGTGCATACACTAAAAGAAGGCAATGGCGACGAGATAGCGGAGGATGACCCCTCCAAGAAGCAACCCAAGCGCCAACGTCAACGGCGCCGCTCTAAGTCCCGCCAAAGCAAAAGTGGGTATACCGGCACAGGAGATAATAACACTCCGGATAGTGCCGAAGACAACAACAATCCCCTCCAACAAGATTTAGAGCAGGAGGATGGAAGAGCCAGCCCTCCTGAGAGAGCGGCAGATGGAGAGGCGGAGGATGATAATTACATGCCCCCCTCCGAAGACGAGGCAAGCCTCGGCGACAACAAATTCGCCGTGCCAGAGGATCCTGTCGAACAAGAGCGCTTCAAACGCCGGCTTATAGCCATGGCAAATAGCCTTAAGAAAAAGCAGCAGCAGCTTCAAGCTGATCAAGATCTGCTAGTTGACAGATGGACTGAAGTCCTCGTGGACGAGGAAAATAAACTCGAGCGCCCCTCCAAGAGTTACCCAAAATGCAGGTTGCTTCCCCGACTGGAGGAAGAAGCGTATGACGCAGCTGATCGGCCACCTCGTGGCCGCGATAGAGAGGCATTCCAGCCAAAAACTCAGTCAGCACCCCGACGCCATTCAAATAAAAAGGCATGGGGAGATACGCCAGACCTGCGAGACATATTGGAGGACAAAGCAAAGCATGCAAGATCGATCTACGGATCACGAGGGCGCGCCACTATGCGAGATGATAAACGTCACACCGGATACAGTAAAAGTAAATCCGGTCGGGCCGAACACAGCGGGCAAGACCCATTCGAGCTGCATTGTGATATAGCCCAATACAGAGGAGCCGCACACCCCTTATGCTTCACAGACGAAGTAATGGATCATCAAATCCCATAAGGTTTCAAACCTGTGAATATTGAATCATACGACGGCACAACAGATCCCGCGGTATGGATCGAGGATTTCCTCCTCCACATCCACATGGACCGCGGTGATGACTTACACGCCATCAAATACCTCCCACTAAAGCTCAAGGGACCAGCACGGCATTGGCTTAACAGCTTGCTAGCAGAGTCCATTAGCTGTTGGGAAGATCTGGAAGCCGCATTCCTCGACAACTTTCAGGGCACTTATGTGCGACCACCAGATGCCGATGACTTGAGCCACATAATTCAGCAGCCAGAAGAATCGGCCAGGCAATTCTGGACTCGGTTCCTAACAAAGAAAAATCAAATCGTCGACTGTCCGGATGTAGAGGCCCTAACGGCTTTCAAACACAACATCCGGGATGAATGGCTAGCCCGGCACCTTGGTCAGGAAAAGTCGAAATCTATGGCAGCCCTCACGACACTCATGACCCGCTTTTGTGTGGGAGAAGACAGCTGGCTGGCTCGCGGTAATAACATATCAAAGAACCATGGTACTTCGGATACCAAGGACGGCAATAGCAGGTCACGTCGCAACAAACATAAGCGCCGCATTAACAGCGATAATAACGATGATACGGCAGTCAATGCCGGATTCAAAGGCTCTAAACCCGGTCAGCGGAAAAAGCCATTCAAACAAAGTACGCCGGGTCCGTCCAGCTTGGACCGTATACTCGATCGCTCGTGTCAAATACACGGCACCCCAGAAAAGCCAGCCAATCACACCAACAGGGATTGTTGGGTGTTCAAGCAGGCCGGCAAGTAAATTGCCGAAAACAAGGACAAGGGGCCACATAGCGATGACGAGGAGGAGCCCCGGCAGCCACACACCGGAGGATAGAAGAGGTTTCCCCCACAAGTGCGGACGGTGAACATGATATACGCTACCCACATCCCCAAGAGGGAGCGGAAGTGTGCGCTTAGGGAAGTATATGCGTTGGAGCCAGTCGCCCCAAAGTTCAACCCATGGTCCTCCTATCCAATCACTTTCGATCACAGGGACCATCCCACTAGTATCCGTCATGGCAGATTCGCTACACTGGTTCTGGACCCAATCATCGATGGATTTCACCTCACTCGAGTCCTTATGGATGGCGGCAGCAGCCTGAACCTGCTTTATCAGGACACAGTGCGCAAAATGGGTGTAGACCCCTCAAGGATCAAACCCACAAAAACGACCTTTAAGGGCGTCATTCCAGGCGTAGAGGCCCATTGCACAGGCTCAATTACACTAGAAGTGGTCTTCGGATCCCCGGACAACTTAAGAAGCGAAGAGTTAATCTTCGATATAGTCTCGTTCCGCAGTGGTTATCATGCACTGCTCGGGCGAACCGCATTTGCGAGATTCAATGCGGTACCGCATTATGCATACCTCAAGCTCAAGATGCCAGGACCTCGCGGGGTTATTATAGTCAATGGAAACAGAGAGCGCTCTCTGCGAACGGAGGAGCACACCGCGACCCTCGCAGCAGAAGCGCAAAACAACCTCTCAAGGCAATCCACTAGTTCGGCGTTTCAAGACCCGGACACCTTCAAGCGTGCTCGGAGCAATCGGCAACTAGACCGCCTGGCGCGATCTGAGCTCACGTAGCAATGCGGCCCCACCCCAGTCCTAGCCGAACGGCGAAACTCATGCCACGCGTACATAATTACGCATTAAAAATACCATGGGCACAGGTGGGGAGGGGGGACACACTGCGGCACGCCCCAAGACGCGGCTTAAACCGCACTAGGGGCTTCCTGTTTGGTTATTTTTCCCTTTTTCAGGACCTTAATCTCTGGAAACCCTGTCCGGCAGCACTATCGCCGAACACATGATGCAGCAACCAAGGAGGCAGAAAGCTATGTTACACCATAGAATTCCCAGGTGGATTACAATAACGAGTGAAATATTTGATTTAATACTGTTCCTCAGCTGGCCCTTGGAAGGGACATAGTCCTACGCTTTGCTTATCGCACCATCTGTATCATTCTGCTTTAAACGCACGTTTTTGAATAAACAATGCATAACATCACGACTATTATTGCATTCTTGTTATATATATGTGTGTTCATTAACGACGCCTTGCAACCGCACACTTTGGTATGACCAATACACCAGGGACTTACGTACCCCACAATATGGTGTGAAAAGTCCGAACACTTTCACAAGTGCGGCACCCCGAACTTATAGCATTATATGCATCAGCTCCGAATCATGTCTTTGGTCAAATGTTGGGTTTGCCCGGCTCCTATGTTTTGGTACCTTATGTTCCGCTCTATCGGCTAAGGTAGCGCTAGGAGAACTACTGAATTGTGCCCCGGTTCTGCTGGGCTTAGCACCTCAGTAGAGAAAGCTAAAACTGACTGTCATGATAAGGCGAGAGACTGGTCGCTGTTCGGCGAGGTTTTCGAGTCCCTAAAGACTTATGCCGCTTAGAGCGAGGGGCCGGCCCTGTCCGGCTTAAAGGCGTGTATCGCGCCCCGAATTCGGCCTTCCGAATACCAGGGGCTTCGCCGAAATTTAAAATTATAGAATTCTATGGCTAAGTGAGAGTGATAAAGCATTATTAGTCCGGTTGCCTTGTTCGTTGTGCTGAGCACCTCCCTCGAAGGATCCAAACATGGGAACAAGAGTGCTCAGGTTTATCCCGAACACCCCAGCACTTGTGGCATGGGGGCAGAAGCCGAGGACTAGCCATCTCTCAGATTGGATAAACAGCCAAACAGAAGGTAATATTTTAAATTCACACAAGCGTTGCATAGCGCATATGAAACAAGTTTTCACCATACAGGATCACACGAGCAAGTTTACTCAAATATTACATCCTTTGAACATTCATCCGCTACAAGACGGGCACCCTTCAGGACACCCTCATAATAAATTTCGAGGGTGCGATGCTCCTTGCCCTGTGGCGGTCCTTCCTTGATCAGCTTCACGGCGCCTAGCTTGGCCCACTGCACCTTCACACGGGCGAAAGCCCGGCGTGCACCTTCGATGCAGACGGACCGCTTGACGACCTCCAGCCGTGGGCAGGCATCCACAAGCCACCTCACCAGGCCGAAGTAGTTGTTCAGAAGGGCGTCGCCAGGCCATAGCCGGACTATAAGGCCCTTCATGGCCTATTCGGCTGCCTTGTGCAGCTCGACCAGCTGCTTTAGTTGGTCGCTCAGAGGCATCGGGTGTTCGGTCCCAGTATACTGAGACCAGAACAGCTTCTCCGTTGAGCTTCCCTCCTCGGCCTGGTAAAACTGCGCGGCATCTGACACACTGCGGGGCAAATCTATGAATGCTCCTGGAGAGCTCTGAATTCAGGTAAGTAATCGGTAATTTACTTTCACATGCTTGCTCTACATATAGAATGCCTTACCCGCCACTATCTTCTTCATTGTGTCGATCTCCTGGAGGGCCTTTTGGGCTTCGGCCTTGGCACTTTTTGCGCTCTCGAGGGCCGCGGCAAGCTCAGACTCCCGCGTCTTCGAGTCAAGCTCCAACGCCTCGTGCTTCGTCACGAGAGCCTGGAGCTCTTGCTGCTCCTCGCCCACCCGAGCCTCTTGTTTTTCTCGCTCGGTGCGCTCCTTGGCCACTTTATCTTCGGCCTCGGGCAGTGCTTGCTTTAGGGTCACCACTTCGGTCGTGGCCCCTGGCAAATTCATGATGATCCTGTCATTTTGCAATCGCACTCTTTTTATACACATCCACAGACTAGGTACTAGTTACCTTTGTTCTCCTCGAGCTGCCTCTTGGCAAGGTCGAGCTCGTCCTGGGACCCTTTAAGGTACTGCTTCAGTAGGACAACCTCCGTAGTCAGTGCGGGCCAGCAGTGAAGCCTGCATACGCATATTGACATACTCATATTAGACTCATGCGATATTGTTTGATCCTCTGTTCGGCTCTTCTTTGTGAACACCGAACAGAGCATCAGGGGCTACTGTCTATGCGGTAATATTTTCCTATATTTCAAACACTTACCTCAAAGCCTGTTAGAAGGCTGGCACAGGCTTCAGTCAATCCGCTCTTGGCGGACTGAACCTTCTGGATCACCGCACTCATGATAGTGCGGTGCTCCTTGTCAATGGAAGCGCTGCGAAGCGCTTCCAACAGATTGTCCGGCACCTCTGGATGAGCAGAGGTCACAGGTACAGGCGTCTCGCCCCTTTTAGAAGGAGGCCGCCTGCCCGAGCCCGGAACCACTAGAGGTCCTGGTGTGGTGTTCAGCTGAGGGCCGAACTCTGAGCTCTCGGGGGCCTTGTCCCCTCGGCTCTCGGAGTCCGGGAGGCCGCCTTGAGGCGCCTCCGGGACTGTCTCCCCTTGACCCGGTGCCTCGTGAGATAGCACCTCGGCGTCGTCAGCAGGATGAGAGGAGGTGGCGGTCGGGACTGGATCGCTATCCATGTCCGACGAGCCCAGGGAGCCGTCCGATGATACATCGATACTAGCTCGTGGCAGCCTGCATAATCATGTTCGGCGTTAGGGAAAGCAGTGCGACAAAGGAATGCTATGCGTTACTCTGGTATCCGAATACTTACGATCTCCCAAGGGGCTTGGCCCTGGACAACCTGTAACACCCCGGATATGATTTACCTAATATGTAATCCAACTCTTGCCGTTTCTGGCGTTAAGTTATTTTATTTTCTCGGGTTCGGTTTTTTGTCTCCGTGTGTTGTTATCGTTGTCATGCATCTCATATCATGTCATCATGTGCATTGCATTTGCATACGTGTTCATCTCATGCATTCGAGCATTTTCCCCGTTGTCTGTTTTGCATTCCGGCGCTTCGTTCTCCTCCGGTGGTCATTTCTACCTTTCTTTCGTGTGTGGAGATTAAACATTTCCGGATTGGACCGAGACTTGCCAAGCGGCCTTGGTTTACTACCGGTAGACCGCCTGTCAAGTTTCGTGCCATTTGGAGTTCGTTTGATGCTCCAACGGTTAACCGAGGGACCGAAAAGGCCTCGTCTGTGTTGCAGCCCAACACCCCTCCAAGTTGGCCCAAAACCCATCAAAACCCTCTCCATCATCTAGAGCGTTCGATCACGATCGCGTGGCCGAAAACCGCACCTCATTTGGACTCTCCTAGCTCCCTCTATGCCTATATATACACCTCCCCATCAAAAAATTCGCGGTGCAAACCTACCCTAACTCTCCCCGCCGCCACCGGACAAAATCGCCACCGATGGACACGTCCGGATCCGCCGGCCCGCACCAATCGACGCCCGCCACGTGGCGCTGCACCCACATCGCCACCGCGCGCCGTCGTGCCGGCCCGCCCGGGCCCGTGCGGGGCCCTCCCC
>NC_041382.1:590646171-590655725 GCF_002162155.2 Triticum dicoccoides | reverse complement strand
CATCGTCGCCCTACCCCGCCGCCATCTCCGCCAATGCCGGCGCCCGGAGCTGCGCCGGCCACCGCCACCATCGTCGGCGAGCTCCGCCGACACTTCCCGACGCCGGCGCACCGCCCCGTCCACGGCCGCGCCTCGCCGCCCTGCCTCTCCGGCCATCTCCGCCTCCGCCGCCCTCCGCCGTTCCCCGCGTCATCACCGGCAAGTCCCTCTCCGGCCGGCCAACCCCCTCTCCGGTGAACCTCGAAGTCCGTGCCCGGCCGGATCTAGATCTAAGATTTGTCTCGGGTTGACTTTTTGCCTCAAACCCTAGATATTTTGCCCTTGTTCATCGCATCGTAACTCCTCATCCGTAGCTCCGTGTTGGGCATATAGCATATCAAAATGTTCGCCTCAGAGAGCACATCATTTAATCTCATTGCATCATTTTCATTTGAGTTCATCTTGATGCCCGAAATGCTGTTAGAAGAATGCTATTTGAGATAATTGTCAGATCTACTGCTCCAATTAGATATTTGTCATTTTTGCCATGATTATTGTGTGCATGATATGCCCCTGAGTTCTACATGTGTTTTGTCATATGCTTTGCCATCTTTCCAGAGGTGCAACCCATGTATTTTTGTGATGTGTGTGTTGACTAGCACAAGCTTGCCAAGTGGTGCATTCGTTAATGCTGATTTCAGGGACTTAGCATTTCCACTAAGTCCTTGATCTGTTTATCTCAATATGCCATATGTTCATGTTGTTTCCTAGTGATCTGTGCCTCTTTTGAGGATGATCAGTCAGGATGTTTTGTTAGTCTTGTAATGCTCTATCCATCCATGTCTTTGTTTGCAATTATGGAGCACCCTAGCTTGAGTCAATTGAGCTCTACTTTTGTCATTTCGTGAATCTGGGCAGATTGTCTACTTGTTAGTGATTTTGTCGAGGATGTTGTAGTTGATCCGTGCAGGCTATGTTATTATTCTTGCCATGTCTAGCTTTTATAATGTGTATTCTTGATGGGTGTATGCTTAGATTGTCATGACATGCTCTGTAGTGAGTGCATCGAGCTCGAAGACATGCCTACTTGATATCTGATTTGCATGCTCCAGTTTTTCACTAAGTCTGTGAAGTGATTATGTTTTTGCCATGTTCACATGCTTGCAAATGTATTTTCTGATCCCTTTAGGCTCAAGGTCACTAAGGGACTTTTGTTAAGCTCTTTGAGTAGCTCCATGCCATGCTTTACTTTTCCATGTTAAGGTCCTGGAGCATATAGTTTTTCATGCTCCAAAGTGTGCCACCTGATCTAAAATTCCAGACAAGTGTTAATTTCACAAAGTCTGAAATCTGTTTACCAAATGCATTTTTGCCATGCTTGTTTGAACATGTTAATGGATGAATTGGCCGTAGCTCAGTGTTCCTCTTTTGTTACGCATCATGAATGGATCCCTGCCATGTATTTTGATGCCATGTTTGGGTGCTGTAGCATGTTCATCTTGTTGCATTTAGATGGCTACTTGCTGTAAATCGCAGAACGTGGTCATATTTGAATCGCTTGCCATTTCCAAACCGTAACTCCGATTCCGGCGTTCTTTATATCGTTTTCAAGCGATTTCATCTCACCTTTCCAGTGGCACACTTGGATTTCCAAGTTGAGGCCAGGTTCATTCTTTCCTGGTCAAATCTTGCATATGCATCACATATCGCATCCCGCATAGCATACCATCTCTGCATCATATTGTTTGAGCCTTGCACGAGGTTGATTGTGTCCTTGTTGCTTGTTTATCTTGTTTGGGTAGAGCCGGGAGACGAGTTCGCTAAAGAGGAGCCCGTTGAGTTTGCTTTCGAGGATCCAGACAACTCTGACAACTTTGCAGGCAAGATGATCATACCCTCGAAATCACTATTATCTTTGCTTTGCTAGATGCTCGCTCTTTTGCTATGCCTATGCTACGATGCCCACCACTTGCTTATCATGCCTCCCAAATTGCCATGTCAAACCTCTAACCCACCTTGTCCTAGCAAACCGTTGATTGGCTATGTTACCGCTTTGCTCAGCCCCTCTTATAGCGTTGCTAGTTGCAGGTGAAGATTGGAGACCGTTCCTTGTTGGAACATTATTTACTTGTTGGGATATCATTATATTATCTTGCTATCTTAATGCATCTATATACTTGGTAAAGGGTGGAATGCTCGGCCTCTCTCCTAGTGTTTTGTTCCACTCTTGCCGCCCTAGTTTCCGTCATATCGGTGTTATGTTCCCGGATTTTTGCGTTCCTTACGCGGTTGGGTGATAATGGGAACCCCTTGATAGTTCGCCTTGATTAAAGCTTTTCCAGCAATGCCCAACCTTGGTTTTACCATTTGCCACCTAGCCTCTTTTTCCCTTGGGTTTCCGGAGCCCGAGGGTCATCTTATTTAAACCCCCCCGGGCCAGTGCTCCTCTGAGTGTTGGTCCGAACTAGAGTCCTGTGCAGCACCCCCTCGGGGAAACTCGAGGTTTGGTTTTAGTTGTATGGAGAGCTCATCTGAGTGTGCCCTGAGAACGAGATATGTGCAGCTCCTATCGGGATTTGTCGGCACATTCAGGCGGTGTTGCTGGATTTGTTTTAACTTGTCGAAGTGTCTTGTAGAACCGGGATACCGAGTCTGATCGGAATGTCTCGGGAGAAGGTCTATTCCTTCATTGACCGTGAGAGCTTGTCATGGGCTAAGTTGGGACTGCCCTGCAGGGATTTGAACTTTCGAAAGTCGTGCCCGCGGTTATGGGCAGATGGGAATTTGTTAATGTCTGGTTGTAGATAACTTGAACCTTAACATAATTAAAATGAATCAATAGTGTGAGTTACCATGATGGTCTCTTCTCGGTGGAGTCCGGGAAGTGAACACGGTGTTGGAGTAATACTTGCCGCAGGTTGCTCTCTAGTTATTCGTTCGCGCTTTGCCTTCTCTTCTCGCTCTCTTTTGCGAACAGGTTAGCCACCATATATGCTAGTCGCTTGCTGCAACTCCACATATTTTACCTTGCCCTTACCTATAAGCTTAAATAGTCTTGATCGCGAGGGTGCGAGATTGCTGAGTCCCTGTGGCTCACAAATTACTTCCAAACCAGATGCAGGGCCTGATGATTCCGTTCCAGATGACGCGCTTGAGCTCAAGTGGGAGTTCGACGAGGACTCACGCCGATACTATGTGTCTTTCCCTGATGATTAGTAGTGGTGCCCAGTTGGGGTGATCGGGACCATGTCGCATGTTGGGTTTATCTTTTATTTTGGCGCCGTAGTCGGGCCATGAGTGTTTGAATGTTGTAATGCTATTTATGTACTTTGATTGACGTGGCGAGTGTAAGCCAACTATGTATCTCCCCTTTTATTATCTATATTACATGGGATGTTGTGAAGATTGCCTAACTTGCGACATTGCTTTCAATGCGGTTATGCCTCTAAGTCGTGCCTCGACACGTGGGAGATATAGCCGCATCGAGGGCGTGACAAGTTGGTAATCAGAGCCTTCCCCGACCTTAGGAGCCCCCATTGCTTGATCGTTTTTAGCGGCCGAGTTGAGTCTAGAAAAATGTTTTGAGTCATTTAGGAATTATATATCGGAGAGTTTAGGAATTCTTTTTACTCCCTAGTCTCCTCATCGCTCTGGTAAGGCATCCTGACATAGAGTTTTGACTCTTCTCTTCTCAAATTCCACTAAAAAAAATTTAGGATCACGCGGGTATCTTGGAATCGTTCCGATGGTTTTGTGACGAGAACATTGTTCTTGGTGCCTCCTGTCTTTAGGGTTTGTGGCAGTGTCCCGGGGAGTTGAGCTCCGAGGTGTTGTCGTCACAATTTTATCATTGCAGTTCTGGAATACCTGAGTTTAGTACGCCGACATCAAAAATCTCTTTTATGCAGTTCGTTGGTGAGATAACCTCGACGCCACCCAGTACTGGGGCGGGAGTTCGGGAGTATCGCCATAACTTGTATAACGGATGCTTTTCGAAGGTTGAGGTAGATGGTTTCCGAAGTTTTTCTCGGCTATGTGTTGAAGGATGGATACAGCTGGATGTAGGATTTGCTAGATTTGGGTGAGATATTATGCTTCCCCTGTAACCCCAACACCTGATTGCATAACCGGAAAAGTTCGGGAGTTTCATAGGTGGGAATTCTTGTAGCTCTAGTTCTTCTTCCACGGATATTTGGTGTGAGATTGGGATTTCTTACCGAGTATTCGTTCTTGATCCGTACCTTGTTGATTTATTCCTCTACCTAAATTCTAAGTGGCTTATCAATTTATGGATATGTGACCATTTCAAGTGGAATGCATTCGTTCATTTTGTTCGTATGTGAAGGCTATATGTTGCAATTTCAACCCGTTTGATTCAGCTTCATTTTATCTGTCAATGTGCTAATGGTTGTCACCCTCTTCAGGATGGCTCCCGCTAAGAGCACCAATCAGAATCAGAATCAAGATCCGCCACCACCTCCTCCTCCTTTGGAGGCATGGCAAGCTGTGATGGCCGCAACCAATGCAAACACACAGTTGATCATGCAAATTCTTCAAGAGCGCAATCAAGCGAACCAAGGCAACCAAGGCAACAATCAGAATCACTTTGCTACACTCAACTAGTTCCTTGCTAACGGGCCAAAGACTTTTAGTAATTGTGTTGAGGCAACTGATGCTGACGATTGGCTCATGGATCTGTGCAAGCATTTCGAGTGCAGTAACGTCAGGCCTGAGGACTTTGTCAAGTTCGCTTCCTTCCAACTCAAAGACCAAGCTGCAGAATGGTTTCAGTAGTACAAGGATTCCAGAGGAGGCCGTGTGATTACCTGGGATGAATTCCGTCAAGACTTCAAAGCTCATCATATCCCTCAGAGCATGGTTGAAAGCAAGCATGAGGAATTCCGCAACCTAAAGCAAGGCTCTTTGTCTGTCTATGACTACAACAAGTTGTTTCAGAAGCTCGCCCGCTTTGCTAAGCAGGACGTCCCTGACGAGAAGAGCATGATATACCAGTTCAGGGGTGGTCTCAGAGAAGAAATTCAGCTAGCTCTTGTTCTCTTTGAGCCCTTGAGGTACGATGAGTTCTACAACATGGCACTGAAGCAAGAGGCCGCTCAACTGAGGTGTGATGCTTCCAACAAGCGAGTCAGAGACACTACTCCTTTTCCTCTACTCAAGTGGCCAAGCAGCAGAAGTATTGGCTTCCTCCTCCTCCGTTCTGTCAGCCGTATCAGCAGAAGAGCAAAGGTGGAAGTGGATCTTCCCACCCACCCAACCCTGGCTTTCAGAACAAGACTTCGTCTCAAGCTCCAAGATCGAGTGCTCCGTATCACCGTCCGCTTTCAGAGGTCACGTGCAACAAGTGCCAACAGAAGGGTCACTATGCCAACAAATGCTTCAATCAGAGGCGTCTTCCTCCTCCTCCTCCTCCTCCTGTGAGATCGGCAAGTACAGTTGTGGTCAAGCATAACCCCAAGCACGCCAAGGTCAACTTGATGAATGCAGCTTAGGTAGAGGACTCGTCAGATGTCATCATGGGTAACCTTCCTATTAACGATATTCCTGCAAGAGTTCTTTTTGACACTGGTGCATCGCATTGTTTCATTTCCAAACCTTTTGCATCGAAGTATGAGTGCAATTATCAGTATCTGCAAAATTCTTTGCAAATCGTGTCACCGGGCAAACAGATGACAGCTAATTTCTGCGTACCGGAGATTACTATCACGTTGGGCGACTACAAATTTCTAGCTTCTCCTATTGTTCTGGGTGACTCGGATATTGATCTTATTCTCGGAATGGATTGGCTTTCTAAGCACAAGGCGCATCTTGATTGTGCCTCCAGGAAGATTCAATTGACTCATTCCTCTGAGGATGTAATTGTCTTTGCCGCTCGTCACAATACCATTCGTCTGTTTTCTCTCAATGAGAAGGGTGAACTGGATGCCATCTCGCCAATTCCAGTCGTTTGCGAATATCAAGACGTCTTTCCAGAAGAGCTTCCAGGAATGCCTCCGCACCGGCCAGTTGAATTCGTCATCGATCTTGAGCCTGGCACAGAACCTGTGTGCAAGCGTCCTTACAAGCTCGGACCTGAAGAGTTGAAGGATCTGAAGAAACAACTCGATGTTCAAGAGAGAATGGGTCTCATCCGGCCTAGTTCTTCTCCGTGGGGTTGTGGTGTTCTTTTTGTGAAGAAGAAGGATGGAACGGACCGACTTTGTGTTGATTACCGTCCATTGAACAAGAAGACCATCAAGAACAAATACCCACTTCCCAACATCAACGAGCTGTTCGAACAACTCAAAGGTGCCCAAGTATTCTCCAAGCTTGATCTCCGTATGGGTTATCATCAGATTCGAATCCGTGAGCAAGATATTCCCAAGACGGCTTTCAGGACAAGCTTTGGTTCATACGAATACACTGTCATGTCTTTTGGCCTCGTCAACGCTCCTCCGACTTTCTCTCGCATGATGAACTTCATCTTTAACGCCTACACCAATGACTTCGTTTTGGTCTATCTCGACGACATTCTGGTCTTTTCAAAGAACAAGGAAGATCATGCGAAGCACTTGCGTTTGGTACTCGATAAGCTCAAGGAATACCAGTTCTATGCCAAGTTCTCCAAGTGCGAATTTTGGCTCGATGAGGTTCTTTATCTTGGTCATATCATCTTTGCCAAGGGCATTGCGGTGAATCCTGAGAAGGTGTCTGCAATTGTGAATTGGGAACCACCTCAGAACATGAAGCAACTCCGTAGCTTCCTCGGTCTCGCAAGCTACTGTCGAAGATTCGTTGAAAACTTTTCTAAGATCGCGAAGCCTCTCTCAAATCTTCTCCAGAAGCACGTCAAGTACGTTTGGTCTCCGGAATGTGGCATCGCTTTCAACACTTTGAAAGAGAAATTGGTCACTGCTCCAGTTCTGACTCCTCCTGATGAATCCAAACCGTACGAAGTCTTTTGCGATGCCTCTCTCCAAGGTCTTGGCGCAGTGTTGATGCAAGAAAATAAAGTTGTGGCTTATACCTCTCGTCAGTTGAAGCCCAACGAGAAGAACTACCCCACTCATGACCTCGAGTTGGCGGCAGTTGTGCATGCTCTTTTGACTTGGAGACATCTCTTATTGGGGAGAAAAGTGGACATTTTCACTGACCACAAGAGTCTCAAGTACATCTTCACTCAGCCTAATCTCAACCTCAGGCAAACTCGATGGGTCGAAATGATTCAAGAGTATAATCCGAGTATCGAGTATACTCCAAGCAAGGCCAATGTGATTGCTGACGCATTGAGCAGGAAGGCTTATTGCAACAGTCTGATTCTCAAGCCTTATCAACCCGAGCTTTGTGAAGCTTTCCGCAAACTTAATCTGCAAGTTGTTCCTCAAGGTTTCCTCGCCAACCTTCAAGTCTCTCCTACCTTGGAAGACTAGATTCGCCAAGACCAGCTTCTTGATGCTATGGTGAAGAAGGTGAAGATTGGGATTGCCAAGAGTCAACCCAAGTACAAGTGCTACCGCCTTGTTGACAAGGATACTCTCTTCTTCGAGGATCGTATTGTTGTGCCCAAAGGTGACCTTCGTAAAGTGATCATGAATGAGGCTCACAATTCTCTCCTCTCCATCCACCTTGGGAGCACGAAGATGTATCAGGACCTCAAGCTGGCTTATTGGTGGACTCGAATGAAGCACAAGATTGCTCAATTCGTGAATGAATGTGATGTCTGCAGAAGAGTGAAGGCAGAACACCAAAGGCCAGCGGGTCTCCTCCAACCTCTTGCCATTCCAGAATGGAAGTTTGACCACATTGAGATGGACTTCGTGACTGGGTTTCCAAAGTCCAAACGTGGCAATGATGCTATATTCATTGTCATCGACAAACTCACTAAAGTGGCTCACTTTCTGCCTATCAAAGAGTCAATCACTGCAGCTCAATTGGCGGAGCTCTATACCTCTCGAATTGTCTCTCTGCATGGTATTCCACAAGTGATCTCTTCAGACCATGGCAGCATCTTTACCTCCAAGTTTTGGGATTCTTTTCAGAAGGCCATGGGCACCAACATCCGCTTCAGCACAGCTTTCCATCCTCAAAGTAGCGGTCAAGTCGAGCGTGTCAACCAGATTCTTGAAGATATGCTCAGGGCTTGTGTGATCTCCTTCGGCATGAAGTGGGAGGATTGTCTTCCATATGCTGAATTCTCCTACAACAATAGTTTTCAAGCAAGTTCGGGCAAGGCCCCATTCGAAATTCTGTATGGCAAGAAGTGTCGTACCCCTCTCAACTGGTCCAAAACCGGTGAACGTCAGCTTTTGGGTAATGACTTAATCACAGAGGCAGAGGAAATGTGCAAAGTCATTCGAGATAACCTCAAAGCAGCCAAATCCCGCCAGAAGAGCTACTATGATAGTAAGCACCGTGATTTGGCTTTCGAGATCGGAGATCATGTTTACCTCCGCGTCTCTCCAATGAAAGGTACTCGTTGCTTCGGTATCAAAGGGAAGTTTGCCCCTAGATACGTGGGACCTTTCAAGATCGTCAGCAAGAGAGGCGATCTCGCCTATCAACTCGAGCTTCCTTCAAATTTTGCAAATGTGCATGACGTGTTCCATGTCTCTCAGCTTCGAAAGTGCTTCAAGACTCCTGATCGCACCGTCAACTTCGAGAATATTGAGCTCCAAGAAGATCTCTCTTATCGTGAGCACCCCGTTGCTATTCTTGAAGAGACTGAACGCAAGACTCGCAACAAGTCAATCAAATTCCTCAAAGTCAAGTGGTCACACCATTCCGACCGTGAAGCTACCTGGGAACACGAGGATCACCTTCGTTCTGAATACCCGGCGTTCTTTCAGTCCTAGATCTCGGGACGAGATCCTTTCGTAGTGGTGGAGTGTTGTAACACCCCGGATATGATTTACCTAATATGTAATCCAACTCTTGTCGTTTCCGGCGTTAAGTTATTTTATTTTCTTGGGTTCGGGTTTTTGTCTCCGTGTGTTGTTATCGTTGTCATGCATCTCACATCATGTCATCATGTGCATTGCATTTGCATACGTGTTCATCTCATGCATTCGAGCATTTTCCCCGTTGTCCGTTTTGCATTCCGGCGCTTCGTTCTCCTCCGGTGGTCATTTCTACCTTTCTTTCATGTGTGGGGATTAAACATTTCCAGATTGGACCGAGACTTGCCAAGCGGCCTTGGTTTACTACCGGTAGACCGCCTGTCAAGTTTCGTGCCATTTGGACTTCGTTTGATGCTCCAACGGTTAACCAAGGGACCGAAAAGGCCTCTTGTGTGTTGCAGCCCAACACCCCTCCAAGTTGGCCCAAAACCCACCAAAACCCTCTCCATCATCTAGAGCATTTGATCACGATCGTGTGGCCGAAAACCGCACCTCATTTGGACTCTCCTAGCTCCCTCTATGCCTATATATACACCTCCCCTCCAAAAATTCACGGTGCAAACCTACCCTAACTCTCCCCGCCGCCGCCGGACAAAATCGCCACCGACGGACACGTCCAGATCCGCCGGCCCGCACCAATCGACGCCCGCCACGTGGCGCCGCGCCCACATCGCCGCCGCG
>NC_041382.1:590598343-590645857 GCF_002162155.2 Triticum dicoccoides | reverse complement strand
GCCGACGCTTCCCGACGCCGGCGCGCCGCCCCGTCCCCGGCCGCGCCTCGCCGCTCGGCCTCTCCGGCCATCTCCGCCTCCACCGCCCTCCGCCGTTCCCCGCGTCGTCGCCAGCAAGTCCCTCTCCGGCCGGCCAACCCCCTCTCCGGCGAACCTCCAAGTCCACGCCCGGCCGGATCTAGATCTGAGATTTGTCTCGGGTTGACTTTTTGCCTCAAACCCTAGATATTTTGCCCCTGTTCATTGCATCGTAACTCCTCATCTGTAGCTCCGTATTGGGCATATAGCATATCAAAATGTTCGTCTCAGAGAGGACATCATTTCATCTTATTGCATCATTTTCATTTGAGTTCATCTTGATGCCCGAAATGCTGTTAGAAGAATGCTATTTGAGATACTTGTCAGATCTGCTGCTCCAATTAGATATTTGTCATTTTTGCCATGATTATTGTGTGCATGATATGCCCCTGAGTTCTACATGTGTTTTGTCATATGCTTTGCCATCTTTCCAGAGGTGCAACCCATGTATTTTTGTGATGTGTGTGTTGACTAGCACAAGCTTGCCAGGTGGTGCATTCGTTAATGCTGATTTCAGGGACTTAGCATTTCCACTAAGTCCTTGATCTGTTTATCTCAATATGCCATATGTTCATGTTGTTTCCTAGTGATCCGTGCCTCTTTTGAGGATGATCAGTCAGGATGTTTTATTAGTCTTGTAATGCTCTATCCATCCATGTCTTTGTTTGCAATTATGGAGCACCCTAGCTTGAGTCAATCGAGCTCTACTTTTGTCATTTCGTGAATCTGGGCAGATTGTCTACTGTTAGCGATTTTGCCGAGGATGTTGTAGTTGATCCGTGCATGCTATGTTATTGTTCTTGCCATCTCTAGCTTGTATAATGTGTATGCTTGATGGGTGTATGCTTAGATTGTCATGACATGCTCTGTAGTGAGTGCATCGAGCTCGTAGACATGCCTACTTGATATCTGATTTGCATGCTCCAATTTTTCACTAAGTCTGTGAAGTGATTATGTTTTTGCCATGTTCACATGCTTGCAAATGTATTTTCTGATCCCTTTTGGCTCAAGGTCACTAAGGGACTTTTATTAAGCTCTTTGAGTGGCTCCATGCCATGCTTTACTTTTCCATGTTAAGGTACTGTAGCATATAGTTTTTCATGCTCCAAAGTGTGCTACCTGATCTGAAATTCCAGACAAGTGTTAATTTCACCAAGTCTGAAATCTGTTTACCAAATGCATTTTTGCCATGCTTGTTTGAACCTGTTAATGGATGAATTGGCCGTAGCTCAGTGTTCCTCTTTTGTTAAGCATCATGAATGGATCCCTTCCATGTATTTTGATGCCATGTTTGGGTGTTGTAGCATGTTCATCTTGTTGCATTTAGATGGCTACTTGCTGTAAATCGCAGAACGTGGTCATATTTGAATCGCTTGCCATTTCCAAACCGTAACTCCGATTCCGGCGTTCTTTATATCGTTTTCAAGCGATTTCATCTCACCTTTCCAGTGGCACACTTGGATTTCCAAGTTGAGCCCAGGTTCATTCTTTCTTGGTCAAATCTTGCATATGCATCACATATCGCATCCCGCATAGCATACCATCTCTGCATCATATTGTTTGAGCCTTGCACGAGGTTGATTGTGTCCTTGTTGCTTGTTTGTCTTGTTTGGGTAGAGCCGGGAGACGAGTTCGCTAAAGAGGAGCCCGTTGAGTTTGCTTTCGAGGATCCAGACAACTCTGACAACTTTGCAGGCAAGATGATCATACCCTCGAAATCACTATTATCTTTGCTTTGCTAGATGCTCGCTCTTTTGCTATGCCTATGCTACGATGCCCACCACTTGCTTATCATGCCTCCCAAATTGCCATGTCAAACCTCTAACCCACCTTGTCCAAGCAAACCGTTGATTGGCTATGTTACCGCTTTGCTCAGCCCCTCTTATAGTGTTGCTAGTTGCAGGTGAAGATTGGAGACCGTTCCTTGTTGGAACATTATTTACTTGTTGGGATATCACTATATTATCTTGCTATCTTAATGCATCTACATACTTGGTAAAGGGTGGAAGGCTCGGCCTCTCGCCTAGTGTTTTGTTCCACTCTTGCCGCCCTAGTTTCCGTCATATCAGTGTTATGTTCCCGGATTTTTGCGTTCCTTACGCGGTTGGGTGATAATGGGAACCCCTTGATAGTTCGCCTTGATTAAAGCTTTTCCAGCAATGCCCAACCTTGGTTTTACCATTTGCCACCTAGCCTCTTTTTCCCTTGGGTTTCCGGAGCCCGAGGGTCATCTTATTTAAACCCCCCCCCCCCGGGCCAGTGCTCCTCTGAGTGTTGGTCCGAACTAGAGTGCTGTGCAGCACCCCTCGGGGAAACTCGAGGTTTGGTTTTAGTTGTATGGAGAGCTCATCTGAGTGTGCCCTGAGAACGAGATATTAGCAGCTCCTATCGGGATTTGTCGGCACATTCAGGCGGTGTTGCTGGATTTGTTTTAACTTTTCGAAGTGTCTTGTAGAACCGGGATACCGAGTCTGATCGGAATGTCTCGGGAGAAAGTCTATTCCTTCGTTGACCGTGAGAGCTTGTCATGGGCTAAGTTGGGACTCCCCTGCAGGTATTTGGACTTTCGAAAGCCGTGCCCGCGGTTATGGGAAGATGGGAATTTGTTAATGTCCGGTTGTAGATAACTTGAACCTTAACATAATTAAAATGAATCAACAGTGTGAGTTACCGTGATGGTCTCTTCTCGGCGGAGTCCGGGATGTGAACACGGTGTTGGAGTAATGCTTGCCACAGGTTGCTCTCTAGTTATTCGTTCGCGCTTTGCCTTCTCTTCTCGCTCTCTTTTGTGAACAGGTTAGCCACCATATATGCTAGTCGCTTGCTGCAGCTCCACATATTTTACCTTGCCCTTACCTATAAGCTTAAATAGTCTTGATCGCGAGGGTGCGAGATTGCTGAGTCCCTGTGGCTCACAGATTACTTCCAAACCAGATGCAGGGCCTGATGATTCCGTTCCAGATGACACGCTTGAGCTCAAGTGGGAGTTCGACGAGGACTCACGCCGATACTATGTGTCTTTCCCTGATGATTAGTAGTGGTGCCCAGTTGGGGTGATCGGGACCGTGTCGCATGTTGGGTTTATCTTTTATTTTGGCGTCGTAGTCGGGCCATGAGTGTTTGAATGTTGTAATGCTATTTATGTACTTTGATTGACGTGGCGAGTGTAAGCCAACTATGTACCTCCCCTTTTATTATCTATATTACATGGGATGTTGTGAAGATTGCCTAACTTGCGACATTGCTTTCAATGCGGTTATGCCTCTAAGTCGTGCCTCGACACGTGGGAGATATAGCCGCATCGAGGGCGTGACACAACCACTCGTCTTCGCCTTCGTCGTCGGCGGTGGAACTGTCTGGAAGGAGAGTCCTTCCCTTCTTGGACCCTTCGTCCCCCCAGTTGGGGCGGCCTTCCTTTTCTTATCTTCCTCAACTGGAGGGGGAGCATCTTCTTCTTCTTCCTCGTCTTCGGGGGAGGAGTGCGCCGCAGAGTCATCAGACGGTGAGTCTGACGACGCTTGGCGTCGGGAACTCTTTCGGGTTCCCTTGGCCTTCTTGGTCTTCTTCGGCACCTTGTAAGGAGCTAGAGTCAGCATCTCCATCAGGAGGGCGCCCGCAGTGTCTTCGGGCAAAGGGGTCGGACAGTTAATCTGCCCCGACGTCTCCACCCAGTCCTGTCAAAGGCATGGAGATTAGACCACGCACATGATTAAGCTAGGGGAAATAAATGTCCTACGGGATGTATTGAACTCACCGAACGCGCTAGGCGCTTTGCGCTTAGTCCGCGGTCCTCGGCGAGAGAAGGAGGGACCTCGGCGCCCTTAAATAGCACCTTCCAGACGTCCTTGTGCGTCGTATCGAAGAGCTCGCTTAGAGTCTGGTGCTGGGCCGGGTCGAACTCCCACAAGTTAAAATCCCGTTGTTGACACAGGAGGATCCGGCGGATGAGCATAACCTGGACTATGTTGAAAAGCTTGAGCTTCTTGCTTGCCATACTCTAGATACATTTTTGGAGTCCATCCAGCTCCACCGATGAACCGGACGCCAAGCCCTTCTCTTTCCAGGAAGTGAGCCGTGTAGGGAATCCGGATCGAAACTCGGGGGGCCGCCGCCCATTTGGCGTTGCGCGGCTCGGTGATGTAGAACCACGCCGATTGCCATCCCTTTATTGTCTCCGCAAAGGAGCCTTCAAGCCATATAACATTGGGCATCTTGCCCACCATGGCCCCGCCGCATTCTGCTTGTTGGCCTCCTACCACCTTCGACTTGATATTGAAGGTCTTTAACCACAGGCCGAAGTGGGGCCGGATGCGGAGGAAAGCCTCACACATGACGATGAATGCCGAAATGTTGAGGACGAAGTTCGGGGCCAGATCATGAAAATCCAGCCCATAGTAGAACATGAGACCACGGACGAATGGATGGAGGGGGAACCCCAGTCCGTGGAGGAAGTGGTGGAGGAAAACTACCCTCTCGTGAGGTTCCGGGGTAGGGACGATCTGCCCCGTAGCGGGCAGCCGATGCGCGATATTCACGGCTAAGTATCCGGCTCCGCGCAGCTTCTTGATATGTCCCTCCGTAATGGAGGAAGCCATCCATTTGCCTCCCGCTCCGGACATGTTTGGAGAAGGTTGAGGGAAGGGATGTGGACTTGGGTGTTGGAGCTCGAGTGCGCGAAAATGGATGAGCAAAGGAGGAAGAAGGCATGGATGAAAAGGTGAATCCTTATCCCTTTATATGGGCGGACGAAACTAAGTGTCCCCACTAGCCTGGTAAAACTCGCTTATCCCCCAAGCGCCATAATCGATGGCGCGATTGGGTTACCCACACCCGTATTGATGAGAATCCCGTGATAAGGGGACACGATCTATGCTTTGACAAGACGTGTAAAAAACTGCCTCGCGTTATGTGCGGGGCTAGTTAAAGGAAATGGTTCGAATAATCACCGGGCCGTGACGTAAAGTCGTGTTGCCAAAACAAGTCAGCAAATTGGATTTGTGGAAATATTATTCTCTCTACGGTGGTATGGGGAACTTATTTTGCAGGGTCAGACACTATCATATTCAAATTCTTCCGTGGTATATTCGGAGGAGGAACCTGCCTTGCAATGCCGAAGACAATACTGCGCGCCGGACTCATCGTCATTGAAAGCCTGGTTTAGGGGCTACTTCGGGAGACCTGGATTAGGGGGTCCCCGGACAGCCGGACTATCTCCATTGGCCGGACTGTTAGACTATGAAGATACAAGATTGAAGACTTCGTCTCGTGTCCGGATGGTACTCTACTTGGTGTGGAAGGCAAGCTAGGTAATACGAATATGGATATCTCCTCCTTTGTAACCGATCTTGTGTAACCCTAACCCTCTCCGGTGTCTATATAAACCAAAGGGTTTTAGTCCGTAGGACAACATATACAATCATACCATAGGCTAGCTTCTAGGGTTTAGCCTCTCTGATCTCGTGGTAGATCTACTCTTGTACTACCCATATCATCAATATTAATCAAGCAGGACGTACGGTTTTACCTCCCTCAAGAGGGCCCGAACCTGGGTAAAACATTGTGTCACCTGCCTCCTGTTACCATCCGCCTTAGACGCACATTTCGGGACCCCCTACCCGAGATCCGCCGGTTTTGACACCGACACCTCCCCTGCCTCGTCTTGTCTAGGGCGAGGAGGACGACCCGCATCTCCTCCCGTGCTAGATGCCACGGGCGCACCAAGGGCGCCTCCCATGGCTGCCGTTGCCCACTGCTTCCCTTCTCCTTCTCCCGTGCGCCGTTGCCGTCCAAGACCAGCAGGCCATCGCAGCGCCTTTTTGCCTCCTCATCCGCGCTCTGCTCGTCCTAGACCTCCCCTGCAAGCGCTTGCCGCCACGCCGAGTCCCTGCTCGCCTCCTCTGCTTCACTTCTGCACGAGGACGAGCCTCTGCCTCTGCCTCCTGCTGAGTTCGGGTGGCCCCTGTTCAAGCCGCCTATGACCCGTGCTTCTCCGTGGCTTCGTGTTGGACTGTCAAGACCGGCAAGACCGCAGGCACCCGAATGACTACAAAGTTTCGCGTCAAGTACCTCTACCGCCATCTTCGGAATCCCATGAACGCCAAGTACCTCGACGCCCGACGCCAAGAACAACTACCGACGCCGAAGACCCATGGACCAAAAACGTCAAGTTCGACAACCGTTGACGTGCACTTTGCCAAGTACCACGCCGTCTTTGGAAGACCCGTGAACATCAAGTTCTCTGCCACGAACGGTTATAGTGTTGTAGATCCGGCAAGTAACCTCTCCGGATCGCCAAGTTCGACTACCGATGACATATATCACAACCGTTGCCTCCGGAAACCTCGGATGCGTCAAGTACCCCTCTAAAATGAACGTGTTCCACTACTCCCATGACTACCGTGTACGACTACTTTCACTACATCGTGAGAACGTCTACTTCCACTCTGAACTCGAACCGCCTCGAAAACGCATGCTTCAAAGGTATAACCGCCGAGACGACCGTCCGAGAATGAATGCTTGTGTTGTATGAGATGCACCCTTTGTCTGCACCGTGTCCGTATTATCACTCGTTTCCATGCCACTAACCCGGGGGAACCCGGTTATCGGGAGCACCCCACCATCCTCGCATGACACGCTCCTGTCACATCTTCTTTTGCATCGGTATCTCAATCGAGTTACCGGAACCAGAACGTTGCCGTGGCACCATTTTCGTTATCGTTGCCGTGGCACCCCTTTTGTTTCCGCCACGATGACAAATGCTCCATATCATGCTCATATCAACATTTTCATAAAAAATGCATAAACTTGAACATGTCATCCACATTGTGTTAATAACATTTAAAATGTTAAAAATTGTTGTTGCATTAAATTGCTAATGCACATGAGGATTTACCGGAATTGTTGTTTGTTATTTTCGGCCTCATTTAATCTTGCCTAGATAGGTAGTTTTATTGTGCTTCACCTCTTTCCATGTTTAATAACATTTAATATTGTTGGGTACATAACCAAGAGCGAACTAAATAATTGTTGTGAAGTTCCGTCAATATGCAACTCGTTGCATATTGAGCTCCACTTCATTTGTAGTATTGTTTGTGTACTTTGCCATGCCATGCCTCATTAAACCGGACATGCATCATACTTGCTTGTGCATCATGCCATGATTATGTGATGGTTGTTTACCATGTGGTCTGCTTCTTTCCGGTGTTGCTTCTGCGAGTTAGTTCCGATAACGTCGCGTTTGTGAGGATTCGTTCGACTATGTCCGTTTGTCTTCTTCATGGACTCGTTCTTCTTCCTTGCGGGATCTCAGGCAAGATGACCATACCCTCGAAATCACTTCTATCTTTGCTTGCTAGTTGTTCGCTCTATCGCTATGTCGCGCTACCTACCACTTGTTATATCATGCCTCCCATGTTGCCATGTCAAGCCACTAACCCTCCTTCCTAGCAAACTGTTGTTTCGCTAAGTTACCGCTTTTTCTAGGCCCCACTTATAGCTTTGCTAGTTGCAGCTGAAGCTAAAGTTTGTTCCATGTTGGAACATGGATATGTTTGGGATATCACAATATCTCTTATTTAATTAATGCATCTATATACTTGGTAAAGGGTGGAAGGCTCGGCCTTATGCCTGGTGTTTTGTTCCACTCTTTCCGCCCTAGTTTCCATCATACCTGTGTTATGCTCCTTGATTTTGCGTTGCTTACGCGGTTGGGTGTTATGGGAACCCCTTGACAGTTTGCTTTGAATAAAACTCCTCCAGCAAGGCCCAACCTTGGTTTTACCATTTGCCTCACCACCACCTACTTTTCCCTTGGGAGTCGCGCTCTCGAGGGTCATCTTTATTTTAACCCCCCCCCCCGGGCCAGTGCTTCTCTAAGCATTGGTCCGAACCAGAGCCACTTGCGGCACCACCTCGGGGAAACTTGAGGGTTGGTTTTAGTTGTACATAGTGTTCATCCGGTGTTGCCCTGAGAATGAGATATGTCCAGATCCTATCGGGATGTCGGCGCATCGGGCGGTCTTGCTGGTCTTGTTTTACCATTGTCGAAATGTCTTGTAACCGGGATTCCGAGACTGATCGGGTCTTCCCGGGAGAAGGAACATCCTTCGTTGACCGTGAGAGCTTGTGATGGGCTAGGTTGGGACACCCCTGCAGGGTTTTGAACTTTCGAAAGCCGTGCCCGCAGTTATGTGGCAGATGCGAATTTGTTAATGTCTGGTTGTAGAGAACTTGACACTTAACTTAATTAAAAGGCATCAACCGTGTGTGTATCCATGATGGTCTCTTCTTGGCGGAGTCCGGGAAGTGAACATGGTTCCTGTGTTATGCTTGAACGTAAGTAGATTCAGCATCACTTCTTGATCACTTCTAGTTCACGACCGTTGTGTTGCTTCTCTTCTTGCTCTCATTTGCGTATGTTAGCCACCATATATGCTTAGTGCTTGCTGCAGCTCCACCTCATTACCCTATCCTACCCATAAGCTTAAATAGTCTTGATCTCACGGGTGTGAGATTGCTGAGTCCTCGTGGCTCACAGATACTTCCAAACAGTTGCAGGTGCCGATGATACCAGAGTAGGTGACGCAACCAAGTTCAAGTGGGAGCTCGATGAAGATCTTGATCGTTGTTTTGTTTCATTTCCTGTTGATCAGTAGTGGAGACCAGTTGGGGTGATCGGGGATCTAGCATTTGGGGTTGTATTCTTTTATTTTGGTTCTGTAGTCGGACCTTTGTTTGTATTCTGGATGATGTATGTTTAACTTGTATTTGTGTGAAGTGGCGATTGTAAGCCAACTCTTATCCCTTTCTTATTCAGTACATGGGATTGTGTGAAGATTACCCCTCTTGCGACAAACCTACCATGTGGATATGCCTCTTAGTCGTGCCCCGACACGTGGGAGATATAGCTACATCATGGGTGTTACACGTTTCGACAATGGTAAAACAAGACCAGCAAAGCCGCCCGATGTGCCGACAAATCCCAATAGGAGTCGCACATATCTCGTTCTCAGGGCACACCGAATGGGACAAGCTACGAGTAAAACCAGCCCTCATGTTTCCCCGAGGTGGCCCCGCAGGCTGCCTGTTTCGGACCAACACTAAGAGGAGCACTGGCCCGGGGGGTTTAAAATAAAGATGACCCTTGAGTCTGCAGAACCCAAGGGAAAGGTATGGTGGTAGGTAGGCAAATGGTAAAACCAAGGTTGGGCCTTGCTGGAGGAGTTTTATTCAAAGCAAACTGTCTAGGGGGTCCCATAAATCCCCAACCGCATAAGGAACGCAAAATCAAGGAACATAACACCGGTATTACGGAAACTAGGATGAAAAGAGTGGAACAAAACACCAAGCAAAAAGCCGAGCCTTCCACCATTTACCAAGTATATAAATGCATTAATTAAATAAGAGATATTGTGATATCCCAACATATCCATGTTCCAACATGGAACAAACTTCAACTTCACCTGTAACTAGCAACGCTATAAGAGGGGCTGAGCAAAAGCGGTAACATAGCCAAACAACGGTTTGCTAGGAAGGTGGGTTAGAGGCTTGACATGGCAACATGGAAGGCATGATATAACAAGTGGTAGGTAGCGCGACATAACGATAGAACGAACAACTAGCAAGCAAAGATAGAAGTGATTTCGAGGGTATGGTCATCTTGCCTGCAATGTTCTCAGAGTTGTCGAAAGCTTGATCCTCGGTAGCATACTCAACAGGTTCCTCGTTCATGTACTCGTCTCCCGGCTCTACCCAAGGCAAGAACACAAGCAATGGAACAACAATCAATCACGGTGCAATGCTTAAGCAACATGATGCAATACATGGCATGATATGCAAGATATGATATGCAATGCATATCCGTGCTCCGGAAGGGAAAGAATGATCAAGGCACCAACTTGGCAAACCAAGTATGCCGCTGGAAAGATGAGGTGATTTCGGTCGAAATCGATATAAGGATCACCGGAAACGGATGCACGGTTTGCAAATGACAAGCAATATAAGGATGATGCGAAACTGCAATTAATAGCATGATGCCACTTAGAATGCAACAAGAAACTAAGCTACTACACTCCAACATAGCAACAAGGCATATGGCAGTAATGTACAATAGATGCTTGACAAAATATGAACACTGAGCTATGGCTAAATCACACTATAACAGGTTCAAACAAGCATCACAAAAGTGCAAAAGATATCAGCTTCACAGACTTAGTGAACATACTAACATGTCAAAAACAACATCAGGAAGCAACGTTTATAGCAAGCAAACAACATGCTACAGGAACATATCATAGCCAACAAAGGCAGGGCACGATTATACTAAATGCATAGGACAAAACTTCCTTACTGAATATGAGCCAAAAAGGCACACAAGATATAATGGCACTCATGTAAACATAGCAAGTTTTATTAACAGTTTCAGACTTGGAAGAAAAACATAGCATGGCATAAATAGATTCATGATAGCAACTTTGCAAGCTCATTCCACTCACCACAAAGCATTAAATGACAGCACAAGCATACCAACAGTAAGAAGACATGTTCAACGTGCTAAATATGGCAAGATAAAGTTCATAGGATGCATGGATCACTAGCAAAACACATGGCAATATTGATTATCATGTTAACAATCTGTCGGGAACATTATTTAGCAAAAGTAGAGAGCAAGAAAATGACATGCTAGAGCACTCCATAATTTTAACTAGGGGCATGAATAGATAGATCATAACCACATGTTCAAAACACCATTACTTAAGTATCTCAAAATAAGCATTGATCTCATGGTAGCATCAAGTTTACATGGCATCAAAATAACAGCAGGAAAAGGACTTAGCAAAATCCTAAGTCCCTGAAAACAGTAACATCATGGAGCCTACTTTGCATGCTTGTGCTAGTCACCACATTGATCAAAAAAATACAAGACTTGCACCCCTGTAAAGATGGCATGTTTTAGTTCAAAACACATGTAGACCTCATGCTCAAAGGATGCACACATCAAATGCAACAAAAATGACAAATCACCAAGTTCTGTTAAGAACCAGCAGTTAACATATTATAGCACTCTTGCAATGATGAAAATGACATCATAATGGAAAGTAACATGCATGGAAATGCTTCTAACATGAAGAGCTCAACGATACGAACATTTTGACATATCATATACATGATTTGGAGCCACGGTCACTGAGATACGACATGTCAAAGTGGGCATAAAATATCAGGGGGTTTCGGGACTTAGTCAAAATTTCACCTCGCAAACAAATCGGGACGGAGAGAAGAGGGATGGCGAGATCCGGGGATGCGGGAGGCGTTTGGATGGAGGAGTGGTGGATCTAGTCCAGATCCAGGCGTGGACGGGCCCGGTGGCGACTCCGGCGACCACCGGCGATGGAGGCGAACTCCGGTGACCGACGAGCGGGACGGCAGCGCGGTGCGGCAGCGGGGAGGTAGCGGTGCCGAGCAGGGCACGGGGCAGCAGTCGGTGGAGGCGGCGCAGCGCGGCGGCGGGGAGGCATGGTGAGTGAGGCGGCGGAGCTGGGCGGCGAGGGGTGGCGGCGGTCGGCGGCGAGGGCAGCGCGGCGGAGCGGCGGGCTTGGGCGGCAGGGCGCGCGGTGTACGGGGTGCCACGTGGCGTGTCCTGGTTGGCTGCGGGCGGCGGCGGGAACTTGTCCGGTGGCGCCCGGACGTGTTCGGTGGCGGAGTGGAGCGGGGCTAGGGTTTCATGTGCAATTTTGGACGGGGAAAAGCATATTTATAGGTAGAGGGAGTTAGGAATGTCCAAATGAGGTGCGGTTTTTGCCCACACGATCGTGATCCGACGGCGGATAACGTGGAGGTGGTTTAGATGGGTTATTGGGCTGTTTTAGAGGGGTGTTGGGCTGTAACAGAAAAGAGGCTTTTGAAGTTACCCGGTTAACCGTTGGGGCATCAAACGACCTCCAAATGGAACAAAATTTGACAGGCGGTCTACCGGTGGTGTACCAAGACCACTTGACAAATCTCGGTCCATTCTAAGAATGTTTTTCTCCCACTCACGAAAAAAGACAAGAGGGGTGTGCCGGGTTCATGTGGGAGTGTCGGATTGCGAAACGGGCAACGGGGAAAATGCTCGGATGCATGAGATGGACACGAATGCCAATGCAATGCACATGATGACATGATATGAAATGCATGACATGAACAAAATGTAAAATGAAAGAAAAAAACCAACCACGAAGGGAATCTCATAACATAAAGCGGAAAATGGCAAGAGTTAGAGTTGCAAATATGGCAAGTTACATCCGGGGTGTCACAGTAAGGTTGCAATCTCAAAGGATCGACACATGGACAAAGTAATGCTTGTCGAGTCCTTAGGGTTCAACCTCATGTCTGTCTCAATACTTTGTGATCTTGATATGGTTGTTGTCTTTGGCAAGTATCATTGTGTTGTGATCATGGAAGCTGACAATTCCAAAGTCTTCGAAGGCTTTAGGAGAGGAGATTTGTACATTGTTCATTTCTCTACAGGACCACAACCAGCTACATGTCTACTTGCAAAAGCTTCACAAGGCTGGCTATGACATCGACGACTTGGGCATGCTGGCATGAGGAACTTGCACACGCTCATGAAGAAGAAGCATGTCATTGGCATTGAGGGTGTCAAATTCCTCAAGGACCATTTGTGTGGAGCTTGTGAAGCAGGAAAGATGACCAAGGCCAAGCATTGCTCAAATACCATCATGACTACCACTCGTCCATTTGAATTGCTTCACATGGATCTCTTTAGCCCTACTCATTATGCCACATTCACAAATGTTGCATCTATATATGGCTTTGTCATTGTTGATGATTATTCTCATTATACATGGGTGCATATCAGCACTTACAAAACTGAAGTGCAGGGCCTTCAAACGATTTTCCTCGAGATCTTCAACCAACTTTGATGTGAAGATCAAGCACATCAGAAATGACAATTGAACTGAGTTCAAGAACACTGGTCTTGATGAGTATCTTGATGAACTTGGTATTACTCATGAGTTATCTGCTCCTTATACTCCTTGGCAGAATGGCGTCATGGAGCGCAAGAACAGAACTCTTGTTGAGATGGACTGCACTATGCTTGATGAGTACAAGACGTCTCCTCGCTTCTGGCCTGAGGCAATTGATACTGCATGCCACATCATCAACATGTTATATCTTCACAAATTCTTTAGAAAGACCTCATATGAACTCCTCACGGACAAGAAACCCAATGTGAGTTATTTCAAAGTCTTCGGTACTAAATGCTGGATTAGAGATCCGCATCACAATTCTAAATTTGCACCGAAAGCACATGAAGGTTTTATGCTTGGTTATGGTAAGGACTCGCACACCTACAGAGTCTTCAACACCTATCACCACAAGGTTGTTGAAACTGTAGATGTGCGGTTCGATGAAACTAAAGGCTTGCAAAGAGAGCACCTACCTCCTGTGCTAGATGAAATACCTCCTGAGGAATCCATTAAGTTCGAGGCTACTGAGGATGTCGTTCCTACCGAAGAATCTGCTGAAGAAGTCATTCCAGAACGTGAAGAAAATCATGCTGGTGCACCTGAAGAAAATGGCTCTGAAGAAAATGCTGAGCAAATTTCTCATCATCAACCAGCTCATCCTCGCGTTGCTAATGTAGTACAGATTGAGAAAATCATCAACGACATCAACGCACCAGGTCCTCTCACACGCTCAAAAGCTTCACATTTGTCTAACTTTTGTGGGCACTTTGCTTTCATCTCTATCACAGAGCCCACTAAGGTAGATGAAGCATTTCTAGAGGCTAAGTGGATTCAAGCTATGCAAGAGGAATTACATCAGTTCGAGCTCAACAACGTCTAGGAACTGGTCAAACATCCAAACCCTCACATGCACAATATCATCGGCACGAAGTGGATCTACCACAACAAGCAAGATGCAAATGGCCTTGTGGTGAGGAATAAGGCACGACTTGTAGCTCAAGGCTACACACATGTTGAAGGAATTGATTTCGATGAAAATTTTGCACCTGTTGCTACACTTGAAGCTATTCGCATATTACTTGCTTATGCTAACCATCATAATATCATCTTGTATCAAATGGATGTGAAAAGTGCATTTCTCAATGGTAAGCTTGAGGAAGAAGTATATGTTGCTCAACCCCCAGGTTTTGAGGATCCAAAGCATCCTGACAAAGTCTTCAGACTCAATAAGGCCCTCTATGGCCTCAAGCAGGCCCCTCGGGCGTGGTATGATACTTTGAAGGAATTCCTCATGAAGAAAGGCTTCAAACCCTGTTCACTTGACCCAACTCTTTCCGTCAAAGCTTATGATGATGAATTATTTGTGTGTCAAATATATGTTGATGATATCATTTTTGCAGTACTAACCAACGTTACAGTGATGACTTTGCCTATATGATGAGTGAAGAATATCAAACGTCTATGATGGGAGAACTGAAATTCTTCTTAGGTCTTCAGATTCGTCAACAACGAAATGGCATCTTCATATCTCAGGAGAAATACCTCAAGGATGTGTTGAGGAAATTTGGCATGCAAGATTGCAAAGGCGTCAAAATCTCTATGCCCACAAATGGCCATCTATGCACTGATGAAAATGTTATTGACTTCGATCAAAAGGTATACCGCTCCATGATTGGCTCTTTATTGTATTTATGTGCATCTAGGCCAGATATTATGTTGAGTGTTTGAATGTGTGCCCGTTTTCAAGTTACACCTAAGGAATCACACCATAAGGCTGTGAAGCATATTCTTCGATATCTAGCTCACACTCCAACACTTGGATTATGGTATCCCAAGAGCTCAGATTTTGATCTCATTGGATATTCAGACTCTGACTATGCTGGTGATCGTGTGGACCGCAAGTCAACATCAGGCACATGTCATTTTCTCGGATGATCCTTGGTCTGTTGGTCTTCAAAGAAACATAACTGCATATCACTTTCTACTGCTGAAGCTGAGTATATTACTGCTGGATCGTGTTGTGCTCAATTGCTATGGATGAAGCAAACTCTCAAGGACTACGACATCAATGTGAAGAATGTGCCACTCTATTATGACAATGAGAGTGCCATCAAGATTGCTCATAACCCAGTTCAGCACTCGAAGACAAAGCACATTCAGATTCATCATCATTTCCTTCGTGATCATGTGTTGAAGGGCGACATCTCCATCGAACACGTGAAGACTGAAGAATAGCTAGATGATATCTTCACAAAGCCCTTGGATGAGAAGAGATTTAGCAAGTTGGCGGTGTGAGCTAAATATCTTAGAATCTTCAAATGTTCTTTGAAAAGGACACACATCCTAACACTTATGCAAAATTGATGACTTAGATGTGCAACACATGAAGTAACGTTTTTCTTCAATCAATGAAGACTAACCCTCTAAGTGTGAAGAAATTAATGAAGAACCTGATTCTCATAGCCCTACAACAATTGTACGCGGCGTCTGAAATCATCATTCTTATACGGTGGGTCACGCCACCAACAGAAGTTGAAAATCTTCAATTTGAGTATTTCTTCATCTTGATTTTCCGCAGTTGATTTCTTCAACTTTGCAATGTCCTCACTCTCTCTGTCATTTTTCTTCATTGGCTATAAATATATATATATATGAGTTTATGTCCTCCACAACATTCACTTATAGTTATTTCTTCAAGTTGATCTTTCTGCTAAGTGAATGTGATCGGACCCTTCCCCATCTATGCTATACTCAACCCAGTCTATTCAGAAATTCTTCATGTGCATTCTATTTGAAACCCGTTCAAAATCTTTACTGTGTCCTGTCAGCTGAAGAATCTGTGAACGAAACTTTAAAATATTCTAATCTGAATTTTCGGCTGTTGCCACCTAAACCGTTCGACATCCCATGATAATACTTATCTATTCACCCATGATCACTCACAATCTCCACCTATCTGTATGTGGGTGACACATGTCACAAGGATGAGAAGGGTCAGGGGCACGTTCGTCCATTTTTCTCGGGCGAGCGGTTTTTCACCTCGGCTATAAATACCTCTCACCCTCCTCATACTATTTTTACTCTGCTCGACCTCACTCCCTCGCTCGAGATCTCAAAACCTAGCGCTGCCGCTACTTCCATCATCGCTGGTGAGGAAGAGCTTCACTACCTGTGTTTGTTGCTGGGATTTCAGCTTTATCATATCTATAGAGAGAAATTACCTTTACTACCTGTGTCGGGTTATCAAGACCATGAGTTTCTTCAATAGGTAAAGGATTAAGATCATATGTTTCTTCAACAGGCGGTAAATTAAGACTGTGTATTTCTTCAATAGGAGGTAAATTCTTAACATCTTCAGCTTTAATACCTTTTTCTTTCATAGATTTCTTTGCCTCTTGCATATCTTTAGGACTGAGAAATAGAACACCCCTCTTGTTCGGAGTGGGTTTAGGAATAGGCTCAGGAATTGGCTCCGGAGGTGTCCAATTATTTTCATTTGTCGACATATTATTCAATATAATTTCAGCTTCATCCGGTGTTCTTTCCCTGAAAACAGAACCAACACAACTATTCAGGTAATCTCTGGAGGCATCGGTTAGTCCATTATAAAAGATATCAAGTATTTCATTTTTCTTAAGAGGATGATCTGGCAAAGCATTAAGTAATTGGAGAAGCCTCCCTCAAGCTTGTGGGAGACTCTCTTCTTCAATTTGCACAAAATTATATATATCCCTTAAAGCAGCTTGTTTCTTATGAGCAGGGAAATATTTAGCAGAGAAGTAATAAATCATATCCTGGGGACTACGCACACAACCAGGATCAAGAGGATTAAACCATGTCTTAGCATCACCCTTTAATGAGAACGGGAATATTTTAAGGATATAAAAGTAACGAGTTCTCTCATCTTTAGTGAATAGGGTGGCTATATCATTTAATTTAGTAAGATGTGCCACAACAGTTTCAGATTCATAGCCATAAAAAGGATCAGACTCAACCAAAGTAATTATATCAGGATCAATAGAGAATTCATAATCCTTATCAGTAACACAGATAGGTGAAGTAGCAAAAGCAGGGTCAGGTTTCATTCTAGCATTTAGATATTGCTTATTCCATTTAGCTAATAACCTCTTAAGTTCGTTTCTATCTTTGCAAGCTAAAATATCTAAAGAAGCTTCTTGATCAAAAACATAACCCTCAGGAATAACAAGTGATTCTTCATCATCACTTTCATCAGTATTATCAGATTCAATATTTTCAATCTCTCTAGCCCTAGCAATTTGTTCATCAAGAAAATCACTAAGTGGCACAGTAGTATCAGGCATAGAAGTAGTTTCATTATAAGTATCATGCATAGCAGAAGTGGCATCATCAATAACATGTGACATATCAGAACGAATAGCAGAAGCAGGTGTAGGTGTCCAAGCTTACTCAAAACAGAAGGTGAATCAAGTGCAGAGCTAGATGGCAGTTCCTTACCTCCCCTCATAGTTGAGGGATAAATCTTGGTTCTTGGATCTTTCAAGTTCTTCATAATGATAAGCAGATATAAATCCCAAGTGACTTAAAGAATAGAGCTATGCTCCCCGGCAACGGCGCCAGAAAATAGTCTTGATAACCCACAAGTATAGGGGATCGCAACAGTTTTCGAGGGTAAAGTATTCAACCCAAATTTATTGATTCGACACAAGGGGAGCCAAAGAATACTCTCAAGTATTAGCAGCTGAGTTGTCAATTCAACCACACCTGGAAACTTAGTATCTGCAGCAAAGTATTTAGTAGCAAAGTAATATGATAGTAGTGGTAACGGTAACAAAAGGTAACAGTAGTAAAAGTAATGTTTTTGGTATTTTGTAGTGATGATAGCAATAGCAACGGGAAAGTAAATAAGCGAAGAACAATATGTGGAAAGCTCATAGGCAATGGATCGGTGATAGAGAATTATGTTGGATGCGGTTCATCATGTAACAGTCATAACCTAGGGTGACATAGAACTAGCTCCAGTTCATTCATATAATGTAGGCATGTATTCCGAATGTAGTCATACATGCTTATGGAAAAGAACTTGCATGACATCTTTTGTCCTACCCTCCCGTGGCAGCGGGGTCCTTACGGAAACTAAGGGATATTAAGGCCTCCTTTTAATAGAGTACCGGAACAAAGCATTAACACATAGTGAATACATGAACTCCTCAAACTATGGTCATCACCGGTAAGTATCCCGATTATTATCACTTCGGGGTTAACGTTTCATAACACATAATAGGTGACTATAGACTTGCAAGATAGGATCAAGAACACTCATATATTGATGAAAACATAATAGGTTCAGATCTGAAATCATGGCACTCGGGCCCTAGTGACAAGCATTAAGCATAGCAAAGTCATAGCAACATCAATCTCAGAACATAGTGGATACTAGGGATCAAACCCTAACAAAACTAACTCGATTACATGATAGATCCCATCCAACCCATCACCGTCCAGTAAGCCTACGATGGAATTACTCACGCACGGCGGTGAGCATCATGAAATTGGTGATTGAGGATGGTTGATGATGACGATGGCGACAGATTCCCCTCTCCGAAGCCCCGAACGGACTCCAGATCAGCCCTCCCGAGAGGTTTTAGGGCTTGGCGGCGGCTCCTTATCGCAAAACGCGATGAATTCCTCTCTCTGGCTTTTTTCTCCCCGAAACACAATATATAGAGTTGGAGTTGGAGTCGGAGAGGCACCAGGGGGCCCACGAGGTAGGGGGGCAGGCGCGCCTCCCACCCTCGTGGAGAGGTGGTGGGCCCCCTGGCCTTCATCTTTTGCAGGTATTTTTATATTTTCCAAAAAGTTGCTCCGTGAAGTTTCAGGTCATTCCGAGAACGTTTGTTTCTGCACATAAATAACACCATGGTAATTCTGCTGAAAACAGCGTCAGTCCGGGTTAGTTCCATTCAAATCATGCAATTTAGAGTCCAAAACAAGGGCAAAAGTGTTTGGAAAAGTAGATACATTGGAGACGTATCAATATGTGACTCCCAAGTACATGAAGAAATTTGCTATACACCCTCCATGCCCAAGGCCTCCATTGGCACCAGGACAAGTTGCTGATCCCTCTAGCATCCGAAGAGGTGAGGAATTTCCTGCTGAATGGGGAAAGCATCAAGCTAAACTAGCCAAACTGGCAAAAGAGGCAGTGAGGAAATTCAATGAAGACTCTGCTGCTGCTGCTGCCACTGCTGAGGCCTCTGCTAGCAAGCCCAAGAAGGCTATGCCTAAGAAGCCTGCACATAAGCCCAGTGCTTCTTCTTCAATGCACTCACGGCCAAGCTCTTCTGCTAAGCCCTCACGTCCAATTCCTCAAACTGCCCCAGTTCCTCAAGCTCCAAAACCCTCAGCTCCTCCGGCAAAGTCCTCGGCACCTGTGCATATCGCCTCCTCTCAAAGGACCACAGGCAAATCAATTGCCTCGGGAGCCTCAGCAAGTTCATCAGCTCCTCTGCATTCCTCAACAGGCCCCACATTGTTGAAGACCAAGGCCACTGCTGGACGAGGCACTAGACCAAGTCCTCAAAAGAAACAGGTCACCTTCCAAGTATTGTCCTCTGATGACGAAGTTGATGATGATGAACTCGCCAAAATCATCAGAGACGGGTAAGAAAGGGACGCTAGAGCCAAAGGCACAAACATGCCTCTGCTTTTGGATTCGAAGTTGATCCTCGATTTCATTGACCTATGGCACAAGGATCCCAACACTCCTATGCCTGACCTCAACCTCACTCCTGGCCAAAGTCACATGCTGACGCCTTCATAGGCGAGGAAAAATGGAAATTTGAAAAGGCCAGGAAGTTGAAGAAAGCGCAGTACAAGAAAGAGCGATATCTGAAGAAGAACGTTGTCAAGATGACAACTGATGAACTCGTGGCTGTTCAAGCTGAAATCAAAAACCTCAGTGATGAATTCGATGCCTACCATGCAGATTGGAAGGGAGCCAAAGTCAGATTTGTGAAATTGCAAAGACATTCACCTCCAATGTTGCTACTCAAACGCACATTGAAATTCCTCAGGCTGAAGCATCTACTCAGTCGACTGAAGAACATGCCAGCACCGCTGATGAAAATCAAGCTGCTGAAGAAAATGAGGCTGATGACTGAATTCCAGCCGCTGATGACATTGCCAGGGAAACCACTAGTGTTGCACCTGAAGAACAAGCCAGGCCAGCTGAGGCATCAACCGCTGAGCCTGAAGAATCTGAACCAACTAGGCAAACTAAAATAGTTGTGCCTGAAGAAACTGGGCATATTTCCTCTGCTCCTCCTGCACCAAACACAAGTACAGTTCTTCCTTCTGCATCAGAAGCGAAGAAAACCAGAGCTGCGGAGCGAGTAACAGTGAAAAAGAGGAAAGCATCTGCTTCATCAAATTCTTCAGCACCGAAGAAGATGAAGATATTGACAAGCTCTTTTGAGAATCCCATATATGTTGTTCCCGTTTCAAGCATGCCTTCAAAGGAACTCGTTCCCTTTGGTGAAGATTATGAGAACCCAAGCAGATCTGATGACGATGTTCCTTCTGCTGCTTCTTCAGAGCAGTTGGACGAAGAAATTGAAGTGGATAATATCCCTTCAACCCCAGTTATCTCATTGCCTATGCCTTAGTTCACAGCTGAAGAGGCAGGCGTTGAAGAATTGAATGAGGAAGATGAAGACGTGGACATTGGGTGCTCCACTCCAGTGTTGAATGATGATTATTGGGATAGTCAACACCCCAACTCTCCACTCTTCACACCTCTGCAACAAATCCCTCAGTCCCCAGTGCACACTGAAGTTCAAATGGGTTCTGCAGATCATCACTCCACTCCTTCCATTCATGAAGAAATTCCAGCCACTAGTGTTGATGTTAGTGTTGATGAAGAATTGAAGACCCAGGATGCTACTGAAGCAGAAACTGAAATTCCTCAGCCTGTGGTTCCGAATATTGTGATTCCTGAGGCTGTGATGACTTTGACTCACACTCCTCATCTCAAGCCGAAGAATCCCTTCTCCAAGAAACAAACATTCAAGGCTGATGACTTCTTCCACGAGCATGTGTTCTTCACAGATTACAACCCATATGATTCTGCTCGTCTTAGAAGGAAGCATTTCTGGACTGCCAGCCAAGCAAACTTCTATTCTTCACTACTTTTTATAAGGACAAAGTCTTCGACCATGCGCATATTCCTCATGTGGACATGGAATCACTGTCTTGCTTCATGCCAGTCCTCAGTGTTCTTCATGATGGTGGACTGCTCAACTTTTGCACTGATATATGTGATTGGAATGGAGAACTAATTCTTTACTTTTATGCAACGCTACGCATCACAGGAAATACTGAAGATGTGAACTCTTGGGTATTGGACTGGATGACAGAGAATACTTACTTCAAAGCACCGGCCTCTGAATTTCTTCATGCCCTGCCTATCAGTCCTCCCCTTGAAGGTGCACGTTGTATATATCATAGGAACATCAATCTCAGAACATAGTGAATACTAGGGATCAAACCCTAACAAAACTAACTCGATTACATGATAGATCCCATCCAACCCATCACCGTCCAGCAAGCCTACGATGGAATTACTCACGCACGGCAGTGAGCATCATGAAATTGGTCATGGAGGATGGTTGATGATGACGATGGCGACGAATTCCCCTCTCCGGAGCCCTGAACGAACTCCAGATCAGCCCTCCCGAGAGGTTTTAGGCCTTGGCGGTGGCTCCGTATCGTAAAACGCGATGAATTCCTCTCTCTGGATTTTTTCTCCCCAAAACACAATATATAGAGTTGGAGTTGGAGTCGGAGAGGCACCAGGGGCCCCACGAGGTAGGGGCGCGCCCCCCACCCTCGTGGAGAGGTGGTGGGCCCCCTGTCCTTCATCTTTTGCAGGTATTTTTTATATTTTCCAAAAAGTTGCTCCGTGATGTTTCAGGTCATTCCGAGAACGTTTGTTTCTGCACATAAATAACACCATGGTAATTCTGCTGAAAATAGCGTCAGTCTGGGTTAGTTCCATTCAAATTATGCAAGTTAGAGTCCAAAACAAGGGCAAAAGTGTTTGGAAAAGTAGATACGTTGGAGACGTATCAACTCCCCCAAGCTTAAACCTTTGCTTGTCCTCAAGCAATTCAGTTGACAAACTGAAAGTGATAAAGAAAAACTTTTACAAACTCTGTTTGCTCTTGTTGTTGTAAATATGTAAAGCCAGCATTCAAGTTTTCAGCAAAGATTATAACTAACCACATTCGCTATAACGCTTAGGTCTCAAGTTTACTCATATCAATAGCATAATCAACTAGCGAGCAATAATAATATATCTCGGGTGACAACACTTTCTCAAAACAATCATAATATGGTATAACAAGGTGGTATCTCGCTAGCCCTTTTTGAGACCGCAAAACATAAATGCAGAGCACCTTTAAAGACCAAGGACTGACTAGACATTGTAATTCATGGTAAAAGAGATCCAGTCAAGTCATACTCAATGTAAACTAACAGTAATGAATGCAAATGACAGTGGTGCTCTCCAACTGGTGCTTTTTAATAAGAGGATGATGACTCAGCATAAAAGTAAATAGATAGGCCCTTCGTAGAGGGAAGCAGGGATTTGTAGAGGTGCCACAGCTCGGTTTTGAAACAGAGGTGAATTATATTTTGAGCGGTATACTTTCATTGTCAACATAACAACCAAGAGATGGCGATATCTTCCATGCTACACACATTATAGGCGGTTCCCAAACAGAATGGTAAAGTTTATACTCCCCCTTCCACCAATAAGCATCAATCCATGGCTTGCTCGAAACAACGAGTGCCTCCAACTAACAAGAGTCCCGGGGGAGTTTTGTTTGCAATTATTTTGATTTAGTTTGCATAAAGCATGGGACTCGGCATCCCGGTGACCAGCCATTTATCTCGTGAGTGAGGAGCGGAGTCCGCTCCTCTTGAGAATAACGCGCCTAACATGGAAGATACAGACAACCCTAGTTGATACATGAGCTATTCGAGCATACAAAACAGGATATTTATTTGAAGGTTTAGAGTTTGGCACATACAAATTTACTTGGAACGGCAGGTAGATACCGTATATAGGTAGGTATAGTGGACTCATGTGGAATAACTTTGGGGTTTAAGGGATTGGATGCACAAGAAGTATTCCCGCTTAGTACAGGTGAAGGCTAGCAAAGGACTGGGAAGCGACCAGCTAGAGAGCGACAACAGTCATGAACATGCATTAAAATTAATCAACACCGAATGCAAGCATGAGTAGGATATAATCCACCATGAACATAAATATCGTGAAGGCTATGTTGATTTTGTTTCAACTACATGCGTGAACATGCGCCAAGTCAAGTCACTTAAATCATTCAGAGGAGGATACCACCCTATCATACCACATCACAACCATTTTAATAGCATGTTGGCACGCAAGGTAAACCATTATAACTCATAGCTAATCAAGCATGGCACAAGAAACTATGATCTCTAGTTGTCATTGCAAACATGTTTATTCATAGTAGGCTGAATCAGGAACGATGAACTAATCATATTTACAAAAACAAAAGAGGTCGAGTTCATACCAGCTTTTCTTATCTCAGTCAGTCCATCATATGTCATCATAATTGCCTTTCACTTGCACGACCGAACGATGTTAATAATAATAATAGTGCACGTGCATTGGACTAAGCTAGAATCTGCAAGCATTCAATAAACAGGAGAAGACAGGGCAGTATGGGCTCTTTTGTCAGATCAACAAGTATGCATATAAGAGCCATTTTAGCAATTTAATCATGGTCTTGTCCTATCGACCCCCAAAGAAAAGAAAAGAAATAAAACTATTTACACAGGAAAGCTCCCAACAAGCAAAAGAAGAACATGAAATCTTTTTGGGTTTTTTTTAATTACTACTACAAGCATGGAAAGTAAACTAATTAAAAGCTACAACTAATTTTTTTTGTTTTTTCTGAAGGTTTATTAAACACACAAGAAGAAAGCATAAAAAGGAAATTAAACTAGCATGGATGATACAATGAAAAAGTATGAGCACCGACATCTAGCAATGAGTGTGTGAACATAAAATATAATGTCGGTGACAAATACGTACTCCCCCAAGCTTAGGATTTTGGTCTAAATTGGTCTATGGCCACGGCTGGCCTGGCGGACATCCATAATAGTAGTTGGGGTCGTACTGAGATGAAGAAGAGGAAGACTCCGATTGCCACTGGCTGACAATCATCTCCGGATCCCATTGATAATTAGACTGTCGTGGGGGATCAACTTGTGGTTCCGGCTCTGGCTCCATGGCTGGTGCAGGGTTCCAATAGGCGTGAATAGCCTTTAACAGAACAAGGTACTGGCCTACAGATAAATCAAATAAAGAAGGAGTAGGCAGGGTAATAGTCTCAGGATGATGTTTATTAAAGAACAATTGGTATTTAAGCTCTCCTTCCCTATTCTTAACAATAAAATCATGTGCCACCATACTTTTATAATCTAGATAAACACGAGGTAGCACCTTTTCTTCCTTCTCATAATGCCTAATAGGTATGTTAAAATGTGCAGCTAGGCATGAAGCATAGATGCCTCCAAAGATGGGGCCCTTGGTACGGTTCAGACTTAACCGTTTCGCAATAATACCGCCCATACTAACAGAGTTATCACCTTATAAACCGTGGAGCAAAATAATAATATCAGGGATACTAAGGTTTCCACAGTTTCCGCGACCAATTAAACAACGACTAGCAAATAATGCGAAATAACGTAAAACAGGAAAATGTATGCTAGTGATTTGTGCATCGGAAACCTTCCTTGTTTCCCCTACAGTGATAGTATCAATAAACCCCTCCACATCATCGCGATGTGGTTCTTCTGTCTTGCCCTCAAAAGGGACTAAACAAACCCAACAAAAATCATAAAGTGACATCTCCTTATGCTCATCATATAAATGAAACTCCACCGTAGGTGGTGAGCTCCTAGAATGGAAATGAAAGTTTTGCACAAAGGTATTTGTGAGTAAGAGATACTGATCGCATTGGTCATGGAGGAAAGCGGTGAGGCCTGCATTCTTAGCCAATTCATGAAAATTTTCATAAATCCCGGCTGCTCTCAAGAAATCATCGGAAGGCCATTCACACGCCCGAACCTCCGCGGTGCGAGGCAGATTATACTTAGGCTTTGGTGCCTTTTCCTTCGAGCTTTGGCTCGATGAGCCCCTCAAAAGTCTCCTCATCATTTTCTGAAAAATTCTGAAATTTTTAGTAACTTCAAAATAAAAGTAAATTAAACTCAATTATATTGATAGCAACTACTCCTACAAGTGCCTAGGGCCTATATCATGCATCAAAACTACTTTTGACCATATAAATTTGACATGCAAGCTCAAGAACAGGGTCACCTAAGCAGCAAAAATTTGCAATGAATAAAGCACTAGAACAAAAACTAATTGGACCAATGGAGGAGTCACATACCAAGGAACAATCTCCCCAAGCAGTTTTGTGAGAGGTGCTTTGAGCAAGGAGATCAAAAATGGCAGCAAAATGAGCTTGGACTCAGGTTGAGCAGGATATTCGTGTTTGGGGGAGGAAGAAGGAGTGTGTGGGTGAAAGGATAAGTGGAGGAGGGCCACTGTGGGCCCACGAGGCAGGGGGCGCGCCCAGGGGGTAGGGAGCGCCCTCCACCCTCGTGGGAAGGTGGTTGACCCCCATGTTGTGTTCTTAGTGCCAAATATTCTCAAATATTCTAGAAAAAATCATATTTAAATTTCAGGGCATTTGGAGAACTTTTATTTTCGGGGTATTTTTATATTGCACGGATAATCAGATAACAGGAAGAAAAATATTTATTTTTATTTTATTTAATATAAATACCAGAAAGTAAAAGTGGGGTACAAAAGGTTGTGCCTTCTAGTTTCATCCATCTCATGCTCATCAAAAGGAATCCTCTAACAAGGCTGATCAAGTCTTGTTAACGAACTCATTCTGAATAACATGGAATTGGAGAAATTTCGAATAACACTATGTTACCTCAACGGGGATATGCACATCCCCAATAATAAGAATATCATATTTCTTCTTGACAGTAGGAAGAGGGAATTCAAAACCTCCAAATATAATCGATGGAATTTTTCCAATAGAGTTGATACTATGGACTTGAGGTTGTTTCCTCGGAAACTGTACTGTATGCTCATTACCATTTGATGAAGCTATGTACCTAGGGTAGGGTCATGGATCTGTCCAACATACCCTCCCCAAGGACATCTCTACAAAGAATCAGAAGCAGTCGAAGAGAAACCATCATCCACTCGACCATGAAGATGTGTTCACTCGACCACCTTGAAGACACTCGACCACCAGAAGATGAGAAGCCCTTCACTCCGCAACGGTCGGGGTTTAAACCATAGCTTTATGGACATTTATAGCATTTTACTTCGGACGTTACCAGTAATGCTCCTCCTTTATGAACATTGAACCTGTGTAATGGAGGAGGGCTGGGGTCCTGGCGCACTCTATATAAGCCACCCCCCTCCTCCGGGACAAGGGTTCGCATCTTTTGTAAACTCACACACACATATAATCCAGTCGACCGCCTCAGGGCACCGAGACGTAGGGCTGTTACTTCCTCCGAGAAGGGCCTGAACTCGTAAAACTCTTTTGTACAACTACTCCATAGCTAGGATCTTGCCTCCTCATACCTACCCCCCATTCTACTGTCAGTCTTAGATCCACGACAGTTGGCGCCCACCGTGGGGCAGGTGTCTTAGCGACTTATTGGAGAAGTTGCAATTTTTCTGATCCCCTTCATCATGGTTTCAGGCGGAGGTTTGGCTGAGGGCCGTGAGATCCATCTCGGCGCGCTCGTGTTTGTCGCCGATGACTCCGCTTGGCTTCAGGAGGCTCCACTCGACGTCGACGCGCTCCCCATCCGCGGGGCGACGCACTTTCGCGTGTGCATCCGCAGCGTCCTCCTGCGGCAGCCGTCGACCCAGTATCAGTCGACTCCACAGCTTTCCCCCTCCCTGCGGCCCGCCGGAGCAAACGCTCCGGTCGGTCGAGGCTTCAGCGGTGGGTGAGGCATGCGGTGGCCCGCCAGCCGGTCACCCCTCAAGTCGCGGCGATCGAGCCCGACAAAACTCTCTACGGCCTGTTCAATCTGTCGACTGGCTCCGTAGAGACCGCATCCGAGTGCGACAGCAGCGACCCAGCGCTGAAGTTCTGATGGTCAATGGACCACGCAGCCCTCCAGGCTTCACCTGTGAAGACGGAGGCGACGGGAACGGCGATCCGTCGCGCGTTCATGAAGAGTATCGCCCCGAACCCCTCTCTTCGCAACAGAGGGAGGAACTTCACCGCCGGAACATGGATGCACTGCATACTCCTATAGTTGGAGAAACCCCTGAGGCCCAGGCCTTGGAGCAGGCGCGCTTGGCCAACTTGGCTGGATGCACTCGACTGGAGAACCTCCAGCGCGCACTTGACGATCGCGCTCGGTAGCGCGCTCCCGAATCCAGTCGACACCAACTTCCTCTGACTCAGGTATACCGAACCCCGATACAGAATCTAGCAGCTGCTACCCGGATAGCGGAGTCGATCCAACCCTCCCAGTCAGAAGTTGGCCGAGGTCTGGTGCAGATCCGAGCCTTGCTCTGAGCGGCGGGAGAACAGAATACGGTTGTATCTCAATCGCGGAATAGGATCCATAGCAGATCCGTGGCTGCAAACACAGTTCAGTCGGGCCATAGCCCAAGATCGCCCCCGAGGCGTGAGGGACATGGAGATCGACGAGATCAGTACAGAAACCGAAGCAGTATGATCACTAAGTCGGTCGCGATGATCGTCGTCGAGTGCCCACGCCTCCCCCAAGGAGTGGGTCGTACACGCCTCGGCAACATGAAGACAGACGCCCTCACAGTGTTGGGCGAGGTATTCCAGTCGACCCTAGGGAGCCAGGCTTTGATGCGAGATCTATTCTCGTTCAGGGCTTGGTCGACAGAAATAGAGCTCACTGAGAGGGCCATGATAGAGATCCGCAAACCAGCAACAGAGCACATGTCTCAGGACCAGAGTGCTTCAGTGGAGCTATCAGAGCTGCAGTGATTCACCCCAACTTCAGGTTGGCGACTGGAGTCAGTAAGTTCACTGGTGAGTCCAAGCCGGACACTTGGCTTGAAGACTACCGAGTGGCTGTCCAGATTGGTGGCGGCAATGATGAAGTGGCCATGAAACACCTTCCTATGATGTTGGAGGGCTCGGCTAGAGCATGGCTGAATCAGTTGACGCCTAGCAGTATTTATACTTGGGAAGATCTCGCCCGAGTGTTTGTCAGAACATTCGAGGGCACTTGCAAACGGCCGGCAGGTTTGACAAAATTACAGTGTTGTGTTCAGAAACTGAATGAAACTTTGAGGGATTATATCCAGAGATGGATCACCCTACACCACACGGTAGAGGATGTGTCAGATCATCAGGCAATTTGTGCCTTTAAGGAAGGTGTCAGGTATCGGGAGTTGAATATGAAATTCGACCGAACAGGAAATATGACTCTGGCTCGGATGATGGAGATTGCCACCAAGTATGCCAATGGTGAAGAAGAAGAACGACTCCGGAGTGGCAAGCACAAAGTAGTCACCCACGAAGCCGGAGGAGGAAACTCCGGTCAGAAACAGAAGCGCAAGGCTGAGCCAGCTGCTCCTGGTGAAGCCTTGGCTGTGGTTCAAGGAAAGTTCAAGGGGAAGCCCAAAGGGCCGTGGAACCCCAAGAAAGTAAAAGATCAAGATGGAAATGACGTGTTGGATCTGTCGTGCCACATCCACACCAAAAAAGATGAAGAAGGTATTTCATTTACCCGAAACACACCACTCGGCAATGTCGTCTCCTAATCCAGCAATTCCGAGAGAAACAGCCCAAGGAAAAGGAGAAGGAAGCAGACAAGGCTGAGGATGAGGAAGAGGATGATGATGGTTATCCCCACGTGAATTCCATTCTGATGATTTTTGCTGACGTTGAGAGCAAAAGTTGATTGAAAGTCATCAATAGAGAAGTGAACATGGTCGCTCCGGTGACGCCCAATTATTTGAAGTGGTCGCATACTGCCATTACATTCGACCAGTCTGATCACCCAGCGCACATAGCCACCCCTGGGAGGCAAGCACTGGTGGTCGACCCGGTGGTCGAAGGCACTCGACTGACAAAAGTCCTGATGGATGGTGGCAGTGGCCTAAACATACTGTATGCAGAGACATTGAAGGGAATGGGCATTCCGATGTCCAGACTCAATGAGAGCAATATGAGTTTCCATGGGCTCATTCCAGGCAAGAAGGCTGCAACACTCGGCCAGATTGCTCTCGATGTGGTTTTCGGTGATTCCAAGAATTACCGCAAAGAAAAGTTGACATTTGAAGTTGTGGATTTCCAGAGTGCTTATCATGCCATTCTGGGCAGGCCAGCTTATGCACGATTTATGGCTCGACCATGTTATGTGTATCTCAAATTGAAGATGCCTGGTCCCAAAGGGGTGATCACTATCTCTGGTAATCGGAAGAAGGCAGAAGAGAGCTTCCAAAAGGGCTCAAAGATCGCTGATGCTTAGATGGCCGTGGTAGAATTGCAAGAATACCAGAAAAATGCGGATCCGAGTGATATGTTGCGAGCCAAGAAGCCAGCCACAGATTCAGCATTCTAGTCATCCGGTGAAACAAAGTCGATTCACATTCACCTGACAGATCCCAATGCTGCCCCGACTCATATTTCAACCACACTCGACTCCAAATAGGAAGAAGCGCTCATCCAGTTCCTCCGTGAGAACTGGGACATCTTTGCATGGAAGCCTTCTGACATGCCGGGTGTTCCCAGGGGACTGGCTGAGCATCGTTTGTGAGTCGACCCAAAAGTGAAACCAGTCAAAGAACATCTTCGACGGTCCGTGAAGAGGTGGCTCGGCTTTTGGCAGCTGAGTTTATCCGAGAGATTTACCACTCCGAGTGGTTAGCCAATGTTGTCATGGTCCCAAAGAAGGATGACTCACTTCACATGTGCATTGACTTCAAGCATATCAATCGGGCCTGCCCGAAAGATCACTTTCCTCTCCCTCGCATCGACCAGATAGTCGACTCGATTGCAGGGTGCGAGCATTTGTCCTTTTTGGACACCTACTTCGGGTACCACCAGATCCGTCTATATGGACCCGACGAGATAAAGACAGCTTTTATCACCCCATTTGGGTGCTTCTGTTATATCACAATGCCATTCGGTTTGAAGAACGCTGGAGCCACATTCATGCGGATGATTCAGAAGTGCCTGCTCACTCAGATCAGTCGGAATGTGGAAGCATACACGGATGACATTGTGGTCAAGTCACGTAAAGGTTCCGATCTACTGACTGACCTTGCTGAAACCTTTGCTAGCCTCAGAAGGTATGATATCAAGCTCAATCCATCAAAGTGCACGTTTGGAGTTCCGGGCGGAAAATTACTCGGTTTCCTCGTTTTTGAACAAGGGATCGATGCTAACCCAGAGAAAGTGGGTGCTATACTCCGAATGAAACGCCCTGTGCATGTGCATGATGTCCAGAAGCTTACTGGTTGCTTGGCCGCCCTAAGTCAATTCATTTCTCGCCTCGATGAAAAGGCGCTACCTCTTTACTGACTGATGAAGAAATCAGATAAGTTCGAGTGGACCCCAGAAGCTGATGCAGCATTTGCAGAGCTAAAAGCCCTGCTTTCCACCAAGTCGGTGCTTGCTGCTCCAATCAGCAAAGAGCCTTTACTGCTTTATATAGCAGCCACTGGACAAGTCGTCAGTACAGTACTTACGGTCGAGCGGGAAGAAGAAGGAAAATCTTATAAAGTTCAGCGCCCAGTTTATTATATTTCTGAAGTCCTGACTCCGTCAAAGCAGAGATATCCGCACTACCAGAAGCTCGTCTATGGGATTTACATGACCATGAAGAAGGTTGCACACTATTTCTCTGATCACTCTGCTACAGTCGTCAGCGACGCTCCATTGTCAGAGATTCTGCACAACAGAGATGCAACTGGTCGAGTGGCAAAATGGGCGATTGAACTCCTTCCCTTAGATATCAAGTTTGAGGCAAAGAAAGCTATCAAGTCCCAAGCAATAGCAGATTTCCTCGCCGAGTGGATCGAACAGCAACTGCCAACTCAAGTTCACTCGGAGCACTGGACCATGTTCTTCGACGGATCCAAAATGCTGAATGGTTCTGGTGCTGGGGTAGTACCGGTATCCCCCCGAGGAGACAGGCTCAGATATGTCCTCCAGATTCACTTTGATTCCTCCAACAATGAAGCAGAGTATGAAGCACTCCTGTATGGGTTGCGCATGGCCATTTCACTCAGCGTCCGTCGCCTCATGGTCTACGGCAACTCAGATTTAGTAGTCAATCAAGTGATGAAGGAGTGGGACGTCAGAAGCCCCTCCATGACTGGTTACTGCAACGCTGTGAGGAAGCTGGAAAAGAAGTTTGAGGGGTTAGAGCTCCATCACATACCCCGACTGAAAAATCAAGCAGCCGATGAATTGGCAAAGATAGGCTCCAAGAGAGAAGCCATTCCCAGCAATGTGTTTTTGGAGCATATTCACACGTTGACAGTTCAGGAAGATCCTTTTACTGAAGAGCCTCCGCAGCCTAAGAGCGCCACAGACCCGACTGAAGTTGAGGTCCCAGCCGTGGTCGACCTGATCATGGAGGTTCTGGCCATTACTCCCGACTAGACAGTGCCTTACATTGCGTACATCCTCGGGAAAGAACTCCCAGAGGATGAGGAAGAGGCTCGACAGATCGTCCGTCGATCCAAGGCCTTTACTGTGATAAGAGGACAACTGTTTAGGGAAAGCGTGACTGGAGTCGGTCAGAAATGCATAACACCAGAAGAACGTCGAATGATCCTCAATGACATCCACTCGGGGACCTGTGGTCACCATGCGTCCTCTCGGGCCATCGTGGCTAAAGCATACCGAGCTGGATTTTATTGGCCACGAGCAAACGAAATGGCGAAAGATATAGTCGACAGATGTGAAGGCTGCTAGTTTTACTCCGACTTGTCTCACAAGCTAGCGTCAGCCCTGAAGACCATCCCCCTCATCTGCCCCTTTGTTGTTTGGGGACTGGATATGGTTGGACCACTGAGAACTGGCAGGAGCGGCTTCACTCATGTGCTCGTTGCAGTCGACAAGTTTACCAAATGGATCGAAGCTAAACCTATCAAGAACCTTGAGGCCAGCACCGCTGCCAGTTTTATCAGAGAATTGACATTCAGATATGGAGTTCCACACAGCATCATCACAGACAATGGGTCGAACTTCGATTCTAATGAGTTTAGAGCTTTCTGCGCTTCTCAAGGCACACGAGTCGACTATGCTTCAGTCGCTCACCCGCAGTTGAACGAACAAGCACAAAGAGCCAATGGCCTAATTCTCAAAGGGCTGAAACCCCAACTAATGCGTGATCTCAAACACGCAGCAGGCGCTTGGGTTGATGAACTTCCGTTAGTTCTGTGGGGTTTAAGGACAACTCCTAATCGGTCGACCGGCCGAACTCCGTTCTTCTTAGTCTATGGAGCCGAAGCTGTTCTGCCAAGTGACCTGCTCCACAACGCACCCCAAGTCGAGCTCTTCTCCGAAGAGGAAGCAGAACAGGCCCGACAAGATTCAGTCGATCTCTTAGAGGAGGAAAGAGAGATGGCCTTGATCCGGTCGACCATTTATCAGCAAGACTTGCGTTGATTCCACGCCAGAAATGTGAGGGGTCGAGCCTTTCAAGAAGGAGACCTCGTTCTTCGAGTGGATCAACAGAAACCACACAAGCTTGCCCCGACTTGGGAAGGCCCCTTCATCATCACCAAAGTTCTCCACAACGGAGCATACCATCTTTACAGTGTTGAGCATCAGAAAGACGAGCCACCGGCTTGGAACGCGGAGCTACTCCGCCCCTTTTATACTTAAGCACTCGTTCGAATAAAATGTAATAAGAAACACCTTTGTAATTTGTTTATCAAAGACAAGAGCTTACAGTCCTCTCATACGATCGTAGTCGTTCTTATTTACTTCTGAAATCCCCCAGTGGGTGGGCTTAGTCGCGAATCCGTTTCGCCTAAGTTCGAAAGAAAATTCTACCGAGTGGAGAGCAATCCTCCCACTCGGGGGCTTAGCTGTAGTCCAGCACTCGCCTAAGTTCTCTCACTCTGAGGCTTAGCTGCAGTCCAGTTGTAACGCCCTCGATGCGGCTATATCTCCTACGTGTCGAAGCACGACTTAGAGGCATAACCGCATTGAAAGCAATGTCGCAAGTGAGGTAATCTTCACAACAACCCATGTAAATAATTAAAGGGGGAAAGATACATAGTTAGCTTACACTCGCCATGTCACACAAATACATGAACAACATTACATTCATCCAATACACTCATGGTCCGACTACGGTACCAAAATAAAGATCAACCCCCAAATGCGACAAAGTCCCCGATCGCCCCAACTGGGCACCACTACTGATCATCTAGGAAAGACACATAGTAACGGCGAGAGTCTTTGTCGAACTCCCACTTGAGCTCGGTCATGTCATCTGGAACGGTATCATCGGTCCCTGCATCTGGTTTAGGAAGGAATCTGTGAGTCACGGGGACTCAGCAATCTCACACCCTCGTGATCAAGACTATTTAAGCTTATAGGTAAGGTAAAGGTATGGTGTGGAGCTACAGCAAACGACTAGCATATATGGTGGCTGACCTATTCGCAAAAGAGAGAGAGAAGAGAAGGCAAAAGCATGGTCGAACAACTATGATCAAGAAGTGATCCTAGAACAACCTACGTCAAGCATTACTCTAACACCGTGTTCACTTCCCGGACTCCGCCGAGAAGAGACCATCACGGTTACTCACGCGGTTGATGTATTTTAATTAAGTTAAGTTTCATGTTATCCACAACCGGACATTAACAAATTCCCATCTGCCCATAACTACGTGCACGGCTTTCGAAAGTTCAAATCCCTGCAGGGGAGTCCCAACTTAGCCCATCACAAGCTCTCACGGTCAACGAAGGATATTCCTTCTCCCAAGACAATCCGATCAGACTCGGCATCCCGGTTACAAGACATCCTCGACAATGGTAAAACAAGTCCAGCAACACCGCCCGAATGTGCCGACAAATCCCGATAGGAGCTGCACATATCTCGTTCTCAGGGCACACTTAGATGAACACTACGTACAACTAAAACCAACCCTCAAGTTTCCCCGAGGTGGTGCTGCAAGTGGTTCTATTTCGGACCAACACTCAAAGGACCACTGGCCCGGGGGGTTTAAATAAAGATGACCCTTGGGCTCCGGAAACCCAAAGGAAAAAGAGGCTAGGTGGCAAATGGTAAAACCAAGGTTGGGCATTGCTGGAGGAGTTTTATTCAAGGCGCACTGTCGAGGGGTTCCCATTATAACCCAACCGTGTAAGGAACGCAAAATCTGGGAACATAACACCGATATGATGGAAACTAGGGCGGCAAGAGTGGAACAAAACACTAGGCATAAGGCCGAGCCTTCCACCCTTTACCAAGTATATAGGTGCATTAAGATAAACAAGATAATATGGTGATATCCCAACAATAAACATGTTCCAACAAGGAACGATCTCCAATCTTCACCTGCAACTAGCAACGCTATAAGAGGGGATGAGCAAAGCGGTAACATAGCCAAACAACGGTTTGCTAGGACATGGTGGGTTAGAGGCATGATAAGCAAGTGGTAGGTATCGTAGCATAGGCATAGCAAAAGAGCGAGCATATAGCAAGCAAAGATAGAAGTGATTTCGAGGGTATGGTCATCTTGCCTGCAAAGTACACAGAGTTACCTTGATCCACGTAAGCAAACTCAACGGGCTCCTCGTTCACGAACTCGTCTCCCGGCTCTACCCAAACAAGAACAACAATCAAAAGGAGCACAATCAACCACGTGCAATGCTCAAGCAACATGCTGCAAACATGGTATGATATGCGGGATGCGATATGTGATGCACATGCAAGATTTGAGAAGTAATGATTGAAACAGGCCTCAACTTGGAAATCCAAGAGTGCCACTGGAAAGGTGAGGTGATTTCGGTTGAAAACGATATAAAGATCACCGGAATCGGATGCACGGTTTAGAAATGGCAAGCAAAACAAATATGGCACCGGTCTGCGATAATCAGCAAGTAGCCATCTAAATGCAACAAGATAAATATGCTACAGCACTCAAACATAGCAACAAAATACATGGAAGTGATCCACTCATGATGCTTGACAAAAGATGAACACTGAGCTACGGCTAATTCATCCATTAACCAGTTCAAACAAGCATGGCAAAAGTGCAAATGATAACAGGTTTCATACTTGGTGAAATTAACACAAGTCTGGAATTTATCATGAGGAAGCAAACTTTAGAGCACGAACACTACAAGCTACAGGAACATATCATGGCAAAGCAAGGCATGGCATGAATCTACTCTAATCATATAACAAAAGTCCCTTAGTGACCTTGAGCCAAAAGGGATCAGAAAATACATTTGCAAGCATGTGAACATAGCAAAAACATAAACAGATTCAGACTTAGTGAAAAACTGGAACATGTAAACAGATTAACAAGTAGGCATGTTTACGAGCTTGATGCACTCACTACAGAGCATGGCATGACAAACTAAGCATACATCCATCAAGAAGACATGACATAGAAGCTAGACATGGCAAGTACAACATCATAGCATGCACGGATCAATAGCAATACCCTCGACAAAATCGCTAAACATGTCAACAATCTGTCAGGATCATTTTATAGCAAAGGTAGAGCTCGATTGACTCAAGCTAGGGTGCTCCATAATTGCAAACAAAGACATCGATGGATAGAGCACCACAATATTAACAAAACATCCTTACTGATCATCCTCAAAAGAGGCACGGATCACTAGAAAACAACATGAATATATGGCATAACAACAAAATCAGGACAAGGACTTAGTGAAATTCTAAGTCCCTGAAATCAGCATCAACGATTACGCTACTTTGCATGCTTGTGCTAGTCACCACAAATATCACAAAAATACATGGCATACACCCCTGTAAGGATAACATGGCATTCTACCAAACACATGTAGAGCTCAAGATCATATCATGCACACATTAATCATGGCAAAAATGACAAAAGGCCTTTGCTGAAATAGATCTGACAAATTCATCACATAGCCCTCTTCCAACAGCATTTCGGACATCACGATGAGCTCAAATGAAAACGATGCAGTGAGATGAAATAATGTACTCGTCGAGACGAACATTTTGATATGCTACACGCACAAACCGGAACTACGATGAGAGAGTTATGACATGCCAAAGTTTGCAAATATTTAGGGTTTCGGAAGGAAAAAGTCAACCCGAGGTGGATCTCAGATCTGGATCCGGCCGGAGTTACTGTAGCATGCACTGTAGCAGTCACCGGATCGAGGTCACCAGAGTCGTCCCTGGTCACCGGAGTACTTGCCGGCGCCGTCGAGCGGAGGTGGCCGGAGGGAGCGCGGCTCCCTGGTGGCGCGGCGGAGGCGAGGGCGACCGGAGGTGGCCCGCGAGGTCCGGCCGGTGAGGTCGAGCGCGGTGGCCGGCGAGCTGGAGTGCGCCGGCGGCGGGCGGACGCGGCGGCCGGCTCGGGCAGCCCGGGCGGCGCGCGGGAGGAGAGGACGCGGGGAGGCGGCGGTGAGGAGATGGGCCGCGGGGGCCGGCCCCGGGCTCCCCGGGCCGCACGGCGGCGAGCGTCGGTACGGGGACACGTGGCGGTGTCCTATTGGTGGCGGTGGTGTGTCCGGTCGGCGGCGGACATGCCCGGCGGCGGCGCGAGGATTTTTTAGGGTTAGAGGTTGGAGAGACCCGAAATTTCGAAGGAGGGGCTAGTTTTATAGGTAGAGGGAGCTAGGAAGCTCCAAATGAGGTGCGGTTTTTGGCCACGCGATCGTGCTCGAACGCTCTAGACGATGGAGGGGTTTTTGGTGGGCTTTGGGCCAAATTGGAAGGGTGTTGGGCTGCAACACACACAAGGCCTTTTCGGTCCCTCGGTTAACCGTTGGAGTATCAAACGAAGTCCAAATGGCACGAAACTTGACAGGCGGTCTACCGGTAGTAAACCAAGGCCGCATGGCAAGTCTCGGTCCAATCCAGAAATGTTTAACCCCCACACACGAAAAGAGGTAGAAAGGACCACCGGGTGACATAGGAGCGCCGGAATGCAAAACGGACAACAGGGAAAATGCTCGAATGCATGAGACGAACACGTATGCAAATGCAATGCACATGATGACATGATACGAGATGCATGACAAAGACAAAACACACGGAGACAAAAACCGACAATGGAGAAATAAAATAACTTAGTGCCGGAAACGGCAAGAGTTGGGATACAGATAAGGTAAATTACATCCGGGGTGTTACAACACTCCACCACTACGAAAGGATCTTGTCCTGAGATCTAGGACTAGAAAAACTTCGGGTACTCAGAACGGAGGTGGTCCTCGCGTTCCCAGGTGGCTTCACGGTCGGAATGGTGTGACCACTTGACTTTGAGGAATTTGATTGACTTGTTGCGAGTCTTGCGCTCAGTTTCTTCAAGAATAGCAACTGGGTGCTCACGATAAGAAAGGTCTTCTTGGAGATCAATGTCTTCAAAGTTGACGGTGCGGTCAAGGGTCTTGAAGCACTTGCAGAGCTGAGAGACATGGAACACGTCGTGCACATTTGCAAAGTTGGAGGGAAGCTCGAGTTGATAGGCGAGATCGCCTCTCTTGCTGACGATCTTGAAAGGACCCACGTATCTAGGGGAAAGCTTCCCTTTGATACCGAAGCGACGAGTACCTTTCATTGGAGAGATGCGGAGGTAAACATGGTCTCCGATCTCGAAAGCCAAATCACGATGCTTACTATCATAGTAGCTCTTCTGGCGCGATTGCGCATCTTTGAGGATATCACGAATGACTTTGCACATCTCCTCTGCCTCTGTGATCAAGTCATTGCCAAGAAGTTGACGTTCACCAGTCTCTGACCAGTTAAGAGGAGTACGACACTTCCTGCCATAGAGAATTTCAAATGGGGCCTTGCCCAAACTCGCTTGAAAGTTGTTGTTGTAGGAGAACTCGGTATATGGAAGACAATCTTCGCACTTCATACCGAAAGAGATGACGCAAGCCCTGAGCATATCTTTAAGGATCTGATTGACATGCTCGACTTGGACACTAGTTTGAGGATGAAAATTTGTGCTGAAACGGATGTTGGTGCCCATGGCCTTCTGAAAAGAATCCCAAAACTTGGAGGTAAAGATGCTGCCACGATCTGAAGAAATCAACTATGGAATGTCGTGCAGAGAGACAATACGAGAGGTATATAGCTCTGCCAATTGAGCTGTTATGATAGACTCTTTGATAGGCAGAAAGTGAGCCACTTTAGTGAGTTTGTCGATGACAACGAAGATAGCATCATTGCCACGCTTGGACTTTGGAAATCCAGTCACGAAGTCCATATCAATGTGGTCAAACTTCCATTCTGGAATGGCAAGAGGTTGGAGGAGACCAGCTGGTCGTTGGTGTTCTGCCTTCACTCTTCTACAGACGTCACATTCATTCACGAACTGAGCAATCTCACGCTTCATTCGAGTCCACCAATACGACTGCTTGAGGTCCTGGTACATCTTTGTACTTCCAGGGTGGATGGAGAGGAGTGAATTGTGAGCCTCGTTCATAATGACTTTACGAAGTTCACCTTTAGGCACAACAATGCGATCCTCGAAGAATAGAGTATCCTTGTCATCAAGACGATAGCACTTGTACTTAGGTTGACTCTTGGCAATCCCAATCTTCACCTTCTTCACCATAGCATCAAGAAGTTGAGCCTCGTGAATCTGATCTTCCAAAGTAGGAGAGACTTGGAGGTTTGCGAGAAAACCTTGAGGAAAAACTTGCAGGTTGAGTTTGCGGAAAGCTTCACAAAGCTCGGGTTGGTAAGGCTTGAGAATCAAACTGTTGCAGTAAGCCTTCCTGCTCAATGCGTCAGCAATTACATTGGCCTTGCCTGGAGTATATTCGATGCTCGGATTATACTCTTGAATCATTTCGACCCAACGAGTCTGCCTGAGGTTGAGATTAGGCTGAGTGAAGATGTATTTGAGACTCTTGTGGTCAGTGAAGATGTCCACTTTTCTTCCCAATAAGAGATGTCTCCAAGTCAAAAGAACATGCACAACTGCCACCAACTAGAGGTCGTGAGTGGGGTAGTTCTTTTCATTGGGCTTCAACTGGCAAGAAGTATAAGCCACAACTTTCTTCTCTTGCATCAACACTGCACCAAGACCTTGAAGAGAGGCATCGCAGAAGACCTCGAACGGTTTGGATTCATCAGGAGGAGTCAGAACTGGAGAAGTGACTAATTTCTCTTTCAGGGTGTTGAAAGCGATGTCACATTCAGGAGACAAAACGTACTTCACGTGCTTCTGGAGAAGGTTGGAAAGAGGCTTTGCGATCTTAGACAAGTTCTCAACGAACCTTCGACAATAGCTTGTGAGCCCAAGGAAGTTGCAGAGTTGTTTCACGTTTTGAGGTGGTTCCCAATTCAAAATTGCAGACACCTTCTCAGGATTCACCGCTATGCCCTTGGCAGAGATGATATGCCCAAGATAGAGAACCTCATCGAGCCAAAACTTGCACTTTGAAAACTTGGCATAGAATTGATGTTCTCTGAGCTTATCCAGCACCAAATGCAAGTGCTTGGCATGATCTTCCTTGTTCTTGGAAAAGACCAAAATGTCATCGAGGTAGACCAAGACGAAGTCATTTGTGTAGGGGTTGAAGATGAAGTTCATCATGCGAGAGAATGTTGGCGGAGCGTTGATGAGGCCAAAAGACATGACAGTGTATTCATATGAACCATAGCTTGTTCTGAATGTTGTCTTAGGGATATCTTGCTCACGAATTCGAATATGGTGATAGCCCATACGGAGATCAAGCTTGGAGAATACTTGAGCACCTTTGAGTTGTTCAAACAGCTCGTTGATGTTGGGAAGTGGGTACTTGTTCTTTATAGTCTTCTTGTTCAATGGACGGTAGTCGACACAGAGTCGGTCCGTTCCATCCTTCTTCTTCACAAAAAGAACCCCACAACCCCACGGAGAAGAACTAGGTCGGATGAGACCCATTCACTCTTGAATATCGAGTTGTTTCTTTAGCTCCTTCAACTCTTCAGGTCCAAGCTTGTAAGGACGTTTGCAAACAAGTTCCGTGCCAGGCTCAAGATCAATGACGAATTCAACTGGCCGGTGCGGAGGCATTCCTGGAAGCTCTTCTGGAAAGACGTCTTGATATTCACAAACGACTGGAATTTGAGAGATGGCATCCAGTTCACCCTTCTCATTGAGAGAAAACAGATGGATGGTATCATCCCTTGTGGAAAAGACAATTACATCCTCAGACGAATGAGTCAATTGAATCTGCCTGGCAGCACAATCAAGTTGAGCCTTGTGCTTAGAAAGCCAGTCCATTCCAAGAATAAGATCAATATCCGAGTTACCAAGGACCACTGGAGAGGATAGAAACTTATAGTCACCCAACATGATAGATACATCCGGGACGCAATTGTTAGATGTCATTTGCTTGCCCGGGGACACAATCTTCAACGGGAAAGGAATCCTTTCGGTCACAAATTCATGCTTGGCAACAAATGGTCTTGAAATAAAAGAAAGCGATGCACCAGTGTCAAAAAGTACTTTTGCAGGAACATCGTTAACAGGAAGGTTACCCATAATCACATCTGGCGAGTCCTCTGCCTGAGCTGCGTTCAACAAGTTGACCTTGGCGTGCTTGGGGTTATGCTTGACCACTGCAGTACTTGCCGATCTCACAGGAGGGGGAGGAGGAAGACGCCTCTGATTGAAGCATTTGTTGGCATAGTGACCCTTCTGTTGGCACTTGTTGCACATGACCTCTGAAAGCGGACGGTGATACGGAGCACTTGATCTTGGAGCTTAAGACGAAGTCTTGTTCTGAAAGCCAGGGTTGGGTGGGTGGGAAGATCCACTGCCACCTTTGCTCTTCTGCTGATAAGGCTGGCGGAACGGAGGAGGAGGAAGCCAATACTTTTGCTGCTTAGCCACTTGAGTAGAGGAAGAAGGAGTTGCATCTCTGACTCGCTTCTTGGAAGCATCGCACTTCAGTTGGGCAGCCTCTTGCTTCATTGCCATGTTGTAAAACTCATCGTACTTCTTGGGCTCAAAGAGGACGAGAGCTAGCTGGAGTTCTTCTCTGAGACCACCCCTGAACTGGTATATCATGCTCTTCTCGTCAGGGACGTCTTGCTTAGCGAAACGGGCGAGCTTCTGAAACATGATGTTGTACTAGTAAACAGAAATAGTGTCTTGCTTCAGGTTGCGGAATTCCTCACGCTTACTCTCAACCACACTCTGAGGAATATGATGAGCTTTGAAGTCTTGACGGAATTCATCCCAGGTAATCACACGGCCTCCTCTGGAATCTTTGTACTGCTGAAACCATTCTGCAGCTTGGTCTTTGAGTTGGAACGAGGCAAACTTGACAAAGTCCTCAGGCCTGACGTTGCTGCACTCGAAATGCTTGCATATGTCCACGAGCCAATCATCAGCGTCTGTTGCCTCAACACAATTGCTGAAGGTCTTTGGCTGGTTAGCAAGGAACTGGTTGAGTGTAGCAAACTAATTCTGATTGTTGCCATGGCCATGGTTCCCTTGGTTGCGCTCTTGAAGAAGTTGCATGATCAGCTGCGTGTTTGCATTGGTAGCGACCATCACAGCTTGCCATGCCTCTGGAGGTGGATGTGGTGGTGGCGGATCAGGATTCAGAGTCGTGCGTGTTGGAGGAGCCATCCTGAAGAGATTGACGTCCATTAGCATCCTGACAGACAAATATTCAAGCTGAATCAAACGGATTGAAATTGCAACATAAAGTCTTCACATCGGAACAAAATGAACGAAAGCATTCCAATTGAAATGGTCACATTTCCATAAATTGAGAGGCCACTTAGAATTGAGGTAGAAGAATAAAAACAAGGTACGAACAAGAACAAATACTTGGTGAGGATTACCCAATCCCAAACCAAATATCCGCGAAAGAAGAACTAGAGCTACAAGAATTCCCACCTATGAAACTCCCGAACCTTTTCAGTTATGCAATCAGGTGTTGGGGATACAGGGGAAGCATAATATCTCACCCAAAGCTAGCAAATCCTACATCCAGCTATATCCATCCTTCAACACATAACCGAGAAACCTTCGGAAATCATTTACCTCAACCTTCGAAAAGCATCCGTTATACAAGTTATGGCAATACTCCCGAGCTCCCGCCCCAGTACAGGGTGGCATCGAGGTTATCTCACCAACAACTTCATAAAAGAGATTTTCGATGTCGGCGAAACTCAGGTATTCCAGAATCTGAACGATAAAATTGTGACGACAACACCTCGGAGCTCAACTCCCCGGGACACTGCCACAACCCCTAAATGACAGGAGGCACCAAGAACAATGTTCTCGTCACAAAACCATCAGAACGATTCCAAGATACCCGCGTGATCCTAAAAAAATTAGTGAAATCTGAGAAGAGAAGAGTCAAAACTCTACGTCAGGATGCCTCACCAGAGCGACGAAGGGACTGAGGAGTAAAAAGAGTTCCTAACTCTCCGATATATATAATCCTAGATGACTCAAAACTTTTTTTTAGACTCAACAACGCCAATGATTCGATCAAGCAGGAGGGCTCCTAAGGTCGGGGAAGGCTCTGATTACCAACTTGTAACGCCCTCGATGCGGCTATATCTCCTACGTGTCGAAGCACGACTTAGAGGCATAACCGCATTGAAAGCAATGTCACAAGTGAGGTAATCTTCACAACAACCCATGTAAATAATTAAAGGGGAAAAGATACATAGTTAGCTTACACTCGCCACGTCACACAAATACATGAATAACATTACATTCATCCAATACACTCATGGTCCGACTACGATACCAAAATAAAGATCAACCCCCAAATGCGACAAAAGTCCCCGGTCGCCCCAACTGGGCACCACTACTGATCATCTGGGAAAGACACGTAGTAACGGAGAGAGTCTTCGTCGAACTCCCACTTGAGCTCAGTCATGTCATCTGGAACGGTATCATCGATCCCTGCATCTGGTTTAGGAAGGAATCTGTGAGTCACGGGGACTCAGCAATCTCACACCCTCGCGATCAAGACTATTTAAGCTTATAGGTAAGGTAAAGGTATGATGTGGAGCTACAGCAAGCAACTAGCATATATGGTGGCTGACCTATTCGCAAAAGAGAGCGAGAAGAGAAGGCAAAAGCACGGTCGAACAACTATGATCAAGAAGAGATCCTAGAACAACCTACGTCAAGCATTACTCTAACACCGTGTTCACTTCCCGGACTCCGCCGAGAAGAGACCATCACGATTACTCAAGCGGTTGATGTATTTAATTAAGTTAAGTTTCATGTTATCTACAACCGGACATTAACAAATTCCCATCTGCCCATAACCGCGGGCACGGCTTTCGAAATTTCAAATCCCTGCAGGGGAGTCCCAACTTAGCCCATCACAAGCTCTCATGGTCAACGAAGGATATTCCTTCTCCCAAGACAATCCGATCAGACTCGGCATCCCGGTTACAAGACATCCTCGACAATGGTAAAACAAGTCCAGCAACACCACCCGAATGTGCCGACAAATCCCGATAGGAGCTGCACATATCTCGTTCTCAGGGCACACTTAGATGAACACTGCGTACAACTAAAACCAACCCTCAAGTTTCCCCGAGGTGGCGCTGCAAGTGGCTCTGTTTTGGACCAACACTCAAAGGAGCACTGGCCCGGGGGGGTTTAAATAAAGATGACCCTTGGGCTCCGGAAACCCAAGGGAAAAAGAGGATAGGTGGCAAATGGTAAAACCAAGGTTGGGCATTGCTGGAGGAGTTTTATTCAATGCGCACTGTCAAGGGGTTCCCATTATAACCCAACCGTGTAAGGAATGCAAAATCCGGGAACATAACACCGATATGACGGAAACTAGGGCGGCAAGAGTGGAACAAAACACTAGGCATAAGGCCGAGCCTTCCACCCTTTACCAAGTATATAGGTGCATTAAGATAAACAATATAATATGGTGATATCCCAACAATAAACATGTTCCAACAAGGAACGATCTCCAATCTTCACCTGCAACTAGCAACGCTATAAGAGGGGCTGAGCAAAGCGGTAACATAGCCAAACAACAGTTTGCTAGGACATGGTGGGTTAGAGGCATGATAAGCAAGTGGTAGGTATCGTAGCATAGGCATAGAAAAAGAGCGAGCATCTAGCAAGCAAAGATAGAAGTGATTTCGAGGGTATGGTCATCTTGCCTGCAAAGTACTCAGAGTTGCCTTGATCCTCGTAAGCAAACTCAACGGGCTCCTCGTTCACGAACTCGTCTCCCGGCTCTATCCAAACAAGAACAACAAGCAAAAGGAGCACAATCAACCACGTGCAATGCTCAAGCAACATGATGCAAACATGGTATGATATGTGGGATGCGATATGTGATGCACATGTAAGATTTGACAAGGAATGATTGAAACAGGCCTCAACTTGGAAATCCAAGAGTGCCACTGGAAAGGTGAGGTGATTTCGGTTGAAAACGATATAAAGATCACCGGAATCAGATGCACGGTTTGGAAATGGCAAGCGAAACAAATATGGCACCGGTCTGCGATAATCAACAAGTATCCATCTAAATGCAACAAGATAAATATGCTACAGCACTCAAACATAGCAAAAAAAATACATGGCAGGGATCTACTCATGATACTTCACAAAAGATGAACACTGAGCTACGGCTAATTCATCCATTAACAGGTTCAAACAAGCATGGCAAAAGTGCAAATGATAACAGGTTTCAGACTTAGTGAAATTAATACAAGTCTGGAATTTACCATCAGAAAGCAAACTTTAGAGCACCAACACTACAAGCTACAGGAACATATCATGGCAAAGCAAGGCATGGCATGAATCTACTCTAAGCATATAACAGAAGTCCTTTAGTGACCTTGAGCCAAAAGGGAACAGAAAATACATTTGCAAGCATGTGAACATAGCAGAAACATAAACAGATTCAGACTTAGTGAAAAACTGGAACATGTAAACAGATTAACAAGTAGGCATGTTTACGAGCTCGATGCACTCACTACTGAGCATGGCATGACAAACTAAGCATACATACATCAAGAAGACATGACATAGAATCTAGACATGGTAAGGACAACATCATAGCATGCACGGATCAATAGCAACATCCTCGGCAAAATTGCTAAACATGTCAACAATCTGCCAGGATCATTTTATAGCAAAAGTAGAGCTCGATTGACTCAAGCTAGGGTACTCCATAATTGCAAACAAAGACATGGATGGATAGAGCACCACAATATTAACAAAACATCCTTACTGATCATCCTCAAAAGAGGCACGGATCACTAGGAAACAACATGAACATATGGCATAACAACAAAATCAGGACAAGGACTTAAGTGAAATTCTAAGTCCTTGAAATCAGCATCAACGATTACGCTACTTTGCATGCTTGTGCTAGTCACCACAAATATCACAAAAATACATGGCATACACCCTTGTAAAGATAACATGGCATTCTACCAAACACATGTAGAGCTCAAGATCATATCATGCACATATTAATCATGGCAAAAATGACAAAAGGCCATTTGCTGAAACAGATCTGACAAATTCATCACATAGCCCTCTTCCAACAGCATTTCGGGCATCAAAATGAGCTCAAATGAAAATGATGCAATGAGATGAAATGATGTACTCGTCGAGACGAACATTTTGATATGCTACACGCGCAAATTGGAGCTACGATGAGGGAGTTATGACATGCCAAAGTTTGCAAATATTTAGAGTTTCGGGAGGAAAAAGTCAACCCGAGGTGGATCTCAGATCTGGATCCGGCCGGAGTTACTGTAGCATGCACTGTAGTAGTCGCCGGATCGAGGTCGCCGGAGTCGTCCCTGGTCGCCGGAGTACTTGCCGGCGTCGTCGAGCGGAGGTGGCCGGAGGGAGCTGCGGGGACGGAGTTGGCCGGAGGCGGCGCGGCTCCCCGGTGACGCGGCGGAGGCGAGGGCGACCGGAGGTGGCCCGCGAGGTCCGGCCGGCGAGGTCAAGCGCGGTGGCCGGCGAGGTCGAGCACGGTGGCCGGCGAGCTGGAGTGCGCCGGCGGCGGGCGGACGCGGCGGCCGGCTCGGGCAGCCCAGGCGGCACGCGGGAGGAGAGGACGCGGGGAGGCGGCGGTGAGGAGATGGGCCACGGGGGCCGGCTCCAGGCTCCCCGGGCCACGCGGCGGCGGGCGGCGGTACGGGGACACGTGGCGGCGTCCTATTGGTGGCGGCGGTGTGTCCGGTCGGCGGCGGACATGTCCGGCGGCGGCGCGAGGATTTTTTAGGGTTAGAGGTTGGAGAGACCCGAAATTTCGGAGGAGGGGCTAGTTTTATAGGTAGAGGGAGCTAGGAAGCTCCAAATGAGGTGCAGTTTTCGGCCACGCGATCGTGCTCGAATGCTCTAGACGATGGAGGGGTTTTTGGTGGGCTTTGGGCCAAATTGGAAGGGTGTTGGGCTGCAACACACACGAGGCCTTTTCGGTCCCTCGGTTAACAGTTGGAGTATCAAATGAAGTCCAAATGGCACGAAACTTGACAGGCGGTCTACCGGTAGTAAACCAAGGCCGCATGGCAAGTCTCGGTCCAATCCGGAAATGTTTAACCCCCACACACGAAAAGAGGTAGAAAGGACGACCGGGTGACATAGGAGCGCTGGAATGCAAAACGGACAACGGGGAAAATGCTCGAATGCATGAGACGAACACGTATGCAAATGCAATGCACATGATGACATGATATGAGATGCATGACAAAGATAAAACACACGGAGACAAAAACCCGACAACGGAGAAATAAAAATAACTTAGTGCCAGAAACGCAAGAGTTGGGATACAGATAAGGTAAATTACATCCGGGGTGTTACACCAGTACTTGCCTAAGTTTGGAAATTCCTACCTAGTGGAGAGCAATCCTCCCACTGGGGGGCTTAGCTGCAGTCCAGCACTCGCCTAAGTTCTCTCACTTGGAGGCTTAGCTGCAGTCCAGTACTCGCCTAAGTTTGTAAAATCCTACCGAGTGTAGAGCAATCCTCCCACTCGGGGGCTTAGCTGCAGTCCAGCACTCGCCTAAGTTCTCTCACTCAGAGGCTTAGCTGCAGTCCAGTACTCGCCTAAGTTTGAGAAATCCTACCGAGTGGAGAGCAATCCTCCCACTCGGAGGCTTAGCTGCAGTCCAGTACTCGCCTAAGTTCTCTCACTCGGAGGCTTAGTTGCAGTCTAATACTCGCCTA
>NC_041382.1:590445092-590598189 GCF_002162155.2 Triticum dicoccoides | reverse complement strand
AAGTTCGAAAAAATCCTACCGAGTGGAGAGCAATCCTCCCACTCGGGGGCTTAGCTGCAGTCCAGCACTCGCCTAAGTGCTCTCACTCGGAGGCTTAGCTGCAGTCCAGTACTCACCTAAGTTTGAAAAATCCTACCGAGTGGAGAGCAATCCTCCCACTCGGAGGCTTAGCTGCAGTCCAGTACTCGCCTAAGTTCTCTCACTCGGAGGCTTAGCTGCAGTCCAATACTCGCCTAAGTTCAAAAAAATCCTACCGAGTGGAGAGCAATCCTCCCACTCGGGGGCTTAGCTACAGTCCAGTACTCGCCTAAGTTCTCTCACTCATAGGCTTAGCTGCAGTCCAATACTCGCCTATGTTCGGAAAAATTCCTACCGAGTGGAGAGCAATATTCCCACTCGGAAGCTTAGCTGCAGTCTAGTACTCGCCTAAGTTCGAAACATATCCCTATCCACAAGGACGACAAGGTGCAGGTCGACTGCAACCTTCTCCTTCGGAGCTACGGCACAAGTACAATGCACGATCCATCCCTATCTGCAAGGACAACGAGGTGCAGGTCGACTGCAACCTTCTCCTTCAGAGCTATGGCACAAGTACAACGTACGCTCCATCCCCATCCGCAAGGACGACGAGGTGCAGGTCGACTGCAATCTTCTCCTTCGGAGCTACGGCACAAGTACAACGTACGCTCCATCCCCATCCGCAAGGAGGACGAGGTGTAGGTCGACTGCAACCTTCTCCTTCAGAGCTACGGCACAAGTACAACATGTGCTCCATCCATATCCACAAGGACGACAAGGTGTAGGTCGACTGCAACCTTCTCCCTCGGACCTACAGCACAAGTACAATGTGCACCCCATCCCTATCTGCAAGGATGACGAAGCGCAGGTCGACTGTAGCCACCATTTTAGAGCTGCATCTCCAGCGCAAAGACTATTCCGAGCAGTGAACAAAGTTCATTCGAAGGCAAAACGCAAGCACATTCGGAGATAAACCAAATTCGAATAAATCCTAGAGTTCCAAGCAGCAAATCAAAAGTATTCGGGCATCAAGCCCAAAGGAGTTTAATGGTTACAGCGATCACTCGGCATTCCGAGGCAAATTTAAAGCAGATTCAAGTCTCATAAGTTGTTCACTCGGCAGGAGGAGGGCTGGCAGGCTCCACGAATGAGTCCAGGTCGATCCCATCAGCAATCCGAGTAGCGGCAGCAATGAAAGTCTCCATGAAGGACTGGAAGTCATGCTTTTTGGTGTTAGCGACTTTGATCGCAGCCAGCTTGTCTTCACGAACCTCCTTGCAATGGACTCGCACCAAGGACAGCGCCACGTCAGCACCACACCGGGCGGAGGACTTCTTCCATTCTTGCACTCGGTCAGGGATCTCGTTCAATCTAGTCATCAGGGACTCCAGGTCATCTTGAAGCATCGCCCTCGACCAAAGCGATGAGTCGATTCGGGAGACTACCTCCTTCAGACGCATGAGGTAGCTTGTGGCGCTGGCGATAGTGGACTCCAGGCGGAGCAGGTTCATTCGGTTTCGTTGCAAACTAGAGAAGCGATAGGGTCCAGACCCGTCTCGACCTTTCCAGTTTCCTCGTCGAAGTCTTGGCAGAATTCTGCAGCCAAAAATTAGTGAATCAACCGAGCAGGATCCGATCGCAAGCATCAACACAGTCGGTTTAAAAGAAATACCTTCCAGCGTGAGATAGAGCTTCTTGGCGAGAGTCCTCAGATAAGCTTCCGTGTCGTTCCTCTTGCGGACCACGGACTCCAGCTTTTCATTCAGGGCAACCTTGTCCTTCTTCAGACTAGTCACTTCACAGTTAGCTTCATTGAGGCAAGATTTCAGTTTGTTCACCTCCCCTTCCAGCGTTCCGACTGAAGCAAGCTTCTGGTTTGCGAGGGTAGTTTTATCTTTGGCTCCTTTTTGCGCGGTGGCGAGGTCCGAGTCCTTCTTCTCCAGAGCCAACTTCATTTTCTCTGCAAAAGAAGCAATCGAATCAAACAAGAGATCAAAGAAATATATTGAAAGTCAGTCGACAGCCAGTTACCTTCCATACCAACAGCTTCGTCTTGAGCTTTCTTCAGATTCTGTTGGGCCAATTCCAAGTCGAGGTTGAGTTGCCTCTACTTCTCCTCAAGTTCAGCAAACTTGGAAATAAGAGTACAAGACTTCTGCAGAAGGCAAAAGACGGGTCAGTTGATAAGATCAAAGGTTGTTTACTTCCGAGTGAATAAAACCTAAAGAAGTTCGCTTAGACCCCAGTCGACTGCACACAGTCGACTGCGGTCTCGGGGGCTACACCCAGCGGGTGCACTTGGCGTGCCCCCGTTGATTAATTCCCAACTCGACCGGTCCACCCGGTCCAAAAAAAGAGCTGTTCAGACCATAGTCGACTGCCAGCAGTCGACCGCGGTCTCACGGACTACACCCAGTGGGTGCACTTGGCGTGCCCCCACCGGTTCAGATCCTACTCGACCGGTCCGCCTGATTCGAGTGGAAGAAAAGGAAAAGAAAAGAAGGTAGAACTCAGACCCCAGTCGACTGCCAGCAGTCGACCGCGGTCTCGGGGACTACACCCAGTGGGTGCACTTGGCGTGCCCCCACCGGTTTAGATCCCACTCGCCCAGACCGAGTGGAGGAGCGCAACTACCAAAGACAACAAAACACCTAGTGGGTGCTCTGATTCGACGCAAACAACAGGAGATTGTGTAGAAGAACATTTTTCGGGTAGCATATCCTCATAGAACAAGAGCAATCGGAAAGTCTACTTACCTAGACGTTGGCTCGAAGAGCAGCATTGGTGTCGTAGGCAGCCTGGCTATTCTCATGCACCGTCTTCACCCGCTCCATCATCACGTCAGCCTGTTGGATGGCTTCCGCAGCCGCTTCCTACTGGTTGTTCGGGACGGGTTAGCTGGTGAAAAAGAGAGCAGACGACCCAGGTGTGGCAGCTTGGAGCTCCGTGGCGTGGACTTGGACGACTGAAGGAATCACCGGTGCAGTCGATGGTGTGGGGTGCTCACTCGACAAGGGTGCAGCGAAGGTTACAGAGGCCCTGCCCGCGTCTTCAGGTTGACGGACGGGCGGTGTTGTTATTGGCCCTTGCCGAGACATCTTACCAGCTGCTACCTTCTTGCTCTTCCTGGGCTTAAGAGCCACATCTTCATCGTCATCTGGAAGATCGATGACATTGGGTGGAGCTGCGAGATAGATCATTCGACCCCAAGTGAACCACTAGAATGCAATCGACCAAGGAATCAAGAACAAGATCATAAGAGTTTCTACATGGGTTAGAGGTAACCGCGTCCTCCATCTCCTCGTCTCGGTACTGGAGAGAAGAGGTTCCTGACATAGCAGCACTGCAAAGACCCGCATCCAGTCGGTTACGTTCTGTTATTCGAGTCGACGAAAAGAACAAGTCAGATGATTACCCGGAGATAGTAGGGATGGTCACTTTGATCCTGGGCAAAGCCTTTGGCAGCTTGGAGGAGGTGGCTTTCGGTGCTTTCGATGCTGGAGGTGGCACAACTTTGGGCTACTTCGGAGCCTTCTCAGTCGGCGTTGGGGAAGACGTCCTGGGACGCTTCGAAGACTGCCCAATCGGCGCGGCCACCAGGCCCGGAGCGCTCGTCGGGTCGTGAGCGTGTTTGGATCTCCTCTCCCTGCGAGGAGGCGAGTCGACCTCTTCGTCATCAGTCGATTCGTCGCTCTCCTCGTCCTCCTTGGCATCCGAGTACCCTTCGCCGCTCTCGCCCCCGCTCGCTCCTTCCTCAACGTCTTGCTCCTGCACTCCGTTGGGCATTGAGTACATGTCAATGAGGGCCTGAAAAGACAACGATCAAAACAAATTCAGTCGACCATCAACAAGATGTCACACAGTGAATTAGAAAGATACTTGATAAAACAGAATCATACCTGCTCCGGCTGACGCGAGTGGTCGAATGGAATCACCCTCCTAGACCCCCGAGGGTTGTCTTTGTTGCTGGTGATCCCCATCAGCCACTTCTCCAAGGTGTCCTCGCTGACGTCCTCCGGGTGGATCCGAGTGGAATCCTCGAGCCCAGAGTACATCCACATCGGATGGTCACGTGCCTGAAGTGGTTGGATGCATCGACCGAGAAAGACCTCCAGCAGGTCCATCCCGGTCACCCCGTCGTGGACGAGTTGGACGACCCGCTCGACCAGCACCTTGACATGCGCCTTCTCTTCTGGAACCACCTTCAGAGGGGCGGGCTTCTCCACTCGAGCCAAAGAAAAGGGAGGAAGCCCAGTCGACTGACCCGGGGTCGACTGGTCCTTACAATAAAACCAAGTCGACTGCCATCCTCGGACCGAGTCAGGAAGGATCATTGCTGGGAAGGTGCTCTTGCTCCTCATCTGGATCCCCAGGCCCCCGCACATCTGGATCACTTGCGTCCTCTCATCACTCGGATTGGACTTTTTGACCGACTGGGAGCGGCAGGTGAAGATGTGTTTGAAAAGACCCCAGTGCGGTCGACAGCCCAAGAAATTTTCACACATTGAAACGAAAGCGGCCAGATAGACTATGGTGTTTGGAGTGAAATGGTGGAGCTGAGCCCCAAAGAAGTTCAAAAAGCCCCGGAAGAAAGGATGGGAAGGCAATGAGAATCCGCGATCTACGTGGGTGGCGAGGAGAACGCACTCACCCTCCCTTGGTTGCGGCTCGGTCTTGTTCCCCAGGAGCTGTGCCGACTTGTGGGGGATCAGTCCCCCCTCCACCAGGTCGTCGAGGTCCTCCTGGGTGATCGTCGAGCGGATCCAGTCGCCCTGGATCCAGCCCGGCGGCAGGCCGGATCTCGATGAGGATCCGCCCCGGCTGGTCCGCTTGCCCTTCGCCTTCGCGGTCGCCTTCTTCATGCACTCCAGCGCCACCGTCTTATCTTTTACCATGGCGACGGATTGAGTTCGAGCGAGGATCCGGCGACAAGAGCAGATACGAGCGTGGCGGAGAGGTCGGAGGAAGAAGAGAAGAGAATGGGAGCGCACGGGGCAGAGGCCTGGTCCGGTGCCTTTTATAAGGTCATTCCCCGAGTGACTGACTGGTGGACCCAGACGATCTAAACAAATCCCGCAACAGTCACGCGCGCAGTACGTGGCGAAAAAGGTGGCGCGGAGATCGAGGAGACTTGCCTAATCCGTCCCGATTACCACGGTTTCGCCCGTCCGGCGCGCTTCCCCAAAATTGGAATCCCGCGAAATCCGCGGAGAGCAGAGCAACTTGCCAGACTGAAAACATCCTCTACATTATCATTCGGAGTTTTACCGTGAAACTTCACTCGACAAAAACCAAGAATGGACCAAGGCGACTGAAAAAGGAGTCGACATCGTCTCCTCAGTTCATTATTCCACAACAAGATATGCTCATAGCACAAAGAATGAGTCGGAAGTGTTCCCAACTCCTTCCTCACTCAAACCCTAATCCATTCGGGGGCTAATGATGAAGCTATGTACCTAGGGTAGGGTCATGGATCTGTCCAACATACCCTCCCCAAGGACATCTCTACAAAGAATCAGAAGCAGTCGAAGAGAAACCATCATCCACTCGACCATGAAGATGTGTTCACTCGACCACCTTGAAGACACTCGACCACCAGAAGATGAGAAGCCCTTCACTCCGCAACGGTCGGGGTTTAAACCGTAGCTTTATGGACATTTATAGCACTTTACTTTGGACGTTACCAGTAACGCTCCTCCTTTATGAACATTGAACCTGTGTAATGGAGGAGGGCTGGGGTCCTGGCGCACTCTATATAAGCCACCCCCCTCCTGTGGGACAAGGGTTCGCATCTTTTGTAAACTCACACACACATATAATCCAGTCGACCGCCTCAGGGCACCGAGATGTAGGGTTGTTACTTCCTTCGAGAAGGGCCTGAACTCGTAAAACTCGTGTGTACAACTACTCCATAGCTAGGATCTTGCCTCCTCATACCTACCCCCCATTCTACTGTCAGTCTTAGATCCACGACACCATTAACATGAAAAGTGACATTGCCTTTAGTGCAATCAATAACAGCCCCTGCAGTATTCAAAAAGGGTCTTCCAAGAATAATAGACATACTATCGTCCTCGGGAATATCAAGAATAACAAAGTCTGTTAAAATAGTAACGTTTGCAACTACAACAGGCACATCCTCACAAATACCGACAGGTATAGCAGTTGATTTATCAGCCATTTGCAAAGATATTTCAGTAGGTGTCAAGTTATTCAAATCAAGTCTACGATATAAAGAGAGAGGCATAACACTAACACCGGCTCCAAGATCATATAAAGCAGTTTTAACATAGTTTTTTTTAATGGAGCATGTTATAGTGGGTTGTCAGGACCCCGACTCGATGTCACATCGATCTAGCCGGTAACACCTCATATCACTTTGCGGCCTCACGCACGGTATCCCCACGGGTGTCGTCTTACCTTTTCCCGGGACCGTTTGCGCCTTTTGGCTCACGTATATGATAGTGTCGCTAGCATCCATATGATAAGGAGCCCGGGCTGACATGACTAGTCATAAACCCAAAGTGGCACAGACTTACAGGGACAGGCATCCATGACCCAGCTTCGAACGTGTCGGTCATCAGCAAGTGGGTCCGGGCTGTAGCACTGGGCTAGCAGGACTCCGGTAAACCGGGCTGTAGCGGGCTAACAGGACTCCGGTACTCAAAGCGTGACATTTCCCCGAAGGGACAGACACAGGAACGAAGAAGGCCACATGCCGGCCAGCCTAAGTGTTCCAGAGCAGTAGCAAGCTACCATGGCTCAGCGGTAACACTAAGAGACATTTCCCGGTAAGAGAGGCTACTAAAGATAAACAACTAGATAGTCAGATCCCACACATAGCACTACACATTACACGTACGCATAACATGCAAGTATGTGCTGTACAACATGGCATCACAGCATAACTCAACAATTAAATAGATAAGGTTCAGAAGAGCCATCATAGCATTTATTGCAAACAGGGGTCACAAGACCCGTCATACAGAGCATACAAGCAACAAGCGGAAGCATTACATGTCTGGGTACAGACATCTATAAATGAAAAAGGCTGGAAGCCTGACTATCTACAACATCCGATCAAGATCGTAGCTGAGGTACTAGCTACTAGTCGAAGTCCACGAGAACACTAGTAAGACCGAAGTCTCCGCTGCAAAAACATAAATAAAGCAACATGAGTACAACGGTACTCAGCAAGACTTATATCAGATCCTATCATACATGCATTTGTATCAAGAGAGTAATGTGGGGTTTAGTTGCAGCAAGCCAGCTTTGACTCTGTGGCTATCCTAATCTACGACTACCAGAAACTCTGGAGGTGAAACAACGTACACGAGTCCACTAATCATCACACAATACACTACTATGGATTCATCCCCGTCTCCCTACGAGAAGGCCATCCATAGCACTCACACTTGTCTTGAGCATTTTAGAGTATCCACTTCAAGTTGTCTATGTACCATGTAAGCATCCAAGAAGTCCATAACCGCGGACCCGGCTATTCGAATAGATCATGTTAACCCTGCAGGGGTGTACTTCTTCACACACGCTCTCGCCACTTACCGCCATGTACACGTCATGTATCTCGGCAACCTTCAAGCGGAAGCCTGGCGAGGGTGTCGGCCACGACCTGACTAACCACACAAGACTCTAGTCCAGGTTTATCGCCTATTCGGGTTCCATCCGCAAGGAGATCCGGCCGGGGTGTCGCTTACGGCCCCAAACGATGTGTACAGGGTTCCCGAGCCCACCATCCGGGTGCCACTCGGTACACCAGGCCACGTGTGCCTAGTCTGTCCCAAGCCCACCCTGCCGGGTGCCACTTGGTAGAAAAATAGCACTACCTACAAACACCAGAAACTAGTTGCGACTCCTGGACAGAGATCAAGTTGGTTAATAAGTCGAGAGGGCTTGGAGCGCCCGGAGCCCAATGTGTGGTAGTATCGAGTCATTGGACAACATACACAGAACTCAGGGCTTAAGGACGGTTCCAGTGAGACAACCCACCATGTACTCCTACATGGCCTCTCACCGCTACCTTTACCAAATCGTGTTCACACACTTCACTCTCAGCATCAGAACATATCGTGACACTCCAATTCATTCCCAATGAATCAGACCTGACACAACTCTAAGCAATAGCAGGCATAGCATGGTAGGAACACAACAATGGCTTCAATCAACTCCTACACATACTAGTGGGTTTCAACTATTTACTGTGGCAATGACAGGTCATGCAGAGGAATGGGTTCAACTACCGCAGCACAAAGTAGCAGGTGAACCGTTGTTGTCCTAATGCAATAACTGAGAGCAGGAGCGAGAGAGTAGGGTTTTATCGAAATGAACAAGGGGGTTTGCTTGCCTGGTAAATCAACAGGGGAGGCACTGCTTCACAGACAGGTACTCTGGAACGTCTCCGGAGCAGGACCTATCGAGAAGGAACGGTGCCGGCAATCAATACACAATCATATGCAACAATATGATGCATGAACATGGCATGTAGATGTGATGCTGTTGAGCTAATGCAACTAGTGTTCAATTGGTTTGAAGTCCTTTTGAACCAAAGCTTCAAATGCATTTCTAAATTAGGTCTCTTAAATATGCCATAATGTGTTTTCCCATATTCAGCATGTATAAGTTGGTTTTTCATGCATGAAACTAGTACAGATGGAAAGGTTGCATTTTTCTGATAATTTTTCATATATAAATTATTTAAATCTGAGCTACGGTTGAAATGATATGAATTTTTGAAGTTTAAATCAATTTCTGGATTTTCTGAATTATTTTAATTCCAGAAAATGTATAATTGCGTCAGCATGACGTCATCATTGCATCAGCGGGTCAACACGGCTGTCCAGGTCAAATCTGACGTGTGGGACCCACACGTCAGTGACAGGGGGTTAACCCCGAGTCAAACCTGGGCTGGTCAGCTTTGACTAAGCCCTGGGGCCCACTTGTCAGTGTCAACGGGTGGGGAATTAGTGGCTAATTAACAAGCCACGTCAGCCCGCCGGGGTTCTGGCCGGCGGCGACCATTAGCGCGGCGGCGACTCGCCGGACTTGCGCTGCAGGCGGCGTTTGGTCGCGCGAAAAGCACCAGGGCGTAGCCCGTCGTCGTCCGCAACCAGGGGAGCTGGTGGGGGCTGCGGGGGCGCCGGAGCTCGCCGCAGCAGAGCTCAGGGCGGCGGCCGGAGTTCGGCAACTGGTGGCCGCGGCGTTGTGGTGCACGGCAGTGGAGACGGAGGGTTCCTACGGGCTCCTGGCGTCACCAGGAACACGGGGACGCGCGCGGAAGGGACTGGCTTGGGCTCGTGCCACCGTGGCGCCATGGCCGGCGGCGAGGGGCTTACGGGCGCGGTGGCGAGCTAGCTAGACGGGGCAAACGGACACGGGGAGGAGGGGGTTCGGTGCGGGGGCTCACCGCGGAACTAGCGAGCGCGAGGGCGAGGTCGGGGATGCCCGGTAGCTCCCGAATCGCCGGCGAGGGTCCACGGTGGCCGGAGTCAAATTTGGCGACGGCGACGGCTCCACGGGGCACTCCGGCTTGCGTGGCTCGGCGAGGAGGTAGCTGGCGACGAGGCGGAGCTCCTGGGGACGACGGGGAGGCGAGGGAGAGGCGGTGGCTACGGTGATGCCCGTCGGCGGCGGCGGTGGTTCTCGGGTGAGAGGGAGAGAGAGCAGGGGAAGAGGAGGAGGGCGAGGGAGAGTGAGAGCGGTGCGGCAGCTGCGTGGCTTCGTCCGGGGCGTTCCAGGCGACGAGGAGGAAGCAGGAGGTGGCCAGCAGGGGGGGGAGGTGGCGCGCGCGCGTGCCGGCGAGCGTCGGGCACACGCCCGTCCTCCTGGCAGAGGAGGAAGGCGACAGGGGAGGGGGGGCCAGGCGGGCTGGGCCGCCTCTTGGCTGGGCCGGCCTGCTGCTGCTGGCCTGCGCAGGGGAGGGGAGGCCCAGGTAAGCCCCTCCTTTTATTTTTGCTTTCTAATTTTTCTGACATTTGTTTTGATTTAATAGATATATTAAATCATTTAATTTTATTATGCCAATTTTTGCAGGAGCTGGATATATTATTCCAGAGCTCTTTTATAAATGGCATAATTTTTGGACCACATTTCATATATATAGAAATATATTTCCAATGCAAATATTTATTGAATTAATCCAAATGGCCAAAATAAATGTCCATGAGCTCCTAAAAATATTGTTTTGATTTTTATCTCTGTCCAATATTTTCAGAGGGCAACATGAGCATTTTCTTGGACCCTTTTGGAGAAATTTTTATTTGGGTCATTTTCAAAAATGATTCTGAGGGTTCCACCAATCCTCATTTCAAATTTAAATGAAATTTAAATATGATGCACAAATGACTAGCTAGTCTAGGTCATACCAGACTAGGGATGTGACAACTCACCCCCACTTGAAAGAATCTCGTCTCGAGATTCAGGGGTCGACGGAAAGAAAGCGGGGTACTCCAGTCGAAGACGATCTTCTCGCTCCCAAGTAGCCTCTCTCTCGGAATGATGAGACCACTGAACTTTGAGAAACTTGATGTTCTGACGTCGGGTAACACCCTCCGCTTGATCAAGAATGCGAACCGGGTACTCTCGGTATGTGAGGTTATCTTGGAGATCAAGCGTTTCGTGGTCCACTCCGCGGATAGGATCCGAGAAGCAACGCCTGAGTTGAGAGACGTGGAAGACATCATGAACTCTGGAGAGATGCGGAGGTAGTTCCAATTGGTAGGCAACCTCTCCTCGTTTAGCGAGAATGCGAAAAGGACCAATGTAACGAGGAGCCAACTTGCCCTTGATACCGAAACGATGGGTACCCTTCAAAGGAGTAACCCGAAGGTAAGCTTGGTCGCCAATTTCATAGGTCATATCCTTATGATGACGATCATACTGGCTTTTCTGACGAGACTGGGCTGTTTTCAAATTCTCACGAATGATGCGAACTTGCTCTTCTGCCTCCTGGATCACATCCGGTCCAAAGAATTGTCTTTCACCGGTTTCTGACCAGTTCAAAGGTGTTTGACATCTTCGTCCATAGAGAACCTCAAAAGGAGCTTTCTTGAGGCTGGATTGGTAGCTATTGTTATAAGCAAACTCGGCGAAAGGAAGACATTTCTCCCAATCCATACCGAATGAGATAACGCAAGCTCTGAGCATGTCTTCAAGAGTTTGATTAACCCGTTCCACCTGACCACTCGACTGAGGGTGGAAAGCGGTACTGAAGGAAAGATGGGTTCCCATGGCAGTTTGAAAGCTCTCCCAGAAGTGAGAAGTGAAAAGACTGCCACGGTCTGAATTAATCTCTAGTGGAACACCATGAAGTGATACTATTCGAGAAATGTATAAGTCAGCAAGCTGACTAGCAGTGATACTTTCCCGAACAGGAAGGAAGTGAGCCACTTTGGAAAGACGATCAACGACTACGAAGATAGCGTTATTCCCTCTCTTGGTCTTGGGAAAGCCGGTGATGAAGTCCATACTAACTTTATCCCATTTCCATTCAGGAATAGCTAAAGGCTGAAGGGTGCCAGCAGGTCTTTGATGCTCTGCCTTAACGCGACGACATACGTCACATTTAGCAATGAACTCAGCGATTTCTCTCTTCATCCTAGTCCACCAGAACCTCTGGCGTAGGTCCTGATACATCTTAGTGCTACCGGGATGAATCGTGAGAGGAGATTCATGCGCCTCCTTAAGGATCAATTGTCGCAGATGTTGATTCTTGGGAACCACCAAGCGATTCTCAAAGAAACAACACCACGATCATCCATAGAGAAACATCCACCAACTCCCTTCTTAATGTTTCTCTTGATCCGAGAAATTCCTGTGTCTTGCTTTTGAGCAGCGATAATCCGATCTTCAAGATCAGGTTTCGCCACCAGGGTAGAAAGGAATCCGCGAGGAGCTATGTGAAGATTAAGCTTACAGAATTCCTCATGGAGAAGTGGTTGGCCTTGCTGCAACATGAGATTGTTGCAATAGGATTTACGGCTTAGAGCATCAGCCATGACATTGGCTTTGCCTGGGGTGTAGGTAATCCCTAGATCATAATCTGTGATCAACTCCAACCAACGTCTTTGCCTAAGGTTCAGATCCGGTTGGGTGAAGATATACTTGAGACTCTGGTGATCGGTGTAGATCTCGCAACGTTTACCAAGTAGGTAATGTCGCCAGGTCTTGAGTGCATAGACTACGGCTGCAAGCTCTAGATCATGTGTAGGATAATTCTCCTCATGTGGATGCAACTGTCGAGATGCATAGGCAATCACATGACGATCCTGCATAAGAATGCAACCTAGTCCCTGTCGTGAGGCGTCGCAGTAGATAATAAAGTCTTTAGTGAAATCCGGTGGCACCAGTATGGGAGCACAAGTCAGGCGCCTTTTCAGTTCCTGAAAACTGTACTCACACTGTGGGGACCACTCAAACTTTTTATCTTTCTTGAGAAGTTCCGTGAGGGGTTTGGCTACTTTGGAGAAGTTTTCAACAAAGCGGCGACAATAGCTGGCTAGGCCAAGGAAACTCCTAACTTGTTTCACGGTCTCGGGTGGAGTCCAATCGAGAACGGCTTGAACTCTCTCGGGATTGACAGCAATGCCCTTACCAGAGATTACGTGGCCTAGGTAGGTCACTTCTGGCAACCAAAATTCACACTTGGAGAACTTGGCATAAAGTCGGTGCTCTCTGAGTTTTTCTAACACAAGTCTAAGATGTTCGGCATGCTCTTCCTCGTTCTTCGAGTAAATAAGAATATCATCGAGGTAAACCACGACGAACTTATCTAAGTACTCCATGAAGATCGAGTTCATCAAGCGGGAGAATGTGGCTGGGGCGTTGGTTAGGCCAAAGGACATGACGGTGTACTCGTACTGGCCATAACGAGTGACAAAAGCTGTCTTGGGAATGTCCCTGTTTCTGATTTTGATTTGGTGGTATCCTAACCTTAAATCCATCTTGGAGAAGACTGAGGATCCAGCGAGCTGATCATACAGGTCGTTGATCCTGGGGAGCGGATACTTGTTCTTGATCGTGACCAAATTAACGGGACGATAATCAACGACCATCCGGTCCGTACCGTCTTTCTTCTTGACAAAGAGGACAGGGCAAGCCCAAGGAGAAGAACTAGGACGGATGAAACCCTTTTGCAAGGACTCATCGAGTTGTTTCTTAAGCTCGGCTAGTTCTAGGGGTGCCATCTTGTAAGGTCTCCGGGAGATTGGAGCTGTTCCTGGGATAAGATCTATGACGAACTCTACATCTCTGTCAGGTGGAACACCTGGTAGTTCCTCTGGAAAGACATCCGGAAAGTCACGGACTACCGGGATATCTTCAAGGTCTGGAAGAGGGCTGGCATTAAGAGAATAGAGCTGACGCTTTGCAACTCTAGTAGAGACGGTGACTATCTTGCCAGATGGGTGTGTAAGTTGAACAGATCTTGTGTAACAATCAATCTTGGCATGATGAGCTGTCATCCAGTCCATACCCAAGATGATGTTAATATCTGAAGACTTGAGGGCTACAAGTGATGCAAGGAATACCAGTCTATCAACAAGGATTTCATTACCATGGCTGATTCTGGTGGTCTGCCATCTAGACCCTGGGGTTTGGATTTCAAGCGGAGTTGGCATATCACAAAATGACATGTCGTGCAAACGAGCATAGCCTTCAGAAATGAAGGAGTGAGATGCTCCAGTATCGAATAGAACTGATGATGGGTGACAATTGACAAGGAGTGTACCAAGAACGACATCTGGATCATCATGAGCATCTTTAGCTGAGACGTGATGCACACATCCACGTTCAGTGGGGGCTGACTTAACACTGATCATCTTGCGTGATGGCTTAATACAGCCCACAGTCTTCTCGGGCTGGGGTGGAGCATAACTAGTCTGAGAGCAATCACGTGCATAGTGTCCTGGCTTCCCGCATGTGAAGCAAGTCCCTGAGGTTGGACGGGGACCCGCACTAACAAGCGGTCTGCCAGTAGGCCTGGATGGAACATACGACTGAGCTGGGGAAGGCACCACATAGGATGACCTCGGTGTACAACCGGAAGGAAGAGCGGAGTTTGGAACCCAAATTCGGCGTTTCTGGGGGCTAGAGCCAGAGGAAGATCCCAAATCACGGGTGTGCTTACGAGACTCCTCGTAAGTGAGTTGAGCTGTCTCTGCATTGATGGCCTTGTTCACAAGGGCTTGGAATGTATCACAATGATGCAGGTGGAGATCACGACGCAACTTGGGGTTGAGACCCTTCCGGAACCTAGCCTGCTTCTTGGCGTCCGTGGACACTTCTTCTGTGGCATAACGGGCAAGGTTCTCGAACTCTCTGCTATAAGCATCAACAGCCATCTTACTCTGGGTGAAACTACAGAACTCTTCTCTCTTGCGATCAATAAGGGCCTGGGGAAAGTGATGCTCGCGAAAAGCCTCAGTGAAATCCTTCCAGGTAGGAATCTGGCCAACTGGAAGCATAGCCTCATAGTTCTGCCACCAAAGACTAGCAGGACCTTCTAGGTGATATGTGGCATAAGTGACCTTGTCATCTTCAGCTACGTTCGCGGAACGCAGCTTATGAGTGATGCTACGGAGCCAGTCATCTGCATCGAGTGGCTCGATGGAATGATGAAAGGTAGGTGGGTGCAAGCGGATAAAATCATGAATGGTCACAGAACCCTTGAACTGATGTGCGGTATTCTCCTCGATACGTGCCAACAAGCGATTAGACTCACGCTTGTTCCTCTCCATCTCTAGCATGAGCTCTGTCAACGAAGGCTGGTCAGGAGGATCCTCATCCCTACCATCTCCATGGTTCTGGCTACGAGCGACGGAACTTCGCTTAGCCGATGACATCCTGAGAAACGAACCAAGGACGGAATCAGCATCAACTAAAGACTGTGGAATGTAGGACAAGGAGTTAGTATCACTCGAACTCCTAGGGCAATTCCGGCAGCATAACGGCAGTAAAATGCTCAGAATGAGACATCATACCAAGAATGGGGTAGTACAACAACTCAACATCTCCACTCAAGGTTCTGGGATAGTACTAAACAGACTACACCGGAAGTACGCAAAACTGGGGTATGACTCTGATCAACCAATCCTATGGAACTACGGAGTAGTAACACGTGATCCTGATAGACGGAAGAGAAAGCCTAGTTCCTTAACCCCGTCGGAAAGATAGGATGACTCAGATCAGAAGGCCATGAGGTAAAGAAGTAAAAAGAGCCTTACGTTCCATCCCACAATCAATTCCCTTACATAACTAAAGAATTTCTAGACTCAACTTCGACCGGTATGGCTTGGTAATCCTACAGGCAGTCAAGCTCTGATACCAACGCTGTCAGGACCCCGACTCGATGTCACATCGATCTAGCCGGTAACACCTCATATCACTTTGCGGCCTCACGCATGGTATCCCCACGGGTGTCGTCTTACCTTTTCCCGGGACCGTTTGCGCCTTTTGGCTCACGTATATGATAGTGTCGCTAGCATCCATATGATAAGGAGCCCGGGCTGACATGACTAGTCGTAAACCCAAAGTGGCACAGACTTACAGGGACAGGCATCCATGACCCAGCTTCGAACGTGTCGGTCATCAGCAAGTGGGTCCGGGCTGTAGCACTGGGCTAGCAGGACTCCGGTAAACCGGGCTGTAGCGGGCTAACAGGACTCTGGTACTCAAAGCGTGACATTTCCCCGAAGGGACAGACACAGGAACGAAGAAGGACACATGCCGGCCAGCCTAAGTGTTCCAGAGCAGTAGCAAGCTACCATGGCTCAGCGGTAACACTAAGAGACATTTCCCGGTAAGAGAGGCTACTAAAGATAAACAACTAGATAGTCAGATCCCACACATAGCACTACACATTACACGTACGCATAACATGCAAGTATGTGCTGTACAACATGGCATCACAGCATAACTCAACAATTAAATAGATAAGGTTCAGAAGAGCCATCATAGCATTTATTGCAAACAGGGGTCACAAGACCCGTCATACAGAGCATACAAGCAACAAGCGGAAGCATTACATGTCTGGGTACAGACATCTATAAATGAAAAAGGCTGGAAGCCTGACTATCTACAACATCCGATCAAGATCGTAGCTGAGGTACTAGCTACTAGTCGAAGTCCACGAGAACACTAGTAAGACCGAAGTCTCCGCTGCAAAAACATAAATAAAGCAACATGAGTACAACGGTACTCAGCAAGACTTATATCAGATCCTATCATACATGCATTTGTATCAAGAGAGTAATGTGGGGTTTAGTTGCAGCAAGCCAGCTTTGACTCTGTGGCTATCCTAATCTACGACTACCAGAAACTCTGGAGGTGAAACAACGTACACGAGTCCACTAATCATCACACAATACACTACTATGGATTCATCCCCGTCTCCCTACGAGAAGGCCATCCATAGCACTCACACTTGTCTTGAGCATTTTAGAGTATCCACTTCAAGTTGTCTATGTACCATGTAAGCATCCAAGAAGTCCATAACCGCGGACCCGGCTATTCGAATAGATCATGTTAACCCTGCAGGGGTGTACTTCTTCACACACGCTCTCGCCACTTACCGCCATGTACACGTCATGTATCTCGGCAACCTTCAAGCGGAAGCCTGGCGAGGGTGTCGGCCACGACCTGACTAACCACACAAGACTCTAGTCCAGGTTTATCGCCTATTCGGGTTCCATCCGCAAGGAGATCCGGCCGGGGTGTCGCTTACGGCCCCAAACGATGTGTACAGGGTTCCCGAGCCCACCATCCGGGTGCCACTCGGTACACCAGGCCACGTGTGCCTAGTCTGTCCCAAGCCCACCCTGCCGGGTGCCACTTGGTAGAAAAATAGCACTACCTACAAACACCAGAAACTAGTTGCGACTCCTGGACAGAGATCAAGTTGGTTAATAAGTCGAGAGGGCTTGGAGCGCCCGGAGCCCAATGTGTGGTAGTATCGAGTCATTGGACAACATACACAGAACTCAGGGCTTAAGGACGGTTCCAGTGAGACAACCCACCATGTACTCCTACATGGCCTCTCACCGCTACCTTTACCAAATCGTGTTCACACACTTCACTCTCAGCATCAGAACATATCGTGACACTCCAATTCATTCCCAATGAATCAGACCTGACACAACTCTAAGCAATAGCAGGCATAGCATGGTAGGAACACAACAATGGCTTCAATCAACTCCTACACATACTAGTGGGTTTCAACTATTTACTGTGGCAATGACAGGTCATGCAGAGGAATGGGTTCAACTACCGCAGCACAAAGTAGCAGGTGAACCGTTGTTGTCCTAATGCAATAACTGAGAGCAGGAGCGAGAGAGTAGGGTTTTATCGAAATGAACAAGGGGGTTTGCTTGCCTGGTAAATCAACAGGGGAGGCACTGCTTCACAGACAGGTACTCTGGAACGTCTCCGGAGCAGGACCTATCGAGAAGGAACGGTGCCGGCAATCAATACACAATCATATGCAACAATATGATGCATGAACATGGCATGTAGATGTGATGCTGTTGAGCTAATGCAACTAGTGTTCAATTGGTTTGAAGTCCTTTTGAACCAAAGCTTCAAATGCATTTCTAAATTAGGTCTCTTAAATATGCCATAATGTGTTTTCCCATATTCAGCATGTATAAGTTGGTTTTTCATGCATGAAACTAGTACAGATGGAAAGGTTGCATTTTTCTGATAATTTTTCATATATAAATTATTTAAATCTGAGCTACGGTTGAAATGATATGAATTTTTGAAGTTTAAATCAATTTCTGGATTTTCTGAATTATTTTAATTCCAGAAAAAGTATAATTGCGTCAGCATGACGTCATCATTGCATCAGCGGGTCAACGCGGCTGTCCAGGTCAAATCTGACGTGTGGGACCCACACGTCAGTGACAGGGGGTTAACCCCGAGTCAAACCTGGGCTGGTCAGCTTTGACTAAGCCCTGGGGCCCACTTGTCAGCGTCAGCGGGTGGGGAATTAGTGGCTAATTAACAAGCCACGTCAGCCCGCCGGGGTTCTGGCCGGCGGCGACCATTAGCGCGGCGGCGACTCGCCGGACTTGCGCTGCAGGCGGCGTTTGGTCGCGCGAAAAGCACCAGGGCGTAGCCCGTCGTCGTCCGCAACCAGGGGAGCTGGTGGGGGGCTGCGGGGGCGCCGGAGCTCGCCGGAGCAGAGCTCAGGGCGGCGGCCGGAGTTCGGCAACTGGTGGCCGCGGCATTGTGGTGCACGGCAGTGGAGACGGAGGGTTCCTACGGGCTCCTGGCGTCACCAGGAACACGGGGACGCGCGCGGAAGGGACCGGCTTGGGCTCGTGCCACCGTGGCGCCATGGCCGGCGGCGAGGGGCTTACGGGCGCGGTGGCGAGCTAGCTAGACGGGGCAAACGGACACGGGGAGGAGGGGGTTCGGTGCGGGGGCTCACCGCGGAACTAGCGAGCGCGAGGGCGAGGTCGGGGATGCCCGGTAGCTCCCGAATCGCCGGCGAGGGTCCACGGCGGCCGGAGTCAAATTTGGCGACGGCGACGGCTCCACGGGGCACTCCGGCTTGCGTGGCTTGGCGAGGAGGTAGCTGGCGACGAGGCGGAGCTCCTGGGGACGACGGGGAGGCGAGGGAGAGGCGGTGGCTACGGTGATGCCCGTCGGCGGCGGCGGTGGTTCTCGGGTGAGAGGGAGAGAGAGCAGGGGAAGAGGAGGAGGGCGAGGGAGAGTGAGAGCGGTGCGGCAGCTGCGTGGCTTCGTCCGGGGCGTTCCAGGCGACGAGGAGGAAGCAGGAGGTGGCCAGCAGGGGGGGAGGTGGCGCGCGCGCGTGCCGGCGAGCGTCGGGCACACGCCCGTCCTCCTGGCAGAGGAGGAAGGCGACAGGAGAGGGGGGGGCCAGGCGGGCTGGGCCGCCTCCTGGCTGGGCCGGCCTGCTGCTGCTGGGCTGCGCAGGGGAGGGGAGGCCCAGGTAAGCCCCTCCTTCTTTTATTTTTGTTTTCTAATTTTTCTGACATTTGTTTTGATTTAATAGATATATTAAATCATTTAATTTTATTATGCCAATTTTTGCAGGAGCTGGATATATTATTCCAGAGCTCTTTTATAAATGGCATAATTTTTGGACCACATTTCATATATATAGAAATATATTTCCAATGCAAATATTTATCGAATTAATCCAAATGGCCAAAATAAATGTCCATGAGCTCCTAAAAATATTGTTTTGATTTTTATCTCTGTCCAATATTTTCAGAGGGCAACATGAGCATTTTCTTGGACCCTTTTGGAGAAATTTTTATTTGGGTCATTTTCAAAAATGATTCTGAGGGTTCCACCAATCCTCATTTCAAATTTAAATGAAATTTAAATATGATGCACAAATGACTAGCTAGTCTAGGTCATACCAGACTAGGGATGTGACATGGGTACTCCTGGATCTCCAAGTTTCTTTGGTATTCCACCTTTGAAAGTATAATTAGCAAGCATGGTGGAAATTTCAGCTTCCGGTATCTTTCTTTTATTTGTAATAATATCTTTCATGTACTTAGCATAAGGATTTGTTTTGAGCATATCAGTTAATCGCATACGCAAAAAAGATAGGTCAAATTATTTCAGCAAAGCGCTCAAAATGCTCATCATCCTTTTTCTTGGATGGTTTGGGAGGAAAAGGCATGGGTTTCTGAACCCATGGTTCTCTTTCTTTACCATGTTTCCTAGCAACAAAGTCTTTCTTATCATAACATTGATTCTCTGATTGTGGGTTATCAAGATCAACAGCAGGTTCAATTTCTACATCATTATCATTACTAGGTTGAGCATCATCATGAACATTATCATTAACATAATTACTAGTTTCAGGTTCATTACCAGATTGTGTTTCGGAATCAGAAATAGAAATGTCATTTGGATTCTCAGGTGGTTCAATAACAGGTTCACTAGAAGCATGCAAAGTCCTATCATTTTTCTTTTTCTTCCTTTTAGAAGGACTAGGTGCATCTATATTATTTCTCTGAGAATCTTGCTCAATTCTCTTAGGGTGGCCTTCGGGATACAAAGGTCCCTGAGTCATTCTACTAGTTCTAGTAGCCACTCTAACAGCATTATCATTATCCTTACTATTCAATTCATTGAGCAAATCATTTTGAGCTTTAAGTACTTGTTCTACTTGAGTGGTAACCATAGAAGTATGTTTACTAATAAGTTTAAGTTCACCTTTGACATTAGCCATATAATCACCCAAGTGTTCAAGCATATTTGAATTGTATTTCAATTGTCTACCAAAATAAGCATTAAAATCTTCTTGCTTAGCCATAAATTTATCAAAATCATCTAAGCATGGGCTAGCAAAATTAGCAAATGGGATTTTAGCTTTATCATATCTATAGAGAGAATTTACCTTTACTACCTGTGTCGGGTTATCAAGACCATGAGTTTCTTCAATAGGTAAAGGATTAAGATCATATGTTTCTTCAACAGGCGGTAAATTAAGACCGTGTATTTCTTCAATAGGAGGTAAATTCTTAACATCTTCAGCTTTAATACCTTTTTCTTTCATAGATTTCTTTGCCTCTTGCATATCTTCAGGACTGAGAAATAGAACACCCCTCTTCTTCGGAGTGGGTTTAGGAATATGCTCAGGAATTGGCTCCGGAGGTGTCCAATTATTTTTATTTGTCAACAAATTATTCAATAGAATTTCAGCTTCATCATGTGTTCTTTCCCTGAAAACAGAACCAGCACAACTATCTAGGTAATCTCTGGAGGCATCGGTTAGTCCATTATAAAAGATATCAAGTATTTCATTTTTCTTAAGAGGATGATCAGGCAAAGCATTAAGTAATTGGAGAAGCCTCCCCCAAGCTTGTGGGAGACTCTCTTCTTCAATTTGCACAAAATTATATATATATATCCCTTAAAGCAGCTTGTTTCTTATGAGCAGGGAAATATTTAGCAGAGAAGTAATAAATCATATCCTAGGGACTACGCACACAACTAGGATCAAGAGAACTAAACCATGTCCTAGCATCACCCTTTAATGAGAATGGTAATATTTTAAGGATATAAAAGTAACGAGTTCTCTCAACTTTAGTGAACAGGGTGGGTATATCATTTAATTTAGTAAGATGTGCCACAACAGTTTCAGATTCATAGCCATAAAAAGGATCAGACTCAACCAAAGTAATTATATCAGGATCAACAGAGAATTCATAATCCTTATCAGTAACACAGATAGGTGAAGTAGCAAAATCGGGGTCAGGTTTCATTCTAGCATTTAGAGATTGCTTATTCCATTTAGCTAATAACCTCTTAAGTTCGTTTCTATCTTTACAAGCTAAAATAGCTAAAGAAGCTTCTTGATCAAAAACATAACCCTCAGGAATAACAAGTGATTCTTCATCATCACTTTCATCAGTATTATCAGATTCAATATTTTCAATCTCTCTAGCCCTAACAATTTGTTCATCAAGAAAATCACTAAGTGGCACAGTAGTATCAGGCATAGAAGTAGTTTCATCATAAGTATCATGCATAACAGAAGTGGCATCATCAATAACATGTGACATATCAGAACGAATAGCAGAAGCACGTGTAGGTGTCGCAAGCTTACTCAAAATAGAAGGTGAAATAAGTGCAGAGCTAGATGGCAGTTCCTTACCTCCCCTCGTAGTTGAGGGATAAATCTTGGTTCTTGGATCTTTCAAGTTCTTCATAATGATAAGCAGATATAAATCCCAAGTGACTTAAAGAATAGAGCTATGCTCCCCGGCAACGGCGCCAGAAAATAGTCTTGATAACCCACAAGTATAGGGGATCGCAACAGTTTTCGAGGGTAAAGTATTCAACCCAAATTTATTGATTCGACACAAGGGGAGCCAAAGAATACTCTCAAGTATTAGCAGTTGAGTTGTCAATTCAATCACACCTGGAAACTTAGTATCTGCAGCAAAGTATTTAGTAGCAAAGTAATATGATAGTAGTGGTAACGGTAACAAAAGGTAACAGTAGTAAAAGTAATGTTTTTGGTATTTTGTAGTGATGATAGCAATAGCAACGGGAAAGTAAATAAGCGAAGAACAATATGTGGAAAGCTCATAGGCAATGGATCGGTGATAGAGAATTATGCCGGATGTGGTTCATCATGTAATAGTCATAACCTAGGGTGACACAAAACTAGCTCCAGTTCATTGATATAATGTAGGCATGTATTCCGAATTAGTCATACGTACTTATGGAAAAGAACTTGCATGACATCTTTTGTCCTACCCTCCCGTGGCAGCGGTGTCCTTACGGAAACTAAGGGATATTAAGGCCTCCTTTTAATAGAGTACCGGAACAAAGCATTAACACATAGTGAATGCATGAACTCCTCAAACTATGGTCATCACCGGTAAGTATCCCGATTATTGTCACTTCGGGGTTAATGGATCATAACACATAATAGGTGACTATAGACTTGCAAGATAGGATCAAGAACACTCATATATTGATGAAAACATAATAGGATCAGATCTGAAATCATGGCACTCGGGCCCTAGTGACAAGAATTAAGCATAGCAAAGTCATAGCAACATCAATCTCAGAACATAGTGGATACTAGGGATCAAACCCTAACAAAACTAACTCGATTACATGATAGATCCCATCCAACCCATCACCGTCCAGCAAGCCTACGATGGAATTACTCACGCACGACGGTGAGCATCATGAAATTGGTGATTGAGGATGGTTGATGATGATGATGGCGACAGATTCCTCTCTCCGAAGCCCCGAACGGACTCTAGATCAGCCCTCCCGAGAGGTTTTAGGTCTTGGCGGCGGCTCCGTATCGTAAAACGCGATGAATTCCTCTTTCTGACTTTTTTCTCCCCGAAACACATTATATAGAGTTGGAGTTGGAGTCGGAGAGGCACCTGGGGGGCCACGAGGTAGGGGGCGCACCCCCACCCTCGTGGAGAGGTGGTGGGCCCCCTGGCCTTCATCTTTTGCAGGTATTTTTTATATTTTCCAAAAAGTTGCTTCGTGAAGTTTCAGGTCATTCCGAGAACGTTTGTTTCTGCACATAAATAACACCATGGTAATTCTGCTGAAAACAGCGTCAGTCTGGGTTAGTTCCATTCAAATCATGCAAGTTAGAGTCCAAAACAAGGGCAAAAGTGTTTGGAAAAGTAGATACGTTGGAGACGTATCAATATGTGACTCCCAAGTACATGAAGAAATTCGTTGTACACCCTCCATGCCCAAGGCCTCCATTGGTACCAGGCCAAGTTGCTGATCCTTTTAGCATCAGAAGAGGTGAGGAATTTCCTGCTGAATGGGGAAAGCGTCAAGCTAAACTAGCCAAACTGGCAAAAGAGGCAGTGAGAAAATTCAATGAAGACTCTGCTGCTGCTGCTGCCACTGCTGAGGCCTCTGCTAGTAAGCCCAAGAAGGCTATGCCTAAGAAGCCTGCACATAAGCCCAGTGCTTCTTCTTTAATGCACTCATGGCCAAGCTCTTCTGCTAAGCCCTCACGTCCAATTCCTCAAACTGCCCCAGTTCCTCAAGCTCCAAAACCCTCAGCTCCTCCGGCAAAGTCCTCGGTAGCTGTGCATATCGCCTCGTGTTAAAGGACCACAGGCAAATCAATTGCCTCAGGAGCCTCAGCAAGTTCTTCAGCTCCTTTGCATTCCTCAACAGGCCCCACATTGCTGAAGACCAAGGCCACTGCTGGACGAGGCACTAGACCAAGTCCTCAAAAGAAATAGGTCGCCTTCCAAGTACCATCCTCTGATAACGAAGCTGATGATGATGAACTCGCCGAAATCATCAGAGACAGGCAAGAAAGGGCCGCTAGAGCCAAAGGCACAAACGTGCCTCTGCTTTTGGATTCGAAGTTGATCCTCGATTTCATTGACCTATGGCACAAGGATCCCAACACTCCTATGCCTGACCTCAACCTCACTCCTGGCCAAAGTCACATGTTGACCGCCTTCATAGGCGAGGAAAAATGAAAATTTGAAAAGGCTAGGAAGTTGAAGAAAGCGCAGTACAAGAAAGAGCGATATCTGAAGAAGAACGTTGTCAAGATGACAACTGACGAACTCGTGGTTGTTCAAGCTGAAATCAAAAACCTCAATGATGAATTCGATGCCTACCATGCAGATTGGAAGGGAGCCAAAGTCAGATTTGTGAAATTGGCAAAGACATTCACCTCCAATGTTGCTACTCAAACGCACATTGAAATTCCTCGGGCTGAAGCATCTACTCAGTCGACTGAAGAACATGCCAGCACCGCTGATGAAAATGAGGCTGCTGAAGAAAATGAGGCTGATGACTGCATTCCAGTCGCTGATGACATTGCCAGGCCAGCCACTAGTGTTGCGCCTGAAGAACAAGCCAGGCCAGCTGAGGCATCAACCAATGAGCCTGAAGAATCTGAACCAACTAGGCAAACTGAAATAGTTGTGCCTGAAGAAACTGAATCTATTTCCTCTGCTCCTCCTGCACCAACAACAAGTACAGTTCTTCCTTCTACATCAGAAGCGAAGAAAACCAGAGCCGCGGAGCGAGCAACAGTGAAAAAGAGGAAAGCATCTGCTTCATCAAATTCTTCAGCACTGAAGAAGATGAAGATATTGACAAGCTCTTTTGAGAATCCCATATATGTTGTTCCAGTTTCAAGCATGCCTTCAAAGGAACTCATTCCCTTTGGTGAAGATTATGAGAACCCAAGCGGATGTGATGACGATGTTCCTTCTGCTGCTTCTTCAGAGCATTTGGACGAAGAAATTGAAGTGGATAATATCCCTTCAACCCCAGTTATCTCATCGCCTATGCCTCAGTTCACAGCTGAAGAGGCAGGCGTTGAAGAATTGAATGAGGAAGATGAAGACATGGACATTGGGTGCTCCACTCCAGTGCTGAATGATGATTATTGGGATAGTCAGCACCCCAACTCTCCACTCTTCACACCTCTGCAACAAATCCCTCAGTCCCCAGTGCACACTGAAGTTCAAATGGGTTCTGCAGATCATCACTCCACTCCTTCCATTCATGAAGGAATTTCAGCCACTAGTGTTGATGTTAATGTTGATGAAGAATTGAAGACCCAGGATGCTACTGAAGAAGAAACCGAAATTCCTCAGCCTGTGGTTCTGGAGATTGTGATTCCTGAGGCTGTGATGACTTTGACTCACACTCCTCAGCTCAAGCCGAACAATCCCTTCTCCAAGAAGCAAACATTCAAGGTTGATGACTTCTTCCATGAGCATGTGTTCTTCACAGATTACAACCCATATGATTCTGCTCGTCTTAGAAGGAAGCATTTCTGGACTGCCAGCCAAGCAAACTTCTATTCTTCACTACTTTTTATAAGGACAAAGTCTTCGACCATGCGCATATTCCTCATGTGGACATGGAATCACTGCCTTGCTTCACGCCAGTCCTCAGTGTTCTTCACGATGTTGGACTGCTCAATTTCTGCACTGATATATGTGATTGGAATGAAGAACTAATTCTTTAGTTTTATGCAACGTTGCGCATCACAGGAAATGCTGAAGATGTGAACTCTTGGGTATTGGACTGGATGACAGAGAATACTTACTTCAAAGCACCGGCCTCTGAATTGCTTCATGCCCTGCCTGTCAGTCCTCCCCTTGAAGGTGCACGTTGTATATATCATGAACCTTAACTTACTAACCATTATATGCAAGTGTTGATGAAGCCGCTGAAGCCTGGTCAAGCCTCAAGGACCAAATTCCTCATGAAGGAATTAATGTATGTGCCACGAACTGTATATCGCATCTTGACCAAGACCTTGAGTCCAATCAAGGGCCACGACTCTAATGAAGAAGAGGTCATTGGTATCATGAAGAATCTGTTATTCAACATCATTCATGGCATTCATGTCAACTACCATGATTTCTTCATGAGGACTCTGGCCAATGTTGCGTTATCTCCATTTCAATTGAAGCCTTATGCTCCCTGGATTATGAGATTCCTCAGATCAAGGTCTTCAATCAACTACAAGGCTGATTTGCAAAATCACGTCAGCTACTTGCCCCCAATAGAAGTCCTCAAGCGGACATTTTCCTCAGCTGATGAAAAGGGCAAAGCTACTGCTGTTATTGATGAAGGCATTTGTCCATTGGATGGTCAGTTCCGCAAAGCTGCATCTTACTCCACCAATGATGACTCTGCCACTCATGACTCTGTCGCCAATGCCTCAAAGCAAAATCCTCAAGGCACAGCTTCCAGAGTGATGACTGATCGTGAGCTTCTCCTCAGTCTTCACCAAGAAGGTCGATCGCAACCATAAATGGGTTAAGCGTCAGTTTGGTTCCATTCTTCACAACATAACTGCTACACACAATGCAGTGAAGAAGAACCACTTCTACCTCCATAAAGTATTCAATCGCACCTGGGTTGTTCTGTCTTATCTTTATGGTGAAGATCTGAAGCAAATGGGCTTCAAGCAGGACTTTGACTGGTCTCAGTCACCGGCGAAGAAATTCAAGAAAATCAAAGTTCCTTCCTTGGTAGCCAACTCATATTCTTCCTCACGCGAGACTGGTGAGCATGAAGATTTGGACGACACTGCGGCAGGCCCTACTTCAACAACCGAACCAACAACGCTGGCGCTCCTCCATCGACTTCGTGATGATATTCTTCAGGAGCGTTAGTCCTCACTTTTCATCCCTTTTGGTCATTCGATGACAAAGGGGAAGAAATTTGAGTTAGTCTTCCAGCAGGTCTATTTATATGGGTGTTTTTTTGCTAAGTTACAACTCTCGTTCTTCTGAAGATTTATTGAATTGAGTTGTAAACTTAAGTCCGATGGTGGTATGATACTTTTACTATGTTCCTTTGCATGCTATTTCATCATGCATTTCAAATTCTTCATATCATATGTTAAATGCATGTATGAATTACAAGATATAGGGGGAGATCTCCATGATTCTACTCTTCAAATGTGTATTGCTTCAAAAGCAAATTGCTCACTATGCACATCTTCAGGGGGAGTTCTTCTATATCTTGCAAATCAAATTTCTCAATATCAGTATTTACACTTCATATGTTTATCCCCATTGAAAACTTAACCTATATTGTCATCAATCACCAAAAAGGGGGAGATTGTAAGTGCATCTAGTGCCCCATAGTGATTTTGGTGTATTGGAGACTTATAGGTTAAGGGACTAATGCGTTTGTGAGTGTACACAGTTCTATAAGTCTATGAGGAGTTTGATATTTACAGAGAAAGTTGACCCCTAAAAATGGATGACTTCAACTGAAGACTTTGGATCTCTGAAGACTTTTTGAAGACTTTGAAAGTAAATAAATTGGTGTGACCATGAAAACTTGATATTCATGCAAGGAACATGAAGCGTGAAGACTTTTGTTTTCGTAGTTTCATTTTCTCTTTCTTGAGTCATAGGAAACAGCGTACTCTTAAAGGGGATCAAGGTAAAACTAAGGAAAAGGTTTCCAGGTGATGCTCAACTCAAAATCCTACACCTACCAATACCTTCGAGTAAAGCCATTGGAAATCTCATACAGTTCAGTCAATTTCTTAAGTGACAGAGAAGAAGTTCTTCTGTTCTCTAAGGAATTTGGTCTGACTGAGGAGTTAGGAATTCGACAGTGTGGATTGCCTACAAGTGAGGAACATGATAGCCCTGAGGAATTTGAACCTCAAATTTCCGACCGTTGTTGTGTTATGCGTCAGCTGTCCCAAAATATCTTATCCACCTAACGGTCATATCACTGAAGGTTATTTATGTCTTATAATGTCGGTCTGCTCCCTAGGCTATAAATAGCCGCCCCCAACAACCACTAGCTGGTTGGCTGCTCCGCGAGAAACTAACACTTGTCATTGAGAGCATCCCATCCTCCGAGGACTTTGAGCGAAAATCATCAAGTGAGGAAAAACCCAAAACCCCAAACCAAACACCTATAAACCCAAAGTGATTGAGCATCACTGAAGAGATTGTTTCTGTGTGGAACCGACGCTTGTTACATTTGAGGATTGTGCATCCTCCAGACGGTTAGGCGTCATGGTCTAGAGCATCAAAGAGGAAATTGTGGATCGCCGAGTGACCGAGTTTGTGAAGGTTTGGAAGTCACCTGAAGACTTACCATGAGTGATTGGACGAGGTCTGTGTGACCTTAGTTCACGGAGAATACGGTGAGGACTGTGTGCCCTCAGTTTTAAATACCTAGCCGCTCTAACCAGACGTACAACTGTCACAGCAGTTCGAACTGGTCTACCAAATCATTGTCTTCACCGAGCTAACTGGTTCTATTTCCTCAACCCTTTCATTTCTTCATTACTGTGTTGTGTACCTATTCATATCTGTTTGAAGACTTCCACTGAAGACATTCTCAATTTCCTCAGATCAATTTCTTCAGTCTATTTGTTTTCATTCTATTTTATCATGTGCTTATGCTTTCTGTACTGTGTGTTGTGTTTCCAATTCATCATGATGTCCATGCTTATGTTATGTCATGTCTGCATCTGAGTACTTATTCCGCTGCAAGTAATTCTTCGCTTAGGAATTTTCTCACCCTGAAATTCCTCAGTGAAGAATTTATAAAAATCGTCTATTCACCCCCCTCTAGTCGACTTAACGCACTTCCGGTCCTATTATATTTACGAAAATGCTAAAATCTGAACCACCCGGTAACTTCTATGTAAATAGCATGATAATTTAAGCACCACAAAACTAATAACTTGCATACAAACGCCGAGGGGTAATTTTAACCCGGGGAATAAGTTGTTGCAAAACACCCGTGGTAATTTTTTGTAAATCACATGGTAATATACACATCACCGACCTGATAATGTAGGTATAAACACCAAGATAACTTTGACCCAGGGAAAAAGATGTAAAAACATACCACCGATTGTTTTTGTGTAAATAGCATGATAATATAGGCTCCTCAACCAGTAATCCACTTCTGAGCTCAGGCTCAGTTGCACCCGCCCTGACGAAAAAAATCAAAACAAATACTAGAAAAAATCAAAAAATTCCAAATTTTTTGTGTGATAGACAATTTGATGTGTGAGGTTCGCTCCAAATTTAGGTCATTTGGAATTTTGAGCAGCTCTCGGCAAAAAAGACAAATTCGGAGTCTGTAAAAATGTATACTGTTCATGCACTATTCTGACCCGATTTGTCTTTTTGCTGAGAGCTGCTAAAAATTCCAAATGGTCTAAAATTTGGAGCGGACCTCACGTGATAAATTTTCTACCATGCAAAAAAATTGGAATTTTTTGAATTTGTCTTGAATTTTTTGTGATTTTTTTCTGAGCGGGTGTAGATGAGCCTGGGCACCGAAACGCCGCACTCCTACTCAATGTGATAACTTAGGTACAAACATCACGATAACTTTGACCCATCGATAGATGTTGTTGAAAACATACCACCGATAACTGCTTTATAAATAGCATGATAATATACACTCCCAGACTTGATAATTTAGGTATAAACACCACGATAACTTTGACCCATGAAAAAAAGTTGTTGAAAACATACTCCGGTAATATCTGTGTAAATAACATGGTAATATAGGCTCCCGGACCAGTTAACTTAGGTACAAACAGCACGATAACTTTGACCCGTGAAAAAAGTTATTGAAAACATACTCTGATATTTTTTTTTTGTAAATAGCATGGTAATATAGTTTCCCGATCCTGATAACTTAGGTACAAACACCACGATAACTTTGACGTGAAAAAATTGTTGAAAACATACCACCGATAACTTCTCGTGTAAATAACATGATAATATACGCTCCCGGACATGATAACTTAGGTACAAACACCACGGCAACTTTGAATTTTCTGGATTTTACTGTTCATGGCAAGCATGGATGAGTAGGCACATCATGGCTCAAACAACTCCTACTCATGCTAGTGGGTTTCAACTATTTACTGTGGCAAAGACATGTCATGTAGAGGAAAAGGGGTTCAACTACCGCAGCATGTAACAGTTGAATCGTTGTTGTCTTAATGCAGTAAAAAAGAGCAAGAGCAAGAGAGTGGGATTGTATCGGAATGCTCAAGGGGGGTTTGCTTGCTTGGCACTTCTGAAGATAGCACTGTGTCTTCATCAGTGTCATCGATCACATCGTCGACAACGTCTACAGAGAGGGGACAAACACCGGCAACAGAGAAGAAACACAATCAATGCAATGCAATAGTATGATGCATGATCATGTCATGGCAATATGCTATGATTTGGGCTAATGCAAATAGCAACAATTTAAACGGGGTTGGTTTGAACCCTAGGTTCAAATTCAAGCTTCATATGTGATTATTCAAATGACATTGTGTCGGTCATCAACGTATGAACTCAAGTCGCAGCAAGCTACAAGGACTTAAAAGAACAATGCGTGACATTTCCCCAAAGAGACAGACACCGGAGCAAATGACACATGCCGATCATCCCAAGTGTTCCGAAGCAGTAGCAAGCTATCATGGCTTAGTGGAAGCACTAGGAGACATTTCCTCATAAGGGAGCCTACTAAAAATAAACAACTAGATTGTCGGATCCCACACATACCAAGCATTTCAAATCATACACACAATATGCTCGATATGTGCAAATACAACATGGCATCACAACAAAACTCTACGACTTAAAGTATTTATTCGGAAGGCTCCGAAGTGTCATACATAGTAAGAATTCATGACCCAACATACAGAGCATATAAGCTACGGAAGCATAAACATGTCTGGGTACAAACATCTGGAAGAAAAAAAAGGCTTTAGAGCCTGACTTTCTAGACTTTCGACATTTATATGCGGTCCTCAATTATTGGGTCATCTTTTCCCGCTTCAATTCAAACATCTAGAAGCCGTCTCTAAACTGGCCTGCAGCACTCTTATTTTGACGAGACTGATGGGATCTTGATTCACCGTCACCCGCGACCTTTTCTTTCGTTTCGATCAGGTCCTAATCTATCCACTCCACGCATACATCATTGGCTCGACCAATCTCAAAACACCCACGGTGAAAGACATAACAAACACAATCACTGGTAAATGCTTGATTCGGGTCACTAGACAGGCAAATCTAGTCCCATACAACGTGTCTGGTTGGGCTGATTTTTGCCCTCGTTTGACTACAGCGATGCTATCTGTTAGACTGCTTGCCTACTGACAGCATCACGTCTACGCTGCAATATTTGGACCAAACGCCTCACGAGTCACGTCTCTCATGATCTTGCGCGGTGGGTGCGGTTCACCGCACATGATCGAACAGCGCCGGCAACCGCGACATCCACACTGCTCCGCTTTCGATCTCATGCCAACTTACAGCTAGCTAGCTAGCTAGCTTCCCCGTCATCATCTACTGCTACGGACGATGGTGCTTTCACCAGTAACGTACCGCTCAGCTGCGGGGTGCGGGCGAGCCATGGCGCGGGAATTCTGAGGGTCGTGGTCGGCGGCCGCTGTCGTGGCTGTCGCCGTCCGGCGCCTCCACGGCGACGGCGACGGCGACGGGAATCGTTTCTCCCCATGCACAAGTCCACACGAGGCGACGGTTTCGCGCGCGGGACCGGCCGGGCGGAGGGACGGGGTCCACGCGCTTCCACCGCCGATGGGGGCTTCTTTTACGTGGGCGACGGCGAGATAATGGTTTTTCATCTGCTCTTTCTGATCCCCTCCTTGTTTTGGGCCTCTTTTTATCCTTCATTTGGGCGTGTCTTTCATTGACCGGGTTATTACGTGCATCATAACAAAGCCTCTGCGGCTACGTTACTTCTGTTAGCTTGTTTATTATCATGCGTGCATGAACCAATCAGCTAAATGTGTTCGACCAGGCATGACACAATCTGAAGGAGTTGTTTACTCGCTGAATCGGCGCGCGCGGTCTTACCTGAAACGGTCCTCTGGAGTGAACAAGTGTTTCCGGGACCCTGATAAACTAGTTCCAGATCAGCTGCCTGAAATGAAGGAAATGGTACTACAAGATACTCTCTTTATAAAGAAATATAAGATCATTTTCGTCTTGGTTTCTACCCATCCTTTTCGTCTTGGCTGGCGCGGGACAACGGGGTCGAGAGGACGGCCAGGCAAACGTGGGGTTCGGCAGCGCGGCGGGTGGATCTCCCGGCGGCGGCGTGCACGGCGCGGCGGTGGCGGCCTGCGTGTCGCGAGGTGGTGGCTGCGTTGGGCCTGCCCGATGGTTGCGGGTGCCGCCGGATCCAGATCGAATCCATCTGGATCTTGTCTTCGGACTCTGTCAGCCGCCGCGGGGTGGTGATGGTCGTCACTGGCCACGTTGGACCGCTGGTTCCGGCGTCTGGAGATTTGCAATGGCTTCTTCTCGATCCTTCTTTCTGGCGGGTCGAGCACCATGGCTCTTGCATCTTCGCAGGTTTTGCATCGTGGCTCGTTGCCGGATCCGGAGCAGATGGAGGTTTGGTGGCATAGGATGGGGATCGGAGGAAACTTTGGTCGGCTAGGCCGGCCCGGCATCGGCGACGTCACTCGATGCCGGTACCCTCCGTGGAGGCGAAGCCGAGGTCTCTCCTATCCACCTCTGAACACCTCTCGGACGAAAGTCCAAAATTCAGTCTGGATTGGGCGGCGGCGACGTCCTACGCGTCGTATCCTTCATGGAGCCGCCGTCTTGGGAGGACCAGCTGTTCGGGGAGAGATGTTGTGGTTGGTGAGCTCCGAGTACCTCCAGCAGTGGCGACGGTGTGGAGGATGCCAGGTGGTGCGGCGTTGTATCCACCGCATAGATGACGACGAGTTTTGGCGGCATGGTGCAACTCCATATCGATGACGGATGCGGCTTGATGGACAAGCGCGGGACGGTGGAGCCGTCTGGCACCATGGTGGCGTCAACAGTAGCGAGACTGGGCAAGGTTGATGCAGCAGTACCAACACTGAAGATAGATTGGTGGCAGGTGGCTGCGGCGGCCTCATACCCGGCAGGCGTCCTGGTTGAGGAGTGCGCCGAACTGGTGGGTGCCCCATACCCGACAGGCGTCCTGGTTGAGGAGTGCGCCGGACTGGTGGGTGCCCCATACCCGGCAGGCGTCCTGGTTGGGACCTCAGTCTTAAATATTAGGTTTGGATGCGATGTCTGTCTGGTATTAAGCCCAGACTATCAGCGCCCTTTCATCAACTGGTTAGGAGTAGCGATAGATGTTGCCTAGACGGTAGCTTTAGTCTCACTGTTGTATGACTTTGTACGGTCTCATGTGAACAATTAATAAAGTGGCTGCATGTATCGTCCAGATGCAGAAACCGGAGGTTCTCCTCCTTTTCTAAAAAACATTTAAATTATTATTTTAGTGATCTAAATGTTCTTATATTTTTTTACAAAGGGAGAGGGAGTATTGATCAAAGACCAATTATCGGCCATACAAACAAACTGAACGAAGCATTTCTCAGATGGCAGTCTAGGCAATCATGGGTCGCAAAAGAGCTAGTACGCGAATGGGGCGATTTGTTTGACTGGTTTGGAACTCGCAGCCATGTGCTTAGCTCTATCAGCTAATCCGTCTGGTCGTCGTCTTGGCTTTCGGCCGCATCATTGCTCCGGAAATCGCGGTGTTAAGAGCCTTTGTCTGCTACTCCCTCTCTTCCGAATTACTCCCTTCGTTCCGAATTACTCCCTCTGTAAACTAATATAAGAGCGTTTAGATAACTAAAATAGTGATCTAAATGCTCTTATATTAGTTTACGGAGGGAGTACTTATCTTGGATTTGTCTAAATACGGATGTATCTAGACTCATTTTAGTGTTAGATACCTTCGTATCTAGACAAATATAAGACAAGTAATTTGAAACGGAGGAAGTACTTGTCACAGGTATGGATGTATCTAGATGTATTTTAGTTCTAGATATATCTATTTCTGCGACCAGTAATTTGGAACGAAGGGAGTACATTCGTGGGCAGTTTGAATGACACAAGTGAAGTTTGTTGGTTTCTGCCTCCAGTTTATTAGCTTCAGTACTAGTTGAATGACGTGAACAACCGGGTTGGTCAACTTTTCTCCTAACGAGACCACCGTTCAGACAAATGGCAGTGTGTCGATCGATGCTGTGGCCACTCAGGGTTATCCTCCTTTCCAAAAACAAGAACACCCTTCAGACCCGCCTAAATGGCCCATCAAGAATGTATAATCTTATTTAGTTTATGGAGTACTCCATGGTTCATCTGACTTGTTCATGGCGCCTGCAAAATGAATAGAGCCAAACAGTCTAATATAGTGCATACATAAAGACATCAACAAATGGAAAGGTCATCTTGCAAGTCTCTGCAGTTAACTCAAATAGGCTAGACAAAATGAACTACCATGGCCCATGGGAGAGCAAATCACACTGAAAACACCACAATATTCTTTATAGATGGCAGTACACTTCTTTGCCGCATTGACTAACTGACAGTACCTGGACCTTTGCAGGTCTGATCCATCAGATTCAGCATTCAAGCTGCCAGCTGCTGCAGCACCCCATTGACGAGCAGACGATCATAGCAATGATGTTACGTTACATGATGACCTTCAAAGCTGACAAGAATTAACTCCTGCCCCTCCTGTTCTGTAGTCAATACGTACAGACCAGAGACAGCATCACATCATATGAATGAATTTCAGTACACTAGGCGAGAATCGCCATCCGCCAGAATCAACAGCTGATCGTCTAGTTGCGTCGATTTACTTAGCACTAGCATAAACTAGATGGTCAGAAACAGAAGTTTCTGAGGTGGAAATTCGAAGGCAACCGTGGAATGCTAGGGTTTAAGATTCCTGGGCATGTGGACGCAGGTTGCCTCTGAAAAGGTCACCGAGATGATGAACCAGCTTCTGGGGCTGTTGCCACCACATGGCTTCAGAAGCGACCGGGCTTTGATACACATCGTCTTGTGTGCTGAAATTCTTTGTGATGCTATCTGAGAAATCACGCCAGTTAAGCATGGCACGCTTCAGCCGGGACGTTCTCTTGCCAGTGACGAGGTATCTGGTGTAGTCCCTAGCAAGGCGGTACAACTCCTCTCCTCTGATGATGTGGATATACTGCATAACAAAGCAAACGCTGTTTAGAAAGATAATGTGGGGGGTCCTTAACGTTCACAGCCAACAAGAATATAAACACACTCGTGTTCGGTGTGTTGTGGTGGGAAGAAAATTGTGTGGAAGTCTTGTTTTTGGCAGATGCAAGTCTAATTTCCCATATACTCCCTCCGTCCGGTGAAGAGTGTACATCTAGTTTCAAATTTTGTCCACCAAAGAGTGTACTTCTATCTTCCCAATGTACTTTAAAGTAGGAAAAAAATACTTCTCTCTCACCACACGGTAATCAAGACCAATAGCAATCTACACATAGTCTTCTTAATTTCTACATGCACTTAGCTCATTGGGGGTTGGGTAATTAAAAAGGAGAGAGATGGTGGTTTGCACCTTTCCAATGCATTTTTTACTCAACTCCATAATTTGTCCTAAAACTTCTAGATGTACACTCTTTACCGGACGGAGGGAGTATATTTAGAACAGCAGAACAGCACTAGTAATGAAGATGATCACCAGAAAACAGAGCAAATGTTAGTAATGGTACACCAATCAATTACTATTCATAATAGTAACCTTCCCTAGTAAGAAGGGTAAATTTATCTTTTTACTTGTAAGGTAGTCAACAACTCCACATAGATTAATATTTACGAGAAATAGAAAACAGCTGCCACGAAGAAATAATAAAATCTTCTTTGGCAAAAGCGGGAACTACACGGATGTTTTCTCACTAATGGAGAATGGTAATATCACTATTATGTACTTCAAGTATACACATTATCCCTTCTGAGCTGGCAAGTCCACAAGGAGAAAGGGCTGTTCAAAATAATAAACATATAATAGCCATCACATATTTGTACCATCAACTACGGCTGTGAATAAACATCAAAAGGTTTGCACTGAAAATAAACAAAATGCTGGCTTAACGTAGTATGTTTAGGCATTATAAGAGATTGAAAGGTCCGTACAGAACTATAGTTGTAAAATATAGCATTTCAGATCAAAGGACGATGAGAAGGAAGAAAGAAGCAATGCAATTACCGTGAGTACAAAAGCAACAGTTGCTAACACAACTTGGACCACTTCATACAATGAATCCGTGAAAGATTCGTCATCCGGGCCATCAGAACCACCACCGCTGCCTCCATAACGGTTATTATTTCCTCCATTTCCACCAGACCCCTGTCCTGTAATCTTAGCCATTTGCTCCATCAGGAAGCCTTGTATGGACTGTTGCTTTTTTGCTCCATCCATTGCTTTGTTCAAAGATTCCATAGAGAATGGCTGAAAAGAAAGCAACAGTAAATTTAGCAGATGGTTCCACATCAGCAATTGTGCCTAACAACCTTGATGTATTAAATATGCTTGGTGCGTAGCATATCAACTGCCTACCACACCCCATTTTACACAGTATCCCTATCTCCCAAAGAGGAATTCCTGAAACTAAAGCATTCCTACAACATCAATAAGAAAATTCCATTGTGCCAAACCAAGTCAAACTTGACAAATTTGCCAAGTATCCAATAGAAAACCAATCACAAAGTAAGAAAGCTGTGAATGATACTTACATCAAGGTTTCCCTTCCCGCTTGAGGCATATACAGGACCAAGCCTCTTATGGCAAGCAGCAACAACAAGCCTTGGATATACTTTCTCTTGCAGCTTGCAAGATCTAGAAAAATGTTGCCATACAAAATGTTCAGGAAGTATTTTGCAAGTTCTCCCAAGACCTAATGGTCTGTCCAAAGTGAGCCCGCCAAGAGGCTTGTACGTTGTAGCTTGGCAGTAGCTCATGTTTCTAACTTCTTGAATTCTAGAATTAACTGGAGCCAAATCTGGAGGTTAAAAATAGGAATGATTACATACTGAGTTAGGAAGAAGAATGTCAAATATCTACAACACTGCAACAATAGAACAGTATCAGTTGAACTAATCTAATTCAAAAGAATAAATTTCTCCGTTTTGCATAACATGTAGTCAGTGCTAAAGATGATTCACCAGAAGTCAGAGTCTTGCTATAGAAGGAATAGGCCGGCACAATCCACTAATGCTACGAACAAAACTAAGCATGTATGTTGTCCACAGTTTCCCAAACGATGAACTGAGTCCATGTGAAAGGATTTTGGACAGAAGAAAAAATGATTTCCAGGTAGAGCAAAATTCCCGATGTTCGGAGAGGATTATGATGGAGATCAGGTGAAACCTATGAACCCCACCTGAAATCAACTTTATAGGAATTCCAAACCTGCCACAGAACTACCCCAAAAGCTAAGTAAAGACAACAGACAATCGTTACGAGATCATACTTGAACACCAATGCAGGCTAAAGTACAGCATTCTACCCTTGTATTCCCTATACTCTTTTAACATGAATCCTGGTGATATTAAAATGTACTACTACCCAACAAGCAGAAAATCATGCCACGGGCAAAGCAAAGCCGTACTACGTACAGCTCATAGGTCGACAGCCAGGCGGCAGATCTAGATGGTGTGCCTGGTGCGCACCAGGGCACCCGGAAATTGTGAAGGTCAGTAGGATTAATCAAATCGCCGGAGTGGAGGGTAAAACCTCATACCTCAAAACCCAATGGCCAAAGACTGCGGACGGCGTGGATACAGCAGGAACGCGACGTCCGGCGAGGAAGAACGGTGACGGCGGGTCGTGTGAGGGCGGGGACGGGATCGAGGCGTCAGCTGTAGCCTGTGGTATATGCTACAGAAGAGATTCAGAGCCGCGTCGGGTAGGTCGGGAGGACTCGGGAGGGAGAGGAAAGAAAGGACGGGAAGAGGAGTAGGGCTCCGCTCCGCCGCGCCGCGCCGCGCCGCAACGAGCTCTCCGGTGGGCGGTGAGCGGGGACTGCGGCCTGGAATGGGGAGAGGAGGATTGGATTGCGTCGTCGTTTTTTTCCGCTACAGAGTGGGACCCTTTTCGTACAACCGTACTGGTACAGACCAAAATGTAGCCCGTTTGGGCTGGTTGGTTAGTTCGAGGCCTGCTTCACGCCAACAGACCAAAATATACCATGGTAATTCTTGAAAGTTTATTTTAAACTTAAAAAAATGGCAGATTTTCGTTATGTTTGTTTTCAACTCGGAAGATTTTTTTTTTGAGAAATCTCACCAACCTTTATTGTTTCATCAAAGTGATGTCCACAGGTACAACGTCATGAGGATTGCCCAACCACATATGTCTACCTATAACACAGGTTACAAGCAAATTTAGCGAGATTAGCAGCCTCAAAATTGAAGTTTCTGCGTTTATGAATGAAACTACAAAACTGAAAAACTAGCTTTACGTTCTAAAACTTCATGTATAATAGCAGCATGGGACCTTATCTCCACTAATCAGCAGATGAGAGAAACAAAATGAGGGGTACCCCTTGCGGAAGCCTCTCAGTGGTCATTTTTGGTGGGCTGGGAGCGCGTCAGCCCCCGCCTTGTGTCGCGTGTTGGGCGCTTCCTCGAGATTATGTTTTTCTATTTATTTTTGTACGCGTTTTCGGGTTTTAGCTAGATTTTTTTTGGGGGGTGGCTTTTCAGTTTTTGTCCGATTTTGCTTAGGTTTTGGACAAAAAATAAAAAAACACGCAGAAAAATGCATTTTTTCGCGAGAGATGTAGTTGTGCCTCTCAAAAAGAGAAAAAAAATGTATTTTTTTTCTTTCAGGAGAGGCATAGATTTGTTTCTCGTGGAGGCACAGGTTTGTTTTCACAAGAGGAACGGTTGTGCCTCTCGAAAAAGGAAAATACACGTTTTTTTCTTCCGTGAGAGACAGAGATTTGCTTCTCGTGAAGGCACAGGTTTGCTTCCGCAAGAGGCACAGTGGTGCTTCATGAAAAGGAAAAAAAATTATCATTATCTTTTTCCCACGAGAGGCACATATTTGCTTCTACAAGGAAGGGGGGTCATGCTTCCGACTCATTTTTTCTGTGAAAAAGTTCATCAGAACTTATTAATATGGGATTTAGTTTCCAAGATCTCAACGCAAGAAATCCAACCGTGAAAACGGTTCGGGATTTGGGAACATTGGTTAAGAGATAAAATGTTTTAAATAAATGAATCTACGAAAAAAAACTCCTATTTGACGCCAGATGTAACGCCCTCGATGCGGCTATATCTCCTACGTGTCGAAGCACGACTTAGAGGCACAAACGCATTGAAAGCAATATCACAAGTGAGGTAATCTTCACACAACCCATATAATACATAAGGGAAAAAGATACATAGTTGGCTTACAATCGCCACTTCACACAATTACATGAATAAAGCATTACATCAACCAGATATAATCAAGGCCCGACTACGGAACCAAAATAAAAGAAGGACCCCAAATGCGACAAGGAAACGAGTGACAATTTGAACAGGGTGCAAAACACGAGCATCTCAAACATCGCAAACATACGTTCACGGACGTCGCCTCGAGGTTATACCTTCGAAGCGTGCGTTATCGGAGGGGTTCGAGTTCGATGCGATGTAGGGGAAGTAGATGTAGGGGACGCCGAGGGAAGTAGTGGTTCATGTCCGTAGATGTTCGGGGTCACGACATGGAACTTGACATCCACGGGGTCTTCAACGATGGTCGTGGTACATGTTTCGTAGACGTTAGGGCAGCGTAGTGGTACATGTTCACGGAGTAGGTCGTACACGTCGTCGGTAGATGTTCACTTGACGGCCTTCAACGGTGGTAGTTGTTCTCGTTTCGTCGTGGAAGTAGTTGCACATCTCATAGTGGTACTTGACGATCTCGGAGACGACGGAAGACGAACTTGGCGGTCCCGTTACACGGTTCTTCGGAGACGGTAGTTGTACATGCCCGTATATGTTCAGGGTCGTCGGGGTACTTATCGGTCGGGTCTTGACGGTCTCGTTTTGCGACGGTAATCGTGCACGTTCATTTTCGGAGAGGTACTCGATGACTCCAATGTCTTCGGGCGATGGTAGTTGTACATGGTCCATGAGACGTCGATCGTTCGGGATTCGACTTGCGGTAGTGGAACTTGGTGCATCCAAGGTCTCCGACGTAGTGGTACACGCGCGTAGATGAACTTGACGGGTCGTTGTCATCCTGGTACTTGGCGTTCTCTCGGCCTTGGCAGTGAAGAAACGGAACGCGATCGTCGTGGTACTGGGCGCGGTACAGGACGAAGCAGAGGTTTGACGCTGGTCTTGGCGCGGTTCACGGTCCACGGGCGTTGCTGGAGCTGGACTCCGTGCGAGGCAGAGGAGGGTTCAACACGCGGCAGCGCGCCTCCTCGTTCGAAGCAGGGGAAAACAGGGCGACGGCATGAGAGGAACCGGACGGAGGCGGCGATGCTGCTGGTGGAGGAGGGCGTGGACGGCACGAAACGGGACGGAGACGGCGGGTTCAAGGCGGAGGTCGCCGGATCGGGCGAGGAACTTGACCGGAGCGGCGACCATAGCAGGGGCGGCGGATCAGGGAGCTTGAGGGCGCGGCACGCGAGGAGTGGGCGTGAGGAGCCCTCGCTCCTCTCTGTGTGTGTGCATGGCGGCGGAAGGAGGATGGAGGGGAGAGAGCGGCGCAAGGGGAGGCAAGCGCGAGGAAGGAGAGAGCGAGAAATCGGGAGATGCGGGATCGGGCACCCTGGCGCTGTCGGTCCCTCTCTCTCTCTCTGGCGGCGCGAGAAGGGAGACAGGGAGGAGGGGATCGAGGAAAAGGCTAGCGGGCAGGGGGAACGAGGAGATCGGGCAGGCCTCTTGGGCCGGCTAGGTCAGGCCGCAGGAGTTGGGCCTAGGGACTGGGCCGGATGGACTAAGCTGAACTCCTCTCTCTCATTCCTCTCTTACTCTTTTCCATATTAAAACAAAACAGAAAAAGAGGGAGAAAAGAAAGAGAATGTAGGGGTGGAATCTGGGCATGGGAATAATTTCCACGGACTCGTAAAAATGTGCACGGTCCACGAAAAATAGGAGAGGCAAGATTGAAAGATGTAATTCAAACTCGTTTGAATTTAATTCAAAAGGGTTTGAACTAGGGCTTGGTTATAGAAGTGTCCAAAAATGTTCGGATTTTTGGTGGAGCTCCGGAAAATGACGAAAGAATCTACGGACTAAGTTCGAGGCCAAGGGTTGTGATAACAAAGGCATTAGGATTTTTGCAAGTGTGTTATGGTGAATTTAAAATTAAAGAAATATTGAATATAGCTCCCTACTATCGGGAGGATATGTTATAAAGAGAAGTCACTCTTCCCTCGATTTAAATGGAATCGGAGATCCATGCCATTTAATTTAGTTGAGTTTTTAAAACGGGTTGCATGATGACATGATGCAATGCACATGATGCAATGATGAATGCAACGAACCAAACAAAACACCAACGAAACTCGGAACCCAAGGAAGGTATCTGAAGCTCCGGTCTTGGGGCGTTACAACACTCCACCACTACGAGAGGATCTCGTCCCAAGATCTAGGATGGCACCGGAGGGAAAACGGAAGAGGAAGAGGAGAGGTAAAACTAAGTTGCTTCTTTGACAAATGAGTGAAACCACGAACCTTGAGAGGTTGACCAATTTGAAAGAAAGAAAGCAACGAGAAAGAGCGAAGTTGAAAGCACTCCGGTAGGGAAGAGTAACAAGGAATTACAAATTCGGACAGCACTTCGGTTGAAAAGAGATGAAAGACTTGATAAAATGAAAGAGCTTGAGCAAAGGGGCACAACACTCTGGTTAAAAGGATAAGCATGACAAGGACAAGAAGAAGGTTTGAAGAGAGCAGCAACACAATGCCTCCGGGAGAGAGAAATAGAAGATAGATGATTAAAATAAAAGAATGGAAAAGAAAATGCCAACTTCTGCCACAAAAGAGTTTGAAAAGGCATCTTTAGGAGAAGGGTCGAACGGAGTTGTTGGAACACCAACAACGAAAAGAATACGCTTGATATGGTCTTATGGAATACATCTCAAATTTATGAGGTGACAACCTGCCACTCACGGGAAAATGAATTGGATTGGTATGAACAAGGAGACGAGAAACTTATCTCATCGGGAGGATAAATGAAGAACTTGGGTCATTATAAGCACCATAAATAGCAAAATCCTTAGGGAAAGCTTTAGGTGAAATATAACCCAAGATAACTCCAATGACGAGATTGATGGATTTAAGATATCTCAATCTTGACAACATGTGAATCATGAACCACATAGGGAAATCATCAAGAATGACATAACACCACCTCAAATGATACGGTAGAAAGAATTGCACTTTAAAATGCAAGATAAAGAATACTTGAGCTCCCCTGAAAAGAATCTCGATGAACACTTCGAGAAGGAATTAAATCCTTGGTGAACCATCATGTAGAGCCTCCATGAAGAATTCCGGTAACAAAAGAATGATCAAACGAAAGGAAAGATAAGTAGAGAACACAAGGTGAAGCCTTGCAATGCTTAGATGGATCTTCGCAATGAAATAATTGAGAAAACTTGGAACTCCGGGAAAAGAATAGATAAAGCATCTCGAACCGAGAATTTGATGAGCCTCCAGAATAAAGAATTAAATTTACTCGATGAAACAAGAATAAGAATTACATTATGCGTATCCTTCACCAATTTAATTGATGACAAACAATGGATTTGGCACACTACTTATTCTCGTGGAAAGGATTAAGAGAGATATCGATAACTTGATAAGGTCTTCAACGAACCATCGGTAGGATTGGAGCAACGAATAAATTGATATGATAACGAAGGAAAAGAAATTTTTGAATGAACCATCGGTAAGAATTGAAAATGAACGAAGAGAAGATAAAGAAACACCGGGAAGAGTTTGCAAATGAACGAAGATGCTTGAGAGAATTTAGATGCAAGTGAACGAAGGGATCACGAACTGATTAGAGAATATTTGAATGATGCACCGGTAAGATTGGAGGATGATAACTGAAAGCTGAGAAAGGAAAAAAACCTGAAATGATGGACTCCGGCTACTCAAACTGAGAAGACTCTTGAATTGCTCCAGATGGATGAAAAGAAATCTCACAATCAAAACCAATTATGAGAGGATGGCCTCGAACTAGAACCACGAATCTCTGAGAGAACGGATAGGATATGGAGGAAAAACTCTTCTTCGATCTTCAAATACAGAGAATGACGACGAGAAACAACACCAAGAATTGTAGAGGCACTCTAGAATTAAAATTGGAAAAAGGTTGAGCCAACGATGAAAAGAATTTGAACGATCTTGGAGAAAAACATAAGACTGATGATAATTCATTCTTATGTCAAACTTCAAAAATAATTTGAGAATACCTCCGGGAAAATAAGAAGAGTCAGGTAAGATCCTGTGAAAAGACCTGTGGGTTAGGGCCCATTCAAAAGAAACATCGTTGAAGGATTTAAAAGATAGATTGCACCGGTTGAATTAGATGGCTCAAAAGAGATAACATCCTCGAAAGAGCTTGAATGAAAGCAGAGTGGAAACACGATTCTTCTAGATATTATGAGCACTCTGGAACAATTGAATAGCGAGAAAAGAATGAATATGAGGAGCACCGGTAAGAGAAGGTACTTGAAACGAGGAAAAAGGATATGATCAACACCAAAAGCTTGAATTGAATCCACCGAAGAAGAAAATTAGTGAAGAGTGACGAACTTGAAGCTCCGTTAGAATCTTCATGAGAATCACCGGATAAGGATATTGATTGAAAAGAATGGAGAGACTTCACATCAGTAAAATGGATACTTGATTAAGAAATTTGAGTCCTCGAAGAAAAAGGGTGGGTGGGCGGGAAAAAAATGCAACTTGGAATGGATGAAACGAACACCGTTGAGAAAGCTGAGATTAAAACTTGCGGATGTTGCAATGATCGGATCCACTTGAAGAGAAACACACCGATTGAAAAAGATTGACAGCACAATCTCGATTATCAAGAAGGATTAGCATCCACATAGGAATGTGAGAACACCATTTAGGAAAGGTATGGAATCGACATTTGACATCGAAGCAACTCGAATACCACAACCCAAAACAAAAACAAAGGATTGGCTTGAAAAATAAGCCGGAACAAACATATGATAGATATTTCGTCCGAAGTTTTCGTGGTGGGGCCTACACGGGCTCGATCGTACATCACCATCATGTACAAGGCAGTGCACATGACATACGAAGCGTCCCCGAGTCGGCATAGCCAAGGACTCTTTAAGACACAACGAGACCACTGTAAAACCGACCGTGAATAGGCGAACCACTAGACGTCGAACCCCAATTTCATATCATACATCTGTCGGAAAGATTTCCTAAGAGCTACTTGAATTCCCACTTATAAACTCCCAAAACTTTCCGGTTATGCAATCAGGTGTTGGGGATACAGGGGAAGCATAATATCTCACCCAAAACTAGCAAATCCTACATCCAGTTGTATCCATCCTTCAACACATAAGCAAGAAACCTTCGGAAATCATTTACCTCAACCTTCGAAAAGCATCCGTTATATGAGTTATGGCAATACTCCCGAACTTCCGCCCCAGTACTGGGTGGCGTCGAGGTTATCTCACCAACAACTGCATAAAAGAGATTTTCAATGTCGGCGAACCTAAACTCAGGTATTTCCAGAATTGCAACGATAAAATTGTGACGACAACACCTCGGAGCTCAACTCCCTGGGACACTGCCACAACCCCTAAATGACAGGAGGCACCAAGAACAATGTTCTCATCACAAATCGATCGGGACGATTCCAAGATACTCGCGTGATCCTAAAAAAAATTTAGTGAAATTTGAGAAGAGAAGAGTCAAAACTCTACGTCAGGATGCCTTACCAGAGCGATGAAGGGACTGGGGAGTAAAAAGAATTCATAAACTCTCCGATATATATAATTCTAAATGACTCAAAACATTTTTCTAGACTCAACAACGCCAGCTATTCGATCAAGCAGGGGGCCTCCTAAGGTCGGGGAAGGCTCTGATTACCAACTTATAACGCCCTCGATGCAGCTATATCTCCTACGTGTCGAAGCACGACTTAGAGGCATAACCGCATTGAAAGCAATGTCGCAGGTGAGGTAATCTTCACACAACCCATATAATACATAAGGGGAAAAGATACATAGTTGGCTTACAATCACCACTTCACACAATTACATGAATAAAGCATTACATCAACCAGATACAATCAAGGCCCGACTACGGAACCAAAATAAAAGAAGAACCTCAAATGCGACAAGGAAACGAGTGACAATTTGAACAGGGTGCAAAACACGAGCATCTCAAACATCGCAAACATACGTTCACGGACGTCGCCTCGAGGTTATACCTTCGAAGCGTGCGTTATAGGAGGGGTTCGAGTTCGATGTGATGTAGGGGAAGCAGACGTTCTCAAGACGCCAAGGGAAGTAGTGGTTCATGTCCGTAGATGTTCGGGTTCACGACATGGAACTTGACGTCCACGGGGTCTTCAACGATGGTCGTGGTACATGTTCCGTAGACGTTAGGGCAGCGTAGTGGTACATGTTCACGAAGTAGGTCGTACATGTCGTCGGTAGATGTTCACTTGATGGCCTTCAACGGCGGTAGTTGTTCTCGTTTCGTCGTGGAAGTAGTTGCACATCTCATAGTGGTACTTGACGATCTCAGAGACGACGGAAGACGAACTTGGCGGTCCCGTTACACGGTTCTTCGGAGATGGTAGTTGTACATGACCATATATGTTCAGGGTCGTCGGGGTACTTGTCGGTTGGGTCTTGACGGTCTCGTTTTGCGATGGTAGTCATGCAGGTTCGTTTTCGGAGAGGTACTCGATGACTCCAATTTCTTCGGGCGATGGTAGTTGTACACGGTCCACGAGACATCGATCGTTCGGGGTCCGACTTGCGGTAGTGGAACTTGGTGCATCCAAGGTCTCCGACGTAGTGGTACACGCGCGTAGATGAACTTGACGGGTCGTTGTCATCCTGGTACTTGGCGTTCTCTCGGCCTTGGCAGTGAAGAAACGGAATGTGATGGTCGTGGTACTGGGCGCGGTATAGGACGAAGCAGAGGTTTGACGCTGGTCTTGGCGCGGTTCACGGTCCACGGGCGTTGCTGGAGCTGGACTCCGTGCGAGGCAGAGGAGGGTTCAACGCGCGGTAGCGCGCCTCCTCGTTCGAAGCAGGGGAAAACAGGGCGACGACATGAGAGGAACCGGACGGAGGCGGCGACGCTGCTGGTGGAGGAGGGCGTGGACGGAGAAGGCACGAAACGGGACGGAGACGACGGGTTCAAGGCGGAGGTCACCGGATCCGGCGAGGAACTTGACCGGAGCGGCGACCATAGCAGGGGCGGCGGATCAGGGAGCTTGATGGCGCGGCACGCGAGGAGCGGGCGTGAGGAGCCCTCACTCCTCTCTGTGTGTGTGCGTGGCGGCGGAAGGAGGATGGAGGGGAGAGAGCGGCGCAAGGGGAGGCAAGCGCGAGGAAGGAGAGAGCGAGAAATCGGGAGATGGGAGATCGGGCACCCTAGCGCTGTCGGTCCCTCTCTCTCTCTCTGGCGGCGCGAGAAGGGAGACAGGGAGGAGGGGATCGAGGAAAAGGCTAGCGGGCAGGGGGAACGAGGAGATCGGGCAGGCCTCTTGGGCCGGCGAGGTCAGGCCGCAGGAGTTGGGCCTAGGGACTGGGCCGGCTGGACTAAGCTGAACTCCTCTCTCTCATTCCTCTCTTACTGTTTTCCATATTAAAACAAAACAGAAAAAGAGGGAGAAAAGAAAGAGAAGGTAGGGGTGGAATCTGGGCATGGGAATAATTTTCACGGACTCGTAAAAATGTGCACGGTCCACGAAAAATAGGAGAGGCAAGATTGAAAGATGTAATTCAAACTCGTTTGAATTTAATTCAAAAGGGTTTGAACTAGGGCTTGGTTATAGAAGTATCCAAAAATGTTCGGATTTTTGGTGGAGCTCCGGAAAATGACGAAAGAATCTATGGACTAAGTTCGAGTCCAAGGGTTGTCATAACAAAGGCATTAGGATTTTTGCAAGTGTGTTATGGTGAATTTAAAATTAAAGAAATATTGAATATAGCTCCCTACTATCGGGAGGATATGTTATAAAGAGAAGTCACTCTTCCCTCGATTTAAATGGAATCGGAGATCCATGCCATTTAATTTAGTTGAGTTTTTAAAACGGGTTGCATGATGACATGATGCAATGCACATGATGTAATGATGAATGCAACGAACCAAACAAAACACCAACGAAACTCGGAACCCAAGGAAGGTATCTGAAGCTCCGATCTTGGGGCGTTACACCAGATATTAGGGAGCTCCTAATCGGCGTTGCTTGTGCTCACACGCACACCCTCGTGGGCCGGGCCATGTAGAAGGCGATCGCTTGATTGCATTTGACCGGTTTTCTTCTGGTCGCTCGATCGCACTTGACTAGTAGCGGTTGACCAGTTTGACCGATCAACCGTTGACTTTGGAAAAAGATATAGAAAAAAATAAAAAAAATCACAGAAAATAAAAAATTTAAAGAATTTAAAAATGTTCATGGATTTTTGAAAAGTTCACAAATTTAAGAAAAGTTCAACAATTTTGAAAAGTTTGTCGAAAATTTGGAAATATTGTTCACAAAAGTTCATTGATTTTGAAAAGGAGTTCATCGAATTGGAAAAAAATCATCAGATTTGAAAAAAAATCATCAATTTAAGAAAAATGAAAAAGAAAGGAAAACATAAAGAAAAAAAGGAAAAGCCAAATAAAAATGATCTAGAAAACCAAAAAAAAAGCATAAACCGGGGTCCTCTTTTTAGCGCTACAATTTGACGCACAACAAAAAGAAGAAGAAAAAAAGTAAATAAGCACGGAAGGCAAGCTGTCCAAGTTGGTTATGTTGGTTACTACCAAAACATGAGGTTCACAACTTGATCTTTCTGTGTCACTATAGCAAACGGGGTTTGATTTTCCAACAATGTTCAGAATTACGAAAAATGTTCACATTTGGAAAAACCTGATCACATTTTTTTAAAAATTGCTCGGAATTTGTGAACTTTTCCCAAATTTTTGAAGTTTTTTTTAAATTTGTGAACTTGTTTCAAATTCTAGATTTTTTTCAAAATGATGAACTTTTTCAAATTTATGAAAATTTTAAAATTCATGGAGATTTTTAAAATACATGATGAACATGCTTAAAAACATGTTGAATCATAATATTATATGGGATGACATTTTTATAATACACCCAACCATATTGAACATTTTTATAATACGCAATGAATTTTTTTTAAATGCACGTTGAACTTTTTTATAATATAGGATGAACTTGTTTATAATTTACAATGAACATTTTAAAAATATATTGTTTTTATTATAATATGTTATGAACGTTTTTTAAATACGTGTTAAACATTTTTATAATATGGGATGAACATTTTACAATACACGAGGAACTTTTTAAAATACATATTGGACACTTTTATAATATGTGATGAACATTTTATAATATAGGATAGACATTTTTATAATATAAGGTGAACATATTTTGAAACATAAACCATATTCTAAGGAAAAGCCAAAAATGAAATAAATGAGCAAGTTTGTAATTTTCTTGGGAAATTTCTGATAATAAAAGAAAAGGGAAAAAAAGAAAACAGAAATAGTGGGCTGGCCCGCTGAGTATATCCTTCAGCAAATGCTCGTTTATTTGCCGCATTAGGGTGGTAAATACGATTCGCCAACTTTCGCTAGAGGTTACGAGGCAGTAGTTAATTGCCCGTGTGTTGCAAGAGAGGCATATAGGTTTGGTTCAACACTAACCATCTCTAACATATCGTCTCCTCTCGTGGTTGTGGTCATCTTTTCTGCTCCCTAATATGCTCATCCTCGTTGAGTAGCTCGATTAGCACAACGTTATTCTTCTTCTCCGTGGCCCGTGGCCGTCGTCTCCTTCTCCCTTGTTCATGGTCATGATCATCTTTTCTGCTCCCTATCATGCTCATCTTTTCACGAAATAGCTAAAGGTTCTGGTTCAAAGGTAAGAAGATCCATTGATTGGAAATCCGTATCAATTGTTACTGGTTCTCCTGTTCTTGGTACTGTGCACCGTTGGACCGTTTGCTCAGTAAGCATTACCTGATCAATGTTGCTAGTTCAACATTCAGACATCACTTGTAATAGATGTAACTTAAAAGTTTACCAATTAGCTGAACTCATGGTTGCCATTAACGAAGAGTACAATACATGCAGTATTAACTTACCTGTACGATGGAAGCTTTGCATCGTGAATGGCAGCATGCTGATCGGATTGATGTGTAAGTTTGCGTATGTGAGCGACTTCGATTGTACTGTGTTAAGAAAAGTGTTGATCGGATTAAGGTCCAACATGATGTTAAGTGTTCTCTGTCACCTGAAACCAGATGATCCTTTTTATTTGCAGGCAAGAACCAGATGATCCTGGGCACAACTCCCGAACATTATCTCACTGCATGATGTTAGAGTTGTGTCGAATATTTTATACAAGGTAGGTTACAGTTGGACTTGTAGTTGTATTGTGCTTAGATAGAATGTGGAGTCATGTCCTAATAGGACACTTGTATCCTTTTTTTAGAAAAAGAGGACACTTGTATCCTAAGCATCTCATATATAGCAAGGGTAGACACACGTTGTAACCTGTGCCAACATAATAGCACAGGAACGCAGGGGAAGCTGGCGTCCAGGGCGATCGGGTGCGATATTGTAGCGGTGTCATGAGAAAGAGTGACCATAGTCAGGCCCCGGAGATGTAGCCATATCGGTGAATCTCGTTAACAAATCTCGGTGTCGTGCTCGTGTGATTGCTTGGCCTCGGATAATCTACGGTGGCCTCAGATATATTCTAACACATGATATTAAATTGAGCTCGCGATATAGTAGAGATGGCACATAAGAATTGGAAACAGCGGAAACTTGCATTTAAGAAGGAAGACCACGGAGACACATTTTGTAAATATAAAATAAAAATGTGTCTCGGTGGTCTTCCTTCTTGAATGCAGCGGGAATTCACTGCGGAGACACATGAATAGTGTGTAGGTTCATATCGTGTGAGCACGGTGTTGGATTATGGATGGGCTTAGGCCCATATAAGACACTATTCCCTGGTTAATCTTGAGGCCCATGTATGAGATGGCATGTGGTGGGAAGTTTAGTCCTACCTTGCTAGTTGAGGAGAGTTGAGATCCCTTTATAAGGGTTGCTCTATCACTTGCCATTGGGAGCTTGGGAAGAGGAGTGGTACACGCACGCTCCTTCTTCGCCGTCGCCCGACTCGTCACGACGCGCGCGCGCCGCGGGTTGCGGGAATGAACCGAGCCGAAGCTTATTTTTGCCGCTCAGGAACGAATTAATTAACCAGGGATTAATTAATGAGTCGCTAACAGGTGGGCCATTGTCCGAGACGTTGGACTGTGGGTTGTCTTGCGTTGCCGGGAGTGGGTCGACTCGGTTGTGGGCCTCCGCTAGGCCCACGACTTCCTCCCCGACGGACTATATAAGAAGGCTCTAGCCAGTGAAGTAACCCACTTCGGTTCACTCACTCCCTCTCGCGTGACCTAGCCGTCATCTACTGTTCCTCACTCGATGCTGCCTCCGGCGACCCCATCCCGATGACCGCGTGCACGGCTGGTCGGGAGAGCAGGTGCCTTCGGAACCCTGTCGTTTGAGATCCTGCCCAGGAGAACGGCAATAAGGTTTTTGGGGAGCATCTTGACGCGACTGCTCCCGATCCGTCCCCAACTCCGTTCGCCTCTGCTTCCACTACTTCCCCTGCATCGACACCATGGCCGACGACGCCGCCGCTAAGAAGAAGGCCATGGACGACGCCGAGGCTGCTGCTGCCGCCGCCGCGTTGGCCTGGCCAACCGGAGGGTATGATATGTTCATCCCTCGTTTACTCGTACTTATGCTAGCCGTATATGTGTTGCTCATAGATGGTTCGATTCTATATTCTGTACGTGCTAGTATGCTTAGGTATAGCTATGAGATGCATACCTTTTATGCCATGCTTACTGTTTACTCGTGGATTAGTCTAATCGGAAAAGTGCTAATATTTCCAACAATCCAAAAACCTTATTTTAGGCACTTTTCGATTCAAGGCTTTGTTGCTACTCTGAAACCGGAAAAGTTTACCGGGACGCATTTTAAGCGTTGGCAGACTAGGACCACCTTGTGACTCACAACGATGAACGTGTTCTGGGTTAGTGGTGTGTCCCTCACAGAAATGATTGCTCCTGAACAGGAGAAGGTGTTTAGGGAGGCAACCACAATCTTTCTGGGAGCAGTTCTGAGTGTGATTGGAGACAAGCTGATTGACGCCTATATTCATATGGGGGTTGCCAAAAACTTGTGGGATGCGCTCGAAGTCAAATTCGACGCAACCAATGCTGGTAGTGAGATGTATGCCATGGAGCAGTTCCATGATTACAGGATGGTTGATAACCGTTCTGTATTGGACCAGGCTCATGAGATACAGTGCATTGCTAAGGAGCTGGAGCTCCTGAAGTGTGAGTTACCGGACAAGTTTGTCGCGGGTTGCATTATTGCAAAACTCCCTCCTAGTTGGAGGAACTTTGCTACTTCTCTCAAGCACTTGAGACGTGAATTCTATGTTGAGGATGTCATCGGTCATCTCAGTGTTGAGCAGAACTCGAGACCAAAGGACTCAGACGTGAAAGGGGCAGAGGGTTCTTCTAGCGTCAATGTGGTGCAGAAGAACTTCCACAAGTTCAAGGGAAAGAACTCTGTCCAGCAGAATACTACCTTTAAGAAGAAGGGTAAGAAGAAAGACAAAAAGAGAGATGGCTGCTTTACTTGTGGTTCAGATGAACATTGGGAAAACTGTTGGGGAACGTAGTAATTTCAAAAAAAATCCTACGCACACGCAAGATCATGGTGATGCATAGTAACGCGAGGGGAGAGTGTGATCTACGTACTCTTGTAGACCGACAGCGGAAGCGTTAGCACAACGCGGTTGATGTAGTCGTACGTCTTCACGGCCCGACCGATCAAGCACCGAAACTACGACACCTCCGAGTTCTAGCACACGTTTAGCTCGATGACGATCCCCGGACTCCGATCCAGCAAAGTGTCGGGGAAGAGTTCCGTCAGCACGATGGCGTGGTGAAGATCTTGATGTACTACCGTCGCAGGGCTTCGCCTAAGCACCGCTACAATATTATCGAGGATTATGGTGGAAGGGGGCACCGCACACGGCTAAGAATATGATCACGTGGATCAACTTGTGTGTTTAGGGGTGCCCCCTGCCCCCGTATATAAAGGAGCAGGGGGAGGTGCAGCCGGCCAGGAGGAGGGCGCGCCAGGAGGAGTCCTACTCCCACCGGGAGTAGGATTCCCCCCTTTCCTAGTTGGAATAGGATTCAGGAGGGGGGAAGAGGAGAGAGAGAAGGAAGGGGGGGGGGGCGCCGCCCCCTCTCCTTGTCCTATTCGGACTAGGGGGAGGGGCGCGCGGCCCAGCCCTGGCCACCTCTCCTCTCTTCCACTAAAGCCCACTAAGGCCCATATACCTCCCGGGGGGTTCCGGTAACCTCCCGGTACTCCGGTAAAATCCCGATTTCACCCAGAACACTTCCAATATCCAAATATAGGCTTCCAATATATCAATATTTATGTCTCGACCATTTCGAGACTCCTCGTCATGTCCGTGATCACATCCGGGACTCCGAACAAACTTCGGTACATCAAAATGCGTAAACTCATAATATAACTACCATCAAAACCTTAAGCGTGCGGACCCTACGGGTTCGAGAATAATGTAGACATGACCGAGACACGTCTCCAGTCAATAACCAATAGCGGGACCTGGATGCTTATATTGGCTCCCACATATTCTAGGAAGATCTTTATCGGTCAGACCGCATAACAACATACGTTGTTCCCTTTGTCATCGGTATGTTACTTACCCGAGATTCGATCGTCGGTATCTCAATACCTAGTTCAATCTCGTTACCGGCAAGTCTCTTTACTCGTTTCGTAATACATCATCTTGCAACTAACTCATTAGTTGTAATGCTTGCAAGGCTTATGTGATGTGCATTACCGAGAGGGCCCAGAGATACCTCTCCGACAATCGGAGTGACAAATCCTAATCTCGAAATACGCCAACCCAACATGTACCTTTGGAGACACCTGTAGAGCTCCTTTATAATCACCCAGTTACATTGTGACGTTTGGTAGCACACAAAGTGTTCCTCCGGCAAACGGGAGTTGCATAATCTCATAGTCATAGGAACATGTATAAGTCATGAAGAAAGCAATAGCAACATATTAAACGATCGGGTGCTAGGCTAATGGAATGGGTCATGTCAATCACATCATTATCCTAATGATGTGATCCCATTAATCAAATGACAACACATGTCTATGGTTAGGAAATATAACCATCTTCGATTAACGAGCTAGTCAAGTAGAGGCATACTAGTGACGTTTGGTTTGTCTATGTATTCACACAAGTATTATGTTTCCGGATAATACAATTCTAGCATGAATAATAAACATTTATCATGATATAAGGAAATAAAATAATAACATTATTATTGCCTCTAGGGCATATTTCCTTCAGTCTCCCACTTGCACTAGAGTCAATAATCTAGATTACACAGTAATGATTCTAACACCCATGGAGCTTTGGTGCTGATCATGTTTTGCTCGTGGAAGAGGCTTAGTCAACGGGTCTGCTATATTCAGATCCGTATGTATCTTGCAAATCTCTATGTCTCCCACCTGGACTAGATCCCGAATGGAATTGAAGCATCTTTTGATGTGCTTGGTTCTCTTGTGAAATATGGATTCCTTTGCCAAGGCAATTGCACCAGTATTGTCACAAAAGATTTTCATTGGACCCGATGCACTAGGTATGACACCTAGATCGGATATGAACTCCTTCATCCAGACTCCTTCGTTTGCTGCTTCCGAAGCAGCTATGTACTCCGCTTCACATGTAGATCCCGCCACAACGCTTTGTTTAGAACTGCACCAACTAACAACTCCACCGTTTAATGTAAACACGTATCTGGTTTGCGATTTAGAATCGTCCGGATTAGTGTCAAAGCTTGCATCAACGTAACCATTTACGATGAGCTCTTTGTCACATCCATATACGAGAAACATATCCTTAGTCCTTTTCAGGTATTTCAGGATGTTCTTGACCGCTGTCCAGTGATCCACTCCTGGATTATTTTGGTACCTCCCTGCTAGACTTATAGCAAGACACACATCAGGTCTGGTACACAGCATTGCATACATGATAGAGCCTATGGCTGAAGCATAGGGAACATCTTTCATTTTCTCTCTATCTTCTGCATTGGTCGGGGATTGAGTCTTACTCAATTTCACACCTTGTAACACAGGCAAGAATCCTTTCTTTGCTTGATCCGTTTTGAACTTCTTCAAAACTTTGTCAAGGTATGTGCTTTGTGAAAGTCCAATTAAGCGTCTTGATCTATCTCTATAGATCTTAATGCCCAATATGTAAGCAGCTTCACTGAGGTCTTTCATTGAAAAACTCTTATTCAAGTATCCTTTTATGCTATCCAGAAATTCTATATCATTTCCGATTAGCAATATGTCATCTACATATAATATCAGAAATGTATAGAGCTCCCACTCACTTTCTTGTAAATACAGGCTTCTCCAAAAGTCTGTACAAAACCAAATGCTTTGATCACACTATCAAAGTGTTTATTCCAACTCCGAGAGGCTTGCATTAGTCCATAAATGGATCGCTGGAGCTTGCACACTTTGTTAGCTCCCTTTGGATCGACAAAACCTTCCGGCTGCATCATATACAACTCTTCTTGCAGAAATCCATTCAGGAATGCAATTTTGACATCCATTTGCCAAATTTCATAATCATAAAATGCGGCAATTGCTAACATGATTCGGACAGACTTAAGCATCGCTACGGGTGAGAAGGTCTCATCGTAGTCAACCCCTTGAACTTGCCGAAAACCTTTTGCGACAAGTCGAGCTTTGTAGACAGTAATATTACCGTCAGCGTTAGTCTTCTTCTTGAAGATCCATTTATTCTCAATTGCTTGCCAATCATTGGGCAAGTCAACCAAAGTCCATACTTTGTTCTCATACATGGATCCCATCTCAGATTTCATGGCTTCAAGCCATTTTGCGGAATCTGGGCTCACCATCGCTTCTTCATAGTTCGTAGGTTCATCATGATCTAGTAGCATGACTTCCAGAACAGGATTACCGTACCACTCTGGCGCGGATCTTACTCTGGTTGATCTACGAGGTTCAGTAGTATCTTGTTCTGAAGTTTCATGATCATTATCATTAGCTTCCTCACTAATTGGTGTAGGTGTCACAGAAACTGGTTTCTGTGATGTACTACTTTCCAATAAGGGAGCAGGTACAGTTACCTCATCAAGTTCTACTTTCCTCCCACTCACTTCTTTTGAGATAAACTCCTTCTCTAGAAAGTTTCCGAATTTAGCAACAAAAGTCTTGCCTTCGGATCTGTGATAGAAGGTGTATCCAATAGTTTCCTTTGGATATCCTATGAAGACACATTACTCCGATTTGGGTTCGAGCTTATCAGGTTGAAGTTTTTTCACATAAGCATCGCAGCCCCAAACTTTTAGAAACGACAACTTTGGTTTCTTGCCAAACCACAGTTCATATGGCGTCATCTCAACGGATTTTGATGGTGCCCTATTTAACGTGAATGCGGCCGTCTCTAGAGCATATCCCCAAAACGATAGTGGTAAATCAGTAAGAGACATCATAGATCACACCATATCTAGTAAAGTACGATTACGACGTTCGGACACACCATTACGCTGTGGTGTTCCGGGTGGCGTGAGCCTCAACATTCTCCTCCACGATCAGATCGTAGGAATTTTATTTTCTTGTTACGATGATTTTCAACTTCATTCTGAAATTCTTTGAACTTTTCAAATGTTTCAGACTTATGTTTCATTAAGTAGATATACCCATATCTGCTTAAGTCATCTGTGAAGGTGAGAAAATAACGATATCCGCCATGAGCCTCAACATTCATCGGACCACATACATCTGTATGTATGATTTCCAATAAATCTGTTGCTCTCTCCATAGTACTGGAGAACGGTGTTTTTGTCATCTTACCCATAAGGCACGGTTCGCAAGTACCAAGTGATTCATAATCAAGTGGTTCCAAAAGCCCATCAGTATGGAGTTTCTTCATGCGCTTTATACCGATATGACCCAAACGGCAGTGCCACAAATAAGTTGCACTATCATTATCAACTCTGCATCTTTTGGTTTCAACACTATGAATATGTGTGTCACTACTATCGAGATTTAATAAGAATAGACCACTCTTTAAGGGTGCATGACCATAAAAGATATTACTCATGTAAATAGAACAACCATTATTCTCTGATTTAAATGAATAACCGTCTCGCATCAAACAAGATCCAGATATAATGTTCATGCTTAACGCTGGCACCAAATAACAATTATTTAGGTCTAATACTAATCCCGAAGGTATATGTAGAGGTAGCGCGCCGACTGCGATCACATCGATTTTGGAACCATTTCCCACGCGCATCGTCACCTCGTCCTTAGCCAATCTTCGCTTAATCCGTAGTCCCTGTTTCGAGCTGCAAATATTAGCAACAGAACCAGTATCAAATACCCAGGTGCTACTGCGAGCATTAGTAAGGTACACATCAATAACATGTATATCACATATACCTTTGTTCACCTTGCCATCCTTCTTATCCGCCAAATACTTGGGGCAGTTCCGCTTCCAGTGACCAGTCTGCTTGCAGTAGAAGCACTCAGTTTCAGGCTTAGGTCCAGGTTTGGGTTTCTTCTCTTGAGTAGCAACTTGCTTGTTGTTCTTTTTGAAGTTCCCCTTCTTCTTCCCTTTGCCCTTTTTCTTGAAACTAGTGGTCTTGTTGACCATCAACACTTGATGCTCCTTCTTGATTTGTACCTCCGCAGCTTTCAGCACGGCAAAGAGCTCGGGAATAGTCTTATTCATCCCTTGCATATTATAGTTCATCACGAAGCTCTTGTAGCTTGGTGGCAGTGATTGGAGAATTATGTCAATGACGCAATCATCTGAAAGATTAACTCCCAATTGAATCAAGTGATTATTATACCCAGACATATTGAGTATATGCTCACTGACAGAACTGTTCTCCTCCATCTTGCAGCTATAGAACTTATTGGAGACTTCATATCTCTCAATCCAGGCATTTGCTTGAAATATTAACTTCAACTCCTGGAACATCTCATATGCTTCATGACGTTCAAAACGTCGTTGAAGTCCCGATTCTAAGCCGTAAAGCATGGCACACTGAACTATCGAGTAGTCATCAGCTTTGCTCTGCCAGACGTTCATAACATCTGGTGTTGCTCCAGCAGCAGGCCTGGCACCCAGCGGTGCTTCCAGGACATAATTCTTCTGTGCAGCAATGAGGATAAACGTCAAGTTACGGACCCAGTCCGTGTAATTGCTACCATCATCTTTCAACTTTGCTTTCTCAAGGAACACATTAAAATTCAACGGAACAACAGCACGGGCCATCTATCTACAATCAAACATAAACAAGCAAGATACTATCAGGTACTAAGTTTCATGATAAATTTAGGTTCAATTAATCATATTACTTAAAGAACTCCCACTTAGATAGACATCCCTCTAATCCTCTAAGTGATTACGTGATCCAAATCAACTGAATCATGTCCGATCATCACGTGAGATGGAGTAGTTTCATTGGTGAACATCACTGTGTTGATCATATCTACTATATGATTCACGCTCGACCTTTCGGTCTCCGTGTTCCGAGGCCATATCTGTATATGCTTGGTTCGTCAAGTATAACCTGAGTATTCCGTGTGTGCAACTGTTTTGCACTCGTTGTATTTGAACGTAGAGCCTATCACACCCGATCATCACGTGGTGTCTCAGCACGAAGAACTTTCGCAATGGTGCATACTCAGGGAGAACACTTCTTGATAACTAGTGAGAGATCATCTTATAATGCTACCGTTAATCAAAGCAAGATAAGATGCATAAAAGATAAACATCACATGCAATCAATATAAGTGATATGATATGGCCATCATCATCTTGTGCTTGTGATCTCCATCTTTGAAGCACTGTCGTGATCACCATCGTCACCGGCGCGACACCTTGATCTCCATCGTAGCATCGTTGTCGTCTCGCCAATCTTATGCTTCCACGACTATCGCTACCGCTTAGTGATAAAGTAAAGCATTACAGCGCGATTGCATTGCATACAATAAAGCGACAACCATATGGCTCCTGCCAGTTGCCGATAACTCGGTTACAAAACATGATCATCTCATACAATAAAATATAGCATCATGTCTTGACCATATCACATCACAACATGCCCTGCAAAAACAAGTTAGACGTCCTCTACTTTGTTGTTGCAAGTTTTACGTGGCTGCTACGGGCTTAAGCAAGAACCAATCTTACCTACGCATCAAAACCACAACGATAGTTTGTCAAGTTGGTGTTGTTTTAACCTTCGCAAGGACCGGGCGTAGCCACACTCGGTTCAACTAAAGTTGGAGAAACTGTCACCCGCTAGCCACCTTTGTGCAAAGCACGTTGGGAGAACCGGTCTCGCGTAAGCGAACGCGTAATGTCGGTCCGGACCGCTTCGTCCAACAATACCGCCGAACCAAAGTATGACATGCTAGTAAGCAGTATGACTTATATCGCCCACAACTCACTTGTGTTCTACTCGTGCATATAACATCAACACATAAAACCTAGGCTTGGATGCCACTGTTGGGGAACGTAGTAATTTCAAAAAATTTCCTACGCATACGCAAGATCATGGTGATGCATAGCAACGAGAGGGGAGAGTGTGATCTACGTACTCTTGTAGACCGATAGCGGAAGCGTTAGCACAACGCGGTTGATGTAGTCGTACGTCTTCACGGCCCGACCGATCAAGCACCGAAACTACGGCACCTCCGAGTTCTAGCACACGTTCAGCTCGATGACGATCCCCGGACTCCGATCCAGCAAAGTGTCGGGGAAGAGTTCCATCAGCACGACGGCGTGGTGACGATCTTGATGTACTACCATCGCAGGGCTTCGCCTAAGCACCGCTACAATATTATCGAGGATTATGGTGGAAGGGGGCACCGCACACGGCTAAGAATATGATCACGTGGATCAACTTGTGTGTCTAGGGGTGCCCCCTGCCCCCGTATATAAAGGAGCAGGGGGAGGTGCAGCCGGCCAGGAGGAGGGCGCGCCAGGAGGAGTCCTACTCCCACCGGGAGTAGGATTCCCCCCTTTCCTAGTTGGAATAGGATTCGGGAGGGGGAAAGAGGAGAGAGAGAAGGAAGGGGGGCGCCGCCCCCCTCTCCTTGTCCTATTCGGACTAGGGGGGAGGGGCGCGCGGCCCAGCCCTGGCCACCTCTCCTCTCTTCCACTAAAGCCCACTAAGGCCCATATACCTCCCGGGGGGTTCCGGTAACCTCCCGGTACTCCGGTAAAATCCCGATTTCACCCAGAACACTTCCGATATCCAAATATAGGCTTCCAATATATCAATCTTTATGTCTCGACCATTTCGAGACTCCTCGTCATGTCCGTGATCACATCCGGGACTCCGAACAAACTTTGGTACATCAAAATGCATAAACTCATAATATAACTGTCATCAAAACCTTAAGCGTGCAGACCCTACGGGTTCGAGAACAATGTAGACATGACCGAGACACGTCTCCGGTCAATAACCAATAACGGAACCTGGATGCTTATATTGGCTCCCACATATTCTACAAAGATCTTTATCGGTCAGACCGCATAACAACATATGTTGTTCCCTTTGTCATCGGTATGTTACTTGCCCGAGATTCGATCGTCGGTATCTCAATACCTAGTTCAATCTCGTTACCGGCAAGTCTCTTTACTCATTTTGTAATACATCATCTTGCAACTAACTCATTAGTTGTAATGCTTGCAAGGCTTATGTGATGTGCATTACCGAGAGGGCCCAGAGATACCTCTCCGACAATCGGAGTGACAAATCCTAATCTTGAAATACGCTAACCCAACATGTACCTTTGGAGACACCTGTAGAGCTCCTTTATAATCACCCAGTTACATTGTGACGTTTGGTAGCACACAAAGTGTTCCTCCGGCAAACGGGAGTTGCATAATCTCATAGTCATAGGAACATGTATAAGTCATGAAGAAAGCAATAGCAACATATTAAATGATCGAGTGCTAAGCTAATGGAATGGGTCATGTCAATCACATCATTCTCCTAATGATGTGATCCCATTAATCAAATGACAACACATGTCTATGGTTAGGAAACATAACCATCTTCGATTAACGAGCTAGTCAAGTAGAGGCATACTAGTGACGTTTGGTTTGTCTATGTATTCACACAAGTATTATGTTTTCGGATAATACAATTCTAGCATGAATAATAAACATTTATCATGATATAAGGAAATAAAATAATAACATTATTATTGCCTCTAGGGCATATTTCCTTCAAAAACAAGTGCCCAAACAAGTACAAGAAGCCAGCACAGGACTCCAAGTCTGTGAATGTCACTCTGAGCAATGATGATGCGGCATCTGGGTATGGTAATTTGTTTACCATACTTTCAGTTTGTCAGTCCACCGACTGGTGGATTGACACTGGGGCCAATATTCATGTGTGTGTTGATGTGTCTTTGTTTTCTTCTTACCAGATCGCACGAGATTGTTCCGTCCTGATGGGGAATGGCTCGCATGCTTCTGTTCATGGTGTTGGCACGATAGATCTGAAGTTTACTTCGGAAAAGATCGTGCAACTGAAGAACGTGCAGCATGTCCCCGTCATAAAGAAGAATCTCGTTAGTGGCTCCCTTCTATGTAAAGAAGGGTTTAAGTTAGTATTTGAGTCTATCAAAGTAGTCGTATCTCGGTATGGACTATTTGTTGGAAAGGGATATGATTGTGGTGGTTTGTTCCGCCTTTCCCTGGAGGATTTCTGTAATAAAGTTGTGAACCAAATTCATTCTAATGTGAACAAATCTGAGGTTTGACATTCACGTCTTTGTCACATAAATTTTGGTTGTATGACGCGGCTAGCTAAGATGGACTTAATCCCGAGTTTCACTTTAGCCAAAGGCTCCAAGTGCCATGCGTGTGTGCAAGCTAAGCAACCTCATAAGCCTCACAAGTTTGCAAAGGAGAGACACCTGGCACCATTAGAGCTCATACACTCAGATCTCTGTGAGATGAATGGTGTGTTGACTAAAGGTGGAAAGAAATACTTCATGACTCTAATTGATGATTCCACTAGATTCTGCTATGTGTATTTGTTAAATACTAAGGATGAGGCTCTACACTACTTTAAAGTATATAAGGATGAAGTTGAGAACCAACTTGAGAAGAAAATAAAACGAGTCCGGTCTGATCATGGAGGAGAGTACTTTTCTAATGAGTTTGATTTATTCTGTGCGGAGCATGGTATTATTCATGAGAGGACGCCTCCCTACTCACCCCAGTCAAATGGGGTTGCCGAACGGAAAAACCGTACTCTAACTGATTTGGTTAACGCCATGTTAGATACATCGGGTTTATCCAAGGCATGGTGGGGGGAGGTTGTATTGACATCATGTCATGTCCTGAATAAAGTTCCCACAAAGGATAATGAAACTACTCCCTATGAGCAATGGGAAAAGACAAGAACTACACTCTCTTACTTGCGCACTTGGGGCTGTTTGGCGAAAGTCAACGTGCCGATAATCAAAAAGCGCAAGTTGGGACCAAAGACCGTGGACCGTGTTTTTCTTGGCTATGCCAAGCATAGCGTTGGCTATAGATTTCTAGTGGTGAAATTTGAGGTACCTGACCAAAAGGTCGGTACAATTATAGAGTCTAGGGATGCTACATTCTTTGAGGATATTTTCCCCATGAGAGATATGCATATCATTTCTAGACTAGAATCTAATGAGACTCCTGAACCTGCCATTCCGATGGAATATTATGAACATAAAAGTAATGAGAGTTCCACGGAGGATGATGAGGAAGCTCCTGTTAGGAGCAAGAGACAAAGGATTGCAAAGTCTTTTGGTGATGATTTCCTCGTGTACCTCGTGGATGATGACACTTCCAGTTCCATTTCAGAAGCTTATGCATCTCCGGATGCTGACTACTGGAAGGATGCGGTCCGTAGCGAGATGGATTCCATCTTGGCTAACGGGACATGGGAGATCACTGATCGTCCTTATGGTTGTCAACCATTAGGATGTAAGTGGGTGTATAAGAAGAAGTTTAGGCCCGATGGTACTGTTGAGAAGTACAAGGCTAGGCTTGTGGCCAAGGGTTATACCCAAAAGGAAGAAGAGGATTTTTTTCGACACTTACTCACATGTGGCTAGGCTGACAACCATTCGAGTGTTACTCGCTTTGGCTGCCTCGCATGGTCTTCTCGTTCATCATATGGACGTTAAGATGGCTTTCCTTAACGGAGAGCTAGATGAGGAAATTTACATGCAACAACCAGATGTCTTTGTAGTAAATGGTCAGGAAAGAAAGGTGTGTAAGCTAGTGAAATCTTTGTATGGCCTGAACAAGCGCCTAAGCAATGGCATGAGAAGTTCAACACTACTCTGACATCTGCTGGCTTTGTTGTGAACGAAGCTGACAAATGTGTATACTATCGCTATGGTGGGGGCAAAGGAGTTATACTGTGTCTGTATGTCGATGACACACTGATGTTTGGGACCCACCTCAAGGTCATTGAGGAGGTCAAGGCCTTTCTATCTCATAATTTTGAGATGAAAGACCTGGGTGTGGCTGATGTTATCTTGAACATCAAGCTACTGAGAAATACTGAGGATGGAATTACACTTTTGCAATCCCACTATGTTAAGAAGATTTTGAGCCGTTTTGGATATTTGTGAAGGAAATATGCCCTAGAGGCAATAATAAAGTTGTTATTTATATTTCCTTATATCATGATAAATGTTTATTATTCATGCTAGAATTGTATTAACCGGAAACTTAGTACATGTGTGAATACATAGACAAATAGAGTGTCACTAGTTTGCCTTTACTTGACTAGCTCGTTGAATCAATGATGGTTATATTTCCTAACCATAGACATGAGTTGTCATTTGATTAACGGGATCACATCATTAGAGAATGATGTGATTGACTTGACCCATTCCGTTAGCTTAGCACGATGATCGTTTAGTTTGTTGCTACTGCTTTCTTCATGACTTATACATGTTCCTCTGACTATGAGATTCAACTCCCGAATATCGGAGGAACACTTTGTGTGCTACCAAACGTCACAACGTAACTGGCTGATTATAAAGGTGCTCTACAGGTGTCTCTGATGGTGCTTGTTGAGTTGGCATAGATCGAGATTAGGATTTGTCACTCCGATTGTCGGAGAGGTATCTCTGGACCCTCTCGGTAATGAACATCACTATAAGCCTTGCAAGCATTGTGACTAATGAGTTAGTTGCCGGATGATGTATTATAGAATGAGTAAAGTGATTTGCCGGTAACGAGATTGAACTAGGTATGAGGATACCGACGATCGAATCTCGGGCAAGTAACATACTGATGACAAAGGGAACAACGTATACCGTTATGCAGTTTTGACCGATAAAGATCTTCGTAGAATTTGTAGGAACCAATATGAGAATCCAGGTTTCGCTATTGGTTATTTACCGGAGATGTGTCTCGGTCATGTCTACATAGTTCTTGAACCCGTAGGGTCCACACGCTTAACGTTTGGTAATATGAGTTTATGTGTTTTGATGTACCGAAGGTAGTTCGGAGTCCCGGATGAGATCGGGGACATGGTGAGGAATCTCGAAATGGTTGAGACGTAAAGATCGATATATTGGAAGGCTATATTCGGACATCGGAAAGGTTCCGAGTGATTCGAGTATTTTTCGGAGTACCGGGGAGTTACGGAAATTTGCCGAAGGGGTTAATGGGTCTTCATGGGCCTTAGTGGAAAGAGAGGGCAGCAAGGAAGTGTGGGGTGCGCCCCCCATAGGCCCAAACCAAATTGGTTTAGGGCTTTGGGGGCCGGGCCCCTCTTTCCTTCTCCCCTCCTCCTCTTTCCTTCCCCTCCTAGTTGGACTAGGAAAAGGGGAACCTAGTCCTAGTAGGAGTAGGATTCCCCCCTTGGGGCGCATCCTATGAGGCCCCGGCCCCCTCCCCTTACTCCTTTATATACGGGGGCAGGGGGCACCCTAGAACACACAAGTTGATCATTGATCCCTTAGCCGTGTGCGGTGCCCCCCTCCACCACAATCCACCTTGATCATATCGTAGCGGTGCTTAGGCGAAGCCCTGCGTCAGTAGCAACATCATCACCGTCATCACACCATCGTGATGACGGAACTCTCCTGTGAAGCTCTGCTGGATCGGAGTTCGTGGGACGTCATCGAGCTGAACGTGTGCTGAACTCGGAGGTGTCGTGCGTTCGGTACTTGGATCGGTCGGATCGTGAAGACGTTCGACTACATCAATCGCATTCTCATAACGCTTCCGCTTACGGTCTACGAGGGTACGTGGACGATACTCTACCCTCTCGTTGCTATGCATCACCATGATCTTGCATGTGCGTAGGAATTTTTTTGAAATTACTACGTTCCCCAACAATTCGGACTGCAAACCTTCTGCAACACCATATGATCCTAGCATGTGAATTCGAAAGTTCGAAGGCACAACTGTAGATCAATTGAGATATTCTCAAGTTGTTGGTTCACTGATGTACCTAGCATGTGCTACTCGTCCTGATATCTCATTTGCTGTGTGCAAACTGAGCCGATTTGTTTCCAATCCGGGAGATGTGCATTGGCATGCTGTTGAGCGAGTGATGCGTTATTTGCAAGGTACTGCGAACTATGGAATTCACTATTCTGGGTACCCGACAGTACTTGAGGGGTATAGTGATTCGAATTGGATATCTGATGTTGATGAGATGAAAGCCACAAGTGGACATGTCTTCACACTTGGTGGTGGTGCTGTTTCCTGGAAGTCTTGCAAGCAGACGATCTTAACCAGATCGACTATGGAAGCAGAACTCACAGCATTAGACACATCATGCGTCGAAGCGGAATGACTTTGAGAGCTTTTGATGGATTTGCTGGTGGTTGATAAACCAGTGCCGGCTGTCCTTATAAATTATGACAATCAAATGGTGATTGCCAAGGCTAAGAGCTCAAAGGACAACATGAAATCCACAAAGCACATAAGAAGAAGATTGAAATCTGTCAGGAAATCAAGAAACTCCGGAGTGATAGCGTTGGATTATATCCAGACGGCTAAGAATCTGGCAGACCCTTTTACGAAAGGCCATCATGGATAGTGATAGAAAATGCATCGAGGGAGATAGGTATGAGACCCACGTAAGTTGCCATGGGGGTAACCCAACCTATGTGATCGGAGATCCTGTGAATTAGGACCTGGGAAAACAATCCAACGGTCAACTGAGGAGAGTATCCTTAATAAACAAATTCCGTTGGAGATGCAGTAATACTCTCAATTCTGTAAGGCAGGCTGACTTTTGTCTTAATGTGTTCCAAAGCTTATGTAAGCAAGATGCTAACCTACAGAGCATTCTTTGGAGGAACACACCTATGTGAGCCCGACTGCTGGTCATAGTCTATGAGATTGGGTAATCTCTGGTAAGCTCATGAGAAGGTACGGAATATGACTAATAAGCTCCACCCGTGGGGTTTAGCCTTCGACAGCCACGTATCAGCTGACAATAGGCGAAACTTCTGCACGCCAAACTGACAATTCAAGGCATAATTCATTGTTCAGTTGTGAAGAAGTCTAATCCTGTTGCTCTAGGTAGAAATTCGACTTAACAGTCTCCACTGAAATTTCTGATATATCAAACATTGTTTGGAACAATTGACAAACTTATGAGCCTCGAGATCTGGTGGGGGGTTGTTGGATTATGGATGGGCTTAGGCCCATATAAGACACTAATCGGCCCATGTATGAGATGACAGGTGGTGGAAAATTTAGTCCCACCTTGCTAGTTGAGGAGAGTTGAGACCCCTTTATAATGGCTGCTCTACCACTTGCCATTGGGAGCTTGGGAAGAGGAGTGGTACATTTGCGTTCCTCCTCCGCCGCCGCCTCGCCTTGCCTCGTCACGACGCGCGTGCGCACCACGGGTTGCGGAAATGAGCCGAAGCTTATTTTTGCTGCTCAGAAACGAATTAATTAATCAGGGATTAATTAACAAGTCGCTAACAGGTGAATAGATGGTTCACTTTTATGTTCTGTACATGCTAGAATGCTTAGGTATAGCTATAAGATGCATATCTTTTATGCCATGCTTATTATTTACTCGTGGATTAGTCCAATCGAAAAAATGCTAATATTTCCAATACACAACAGCAGGAATTCAGCTATGTATAATGAAAACTTTCTTGCACCCCAAATATGTACTTATGGCCAAAATAAAGTAGGTACTCTGCTCTCAGGTATATGTTTGACCGAACAAAATGCAGTCAACTATCTTGATTTCAGACAACAATTAGTATAGCATACCATCTTGCAATAATCTGCCAAAATGTAGGAAAGCATTATTACAGAATACTCCCTTGGTCGGCCTGTCCATAATATAAGATCGTTTTCAAGCTAACATAGTTTAAAAATTGATCTTATATTGTAAAACGGAGAGACTATAATCTAATTTGAGCTACAAGGTGCATTCGCTAAATCATGATAACTAAAGAATTGAAACCGTAGATCACATGGAAGGAAACAGGAGGGGATACGTCTGGCACGCCTCTGGCGCTGGCGCTACTTTTTTTCATGATAATACGTGTTTTATTTATATCATAAAGATCATAGTACAAGCCACGCATATACTGACCTAACAAAATTGAAAAGACAGCAAAATGCCAGCCTTTGCACACAGGAACACCAGCTAAGAAGTAAAATTATAAATAAGACTGAAGAATCATCTGAGCTTGACACCAACGTCTGTCACCTGCCTCTGGCACCACCATAGCAGCCATCAAAAAAGAAAATGACGGATCACCTCCACACCCGACCTCGACGCGGCTCCATCGTTGATATGCAGCTTTGGGGACCTCCAAGGTGGCTCGCCAATAAAGGCGAAGCCATTGCCATTGAACGAATCAGACCGGGGCAACACCCCGGACACCCATTGAACTCCAGATCTGGCACCCCCGCCCAACTAAGACGTTGGAGGAGGAAACCATATCTACCTGCCACGAACTACAAACCCAGATCCACTATCTTCCAGATGCCGTCAATGCAGACCATAATCTGCATCCGTTCCTGAACTACCTCCCACACTCCACGCCGGCGCTGAAGCAAACACCGTTGCAACGGCGGAGCCCGAGGACACAGGTCCACCGCGAGGATGCCGTCGCCGCCGCACCATCCTTGATTGAACAGTCAGGTTTCCAAATCCACCACAAAAGCAAATCGTCTCGTTGGGGAAGGATCTGATGATTTATTAGTCGGTGCCGCCATCGCCACCGCTGAAGCCATGACGATGAACAACCCAAAATCCTAAAGAACTAATGCCTAAAATAATCCACACGCGTGGATCTGGCGACCCCCCTCACCACTGACGACCGAGGTCATCAGCGGAGGGTAGCCGCCGGAGGACGGCGGCGGAGGAAGGCGCTGGAGCTACTTGTTGGCCCAATACTGTAGCATGGGGCTCGTCTTTCTACTTTGTGGTTTCTTTACCAGTTTTAATTACTGTTTGTTGTGGTTTCCTTCCATTTTTATTTTTATTTTTATTTTCTTATTTGGTTTTCTTTGTTTCTTTCTTTGGTTTTCACAGGTTTATTTGGCTTCCATGAATTTTATTCCTTCTTTTCTTTCTTTGTTTTAACACATGACTACATTTTACTATATGTATTAAAAATTTATATTTTACTGTACGCATTACAAGGTAAACATCTTTAAAACTATGTAAACATCTTTCTGCATTATATAAACGTTTAAAAAAATGTAAGAGACATATTTTTGAAACTGAGTGAACATTTTTTTAAATGTCATGCTCATTCTTTTGAATGGTGTAAAACAAAAACAATACCAAACATTTTTATACATTGTATAAATTTCTTTTAAATGGCACGTACATGTTTTTCAAACACATGAAAAATTATGTTGCACTACATGAACATTATAAAATTAACTAAACTATTTTAAAGAATATATTTAGTTAGTTATTTGGAGTACAAACAAAAGAAAAAAAGCAAGACGAATGGCTATAGTGTCGGCCCACAAAACGACACCCTTTAGGCGAGCCGAGCTACTGCCTCACACAAAGTGAGATATAGGTGCACTCGTGCCCTTGGGCTTTCAAGATATAGAGCTTTTTAATGTAGCCCTTCTAGCTCGTCAAGCATAGAGATTAATGCAGGAGTCTGAGTCTCTTAGTGCGCAAGTTCTCAAAGCGAGGTATTATCCAAACTGTTTTCTTTTGGACGTTACATTTGGATCGGTGCCATCTCAGGTTTGGAGATCGATTTGAGAGGAAATTGACATTTTATCTTTGGGTCTCATCAAGCGGATTGGATCGGGGACGAACACTGATATTTGGGGAGAGAACTGGTTACCGAGAGACTATAAACTCGGACTCATATATTGTCGGTCGGTTAACCCACCCTTAAGAGTAGCAGATCTCATTAATCCCACGACCAGGACATGGGACACACAAGCTCTTTCTGAACACTTCATAGCACCGGATGTAGAGGTCATCCAAAATATACCTTTGAGCACCAGGGTTCAAGAAGATTTCTGGTCTTGGCACTATGACAAGCGAGATGTGTTTACTGTCTGTTCCGCCTACAGGATGTTATCATGCATTAAAACACAGAGAGAAGATTGGTTGGAGCATTGCAAGGAAAATTCAAAAGCCAGTCGTGAAGAAGTCTTGGACCTCGCTCTGGAAAGTAAAGGTACCTTCTAAGGTACGTTTGTTTGTGTGGAGGCTGGCTCATACATCTATACTCACAGCTTAAGTTCGTCATGCTCGAAATATGGCTGATTCCCCCATCTGCACTATATGCAATACCGACATCGATTCATGGAGGCACTCATTGCTTAACTGTCGGATGGCAAGGTGTGTGTGGGCCCTTGGAGATGAAGCACTGCTTGAACATGTGATCTCAAACAGGAGTGATGATCCAAAGGTATGCCTTTTTTTGGTTGTTCGATACGCTGAAATAGGAAGACCTAGCGAAGGTTCTAATCACCATGTGGATGATTTGGTGGGCTAGACGATGGGCAATCCACGATCAAGAGTTTCAAAGCCCTCTGTCCACTATGTGCTTCGTAAATAGATACATTGAAGAATTGGAAATTGCCAATGTTCAAGCGAGCTGAGGACAGGTTCCACTAGCAAGGACACCAAGGACAAAGAGATGGATAGCTCCGATCGAAGATGTAGCAAAAGCGAATGTAGATGGAGGAATATCGCACCTCGGAGATAAAGGAGTAGCAGCAGCTCTGATAAGGGACATAAACAATCATTATCTTGGTTCGTCTGTTGAAGTTTTTGAAGGCCTGATTGATCCAACAACATTAGAGGCACGCACATGTTGTGAAGCCCTTGCACTGGGAGAGATCTGAATATATCAAGTCTCACTGTTGCATCCGATTGCCTGGAGGTCATTACGAACATCAAGAAAGGAGCTTCGCCTTTATATGCTCGAGTGTTGAAGGACATTGATATTAGCTCTAGAAATTTTTATTTCATAGATTTCCGTTTTGAGTTTAGAGAAAATAATTTTGAGGCCCACTCGTGAACTAAAGGAGCTGCATCTCTTTCAATGGGTCGCCGTCTGTAGCTAGGGGTTTTGCCGGACGTCGCTTGTATACCTTTTGATATGAACCATGAATAAAACCCTAGTTACCCTAAAAACAAAAATTTGCACACGTGCCCTTTTGCACAACAAGCGAGGGGAGCGCTCGGGATGGCCCGGGTTATTTTTAGCCATCACAGTGCAATTTTTTTCGAGGTTTTACTGTTTGGTTTTCTAACGATTTTAGGAACATTCTAGAAGCTTCAGTTTTACTTTTTTTTCTTTTGCTACCAATTTTTCTTTGTTTTTCTTTAGTGGTTTCTGCCATTTATTGTTTTTAAATAAAAAGGTTCAGAAATTTCAAAAAATGAAATTTTAAAAATTCTACGTGTTTAAACAAACAAGTTTTGTTTGCTTTTTTAAAAAATGTTCAATATTTCAAAACTTGTTATTGTTTTCCAATTTTTTTTTGAAATTTTAAAATAAATCAGGAATTTGAAATGTGTTCGTTTTCCCAAAAAATAGTTTGGAATTTAGAAAATTGATCAATGTATTAAAAAATGTTCTCATTCTGAAATTTTGTTCTTATTTTTCTAAAAATATTTGGAATTTCAGATTTTTTTAAAAATATTCATAACTTCAATAAATGTTCACAAGTTCAAGAATGTTTTTAGAAAAATTAAGAATGTGCCACTGTACCCCATTTTTTTGCTATATACTGGTTTGCTATAGTGTACGCCGGGTCACTACAGTGCATCAATGGAAAAAACACTCGTTTCCAGCTTCCTATAGTATAACGTGAGTGGGTTGGCCCATCAACATGCACCATGTTTGTTTCGCCTAATAGGAGGTCCCTTAAACTTAGGGTGTATTTTTTGTCATTTCCAAATGCTTGCTGACGATGGGATCCCCTGGTGTGAGGAGTTGACCCAACAGGTCTGGGGTGGCCCAAGTCGGCAAGTCCATTCCAGATTATCCACCCAGCTAGGGCATGGTCATGAAGGTCACTTAGCTAAAGCCTGCACCACACATCCACTCGGCTCGACATTTGGTGCGCAATCAAATTATGCACCTTTTCACATGATTATGTTACTTACTGCACTTTCATGCTCTAGAGAGTTAAACTTGGTGAACATATGAACCCTAATCCAGTTTTTAGCATACGAATCACCTTCCAACAATTTTTACATGTTATTTTATTTTTAGTTTTGTTTAGTTTTATTTTTTTAATATTACTTCTCAAAACAAACCTATAGGTAGTTATTGACCAAAAGGGGGCTTTTTTGCCATGTCAATGTATTCGGCTCTAAAGCTCAGGTTAATCAACCACATAAACAAATTTTCTTTTGTGGGTGACTTTTAAAAACAAAATCCTTACTAAGGATAGCATGGTGCAATCCGGCTGGGAGCGGAATATGAAATATATGCTTTGCAACAAAGTAAAGTTGATCAAGCATTCTTTCAATATGCTACAGCATATTATGTGTTAGGATAGTTAATGTACTTTCAGCATTGGGAATTGCGCAGGAGGTTCTTTGTACAATTTTTTATCCTCAAATTAGGTTGGTGTGGATAAATTAATATGTTTTGTAACAAAGTAAAGATAATTGATTGTTTTTGAATATGCTACGGCAAGCTGTATGTTGGGGATGCTGAATGTACTTTTAACATTTGGGGATTGCTTAGGAAGTTCTTGTTATGTATAGTTGGATTACTCTACTTAATTTAATAAAAAAAATAGGCACCTGTGTGACCACCTAGGTTTGGTCACTTCAAAAACTAGAAATGGGACCACTCAGACTTTCTCTAGGGTGAAAACCCAAAATCTTCGATCGCGCGCGACGACAACACTTGTGCTTTGTTTCTTTCTTGGAGGAGTCGCTTTTGGAGAATCATGTTTGTAGCACGGGTGTTGTCTTCGATGATGGTTAGAGTGCTACTATTGCGAGTGGTTCAACATCGTGAAGGGGTCTGTTTTTTTTTCTTCTCTTTTTTATTTTATTTCTTGGCTGTGTGCATCCCTGATGTCTTTGGACATCTGTTAATGCAGAGGCTGAGTGTATTTGGTATCATCAAGATATTAATATATTCCTTTTATCGGAAAAAACAAAATCCACATGATTCTAGTGAGTGTTGGCGTTTCAGATGTCTCACTATTTATCTTATTGTGTTGATATGGAGAAATAAGGTGACAATAGTTTCAATACAACAGACCACTTTCTTTTAGTCACGACTATTGTCTTTTTAAGTCTGACTATTGGTTAAAGTTGTTAGTATGCACCGTCGATGCTTAGTTGATAAATGTTATGAGAAACAATTCAACAAGTTTTATCTTGTTTATGTTTTGTGTGGATGGAGTGTTTCGTCTCCAGTATTGTGTGTTAAGTTGGAGATCACGTCTGTTTGTTTGTAATAAATGTCAAATATTGATTTTAGAATGTAAATCTTGATATTTTTTCTATAAAACTTAGTCAAAGTTAGCAATGTTTGACTTTGATCAAATCTTATATGCAGACTAAAAGAACGAAGGGAGTATCCGAGGGACTGTTTGTAATAAAGTTTTGGCTGGCTCGCCCAAAAAGGGACATTCTCTTGGTGCAGCCAAAATCCATCGGTCTCTCAACGGAAGCAGTCCTAGCGATGGCGTGACAGCCGGTGATGCGAGCGACGGCGCCATAGCCCGAAACACGCAGACAACAAACGAAACGCTAGAGGAGGTCCCACATGCATGCGCCGAAACGACCGGGCCATGCTTTTTCAGTGGACTCGAGTGTGTTTGACGAGAAAAGATTGCCCATGCATCTGGTTTTGGTGGCCTTGTATAATTCGCCACTCCATTGACTTAAACTTCCCGGTCTGTGGAAAAACAGTCGCACGACAAACCCAGCACGTTAGACAGAAGGACACCGGAACGAAAACACACGTTTACACATGCCAAGCGCAGCGGGTGTCACCCACAACCACAACCACGACCACTATGCCACTAGGCTAGCCACACGACTTTTCCACGGGCCGCCCCCGGTGCTACAGTCCGGTTCAGCACCTGACCACCGGACGAAACCTTCTGACCACACACAGTACACGATAATTAGTAGTACATCGAAGCAGTAAAGCGTTGCTCGCCAACTTGGTTGAGTGAGCGGAGCATCGCCGGCCGAGGAGGCCCGGTCACCCCCGGCGGAACGGGTTGTGGGCCTTGAACTCGGCCGCGACGTCGGCCACGGAGCCGGCCGCCGCCACGACGGACACGAGGAGGCACACGGCGCTCAGCGCCTGGAGGAACATCCACCGCGTGCTGCCTCGCGGCACCCGGCGCTGCGCGATGTACATCGACACGGGGAAGTAGACGGTGAGCGGCCAGAAGGAGATGGCGCCGATGAGCCCCACCACGGACCCGAAGAAGGGCATCGCCATGGCCACGGCGGTCGTCACGCACACGTACGCCGTGCGCCAGGTCAGCCGGAGCGGGCACACGGACACGCGGACGGCCGTCGGCCACAGCCGGACCTCCCTCGTGCCCACGAACGCGCTGTCCGGCCAGGCCGCGGCGGCGCGCAGCTCGACGTAGGCGAAGATGGGCTGGGTGATGACCTGGTACGTGCCCACCAGGTGGACGGCGACCGCGGCGTTGGCCAGGTCCAGCAGCCAGAAGGGCTCGTAGAAGCCGAAGCCCGTGAGGAGGTTGTCCGGCGCCCCGTCGCCGAACGCCGCGTACCCCACGCACCCGCACAGCAGGTAGATCACCGTCGTCACCGCCACGCTCACCGCCGTCGCCTTCTTCATCACCTTCGCCTCCGACGGCGCCGCCGCCTTCAGCGTGTCCTGCAACCATAATTAGCATGCAAGGACGGAACAAATCAGCAAACACAACCCACCTGGGTACGACAATCACCGAATTAACAAAGACAGGACAGGTCATTAATTAAGGAAATCGAGATAGTATCTGGACAGCGACTTGCTTGGATCTCGAGCAGGACGATGGAGAAGCCGTAGGCGAAAGCCATGTTCCCAAACGCCTGAAGACTACGCCAGACTTTCTCCATCACCGTGATGCTCTTGCCGGCGGCGTTGATGCCGACGGCCACGCCGGTGAGGCCGCCCTGGATTCGCCCGTTGGCTGAAAATTTTGTAGCAATGTCGTGGTCAGTAGATTCCCTTGATTCAACATGTCGACGACGCGTCTAATTAAGACTTGGTATATACGCGACACCGACCAGAGACCACGTACCTACAATCTGCGCGACGCCGAGGGAGATGCCGATGGTGGAGTAGGTGAAGGACATGACGGTGGCGAGGATGGACAGCCACCACATACTGTCCAAGCCCGGGATCTGCGAGAAGAAGATCTCCATGATGCCGTAGATGGCAATGTACGGGCTCATGGAAGAACTGTTGCAGTCGCCCTTGTGCCCTTCCTTGTGGAAGCATCCCGCCTTCTTGATCGCCCTGTTCGTCGTACCAAATCCAGCAAAAAAGGAATGAGGATTGATTGACAAGATGAAAAATGGTAGGAAGTTGTGGTGGAGTGCGATTTAGTCTAGTTGGTTCCGTACAGCATGCTGACGGACGCGGCGATGGTGATGCCGATGCCGATGCCGAAGAGGTTGACGAACTGGATGGCGCCGCAGAGCTTCACCTTGGACTCGTCCAGGGTGGCGCGGACGGCGGCCATGTAGGTGCGGTTGCGCGGGCCGGACACGGGGTCGCCGGTGCGGTAGCAGTCGGCCAGGAGCGCCGAGGTGTAGTAGATGACGGCGGCGAACAGCGTCATCACGCCGGGGCCGGCCACCCAGCCCAGCTGCGCCACCCCCCACGCCAGGGACAGCACGCCGGACCCCAGCACCGTGGTGATGATGTGCGCGCTGGCCGTCCACGCCGTGCCCGTGCGCCGCGGCCGGCCGTCGTCGTCGAGGTCGTCGTCTACCCGCTTGGACAACCCCATGGCGTCGTAGCCGCCGCCCGCGCCTGTCTCCAACCGCCGCATGTCCACGGTTGCCATGGGGCGAGATGTTGCGGACTTTGTGAGGGAGGGGATGGGAGATTGGAAAGTGGAGGAGGATCGCTACGGAATGAGGCGTATTTAAGCCGCAGGGTTCAGGATTTGTGTACAGATTTGGTGCTGTCACTCTTCTTTTTTTTTCCCTCGCAAAAAAAAGTCTTCTTATTTTTTTGGAAAAGTCTTTTGTTTTTGGAAAGACGCGGGTAGTGATTTATGAAGAATAATGAACGAACCGCTGTCGCATAGAGAACCAATGCTATGGCAATAATTTACTGATAAGCACTCCTAGTTGTCAACACAATTCACAAGAATTGACAAGCATTAGAGTATGGATAATTATAGAACCACTAGTCGGTTCTGTCTCATTGACACATCATCTACGGTCAATGCAAGTAGGATCATCTCTTCACTAGAAAACAAATACTGGGCCTCAAATTTTGGATTTTCTTTCGAGTTAGATTAAATTTTGGATTTATCCTGAAGAATACTGCTCCCTCCAATTCATAATAAGTTCCGCAGATGTAGACCTCAAAATTTGTAATTAACTTGAATAACACTACCTCTACTATGTATTTTAAGAGTTGGGCACAAGTGACATTGTAGCTAAATTGTCGCTACAAAATTGGCATTGAACCAACTGGGTGCTCATCTAACCAATATTCAGACAAAAATGACTACGGAACTTAAAATTTCACTAAAAATGGCATGGAATCCACTATGAGCTCATTGAACCAATATTCAGTTAATGGATGAAAATGACTGTGGAACTTAAAATGTCACTACAAAATGGCATAGCATCAACGTTCTACTTGTCGAACCAATTTAGTTAGTGGACGGAAATGACTTGTTTAGGTGAAACTTACACCAGACCATCCATTTATTCGTCGAATCGATGTATGAGACGGTAATGCAGTTCGATGTACCAATCCAAAATGCAATTATGGAAACTAAAAGTTCCCGCTTTAAAAAGGAATTTTGTAACCATAGGTGTGTCATATGGACTGAGGGATACTTCATCTGAAGAGCAAGGGATAATTCATTTCAAGATTTTGGTTGCGCAGACAAAACTGTTGTTTTTTGTAACCATGAAGGAAGAAAACTGTTTACATTATCATGGAAACAAAGCCATGTGGCGCAAACTGATGGTCGTGACTAACTTATACCCCCTCAATGTGTTACCATATATTTGCTAATTCATTAATAGGTCTCTGACATAGTTTGAGGGCTCTAAGCTTGGTTGGTACAACTGCCAATGTTGATCACTCTGACTCTATAGAAATGTTGTTGCTTCTGATAAGAGGGATATAAATTCTTATAGGCTATATACTTATCTATAAAGAAATCCATGCCTGGTGTATGCTTCAACGGTCGGAGGATCTCAAGTTGTTGAAGGTGGTGTAGTTAGAGCGGTCATCACATCTTTTTTACCCTCCCTACATGACAACATACTGTTCATGCTACATCATCTTGAGCGTTATGTTTCTTGAGTTTTCACTTCCTCTTGCATAAACAAAACTTTGTGTTATTAAAAATTCTTGGGTTTTCACTTCATGTAGGATAAAATATAGCACTACATCTCAAATCATATGTTTTTCCTATTCACATGTTTTAGAATTATACGAACGAATATGCCCTTATTGGTTGTGTGCATCGAGGATGCAGAAGCAAGGGGCCTAAACTATTTGTGCTTGTATTAGCTTGATATGTTCAAAGAAACCAATGAGGACATCCATTTATCAAAAGTTAAAATGTCACTGCTACCATTCATTGATTTCTACAATTTTCTATGCACTAAAGTTATATTCCCAATTCTTGATGGAATTAATGAGGAGCTAAATATTATTATTATCTCCTTTGTAGTTTACTATGTCCATCTAAAAAATCTAAAGTTTCCTGTTTGTAAGCCCCCTTGCTTTGAAAAATAGGCAAACATTTACTGCATTTGCATTGAATTATGTCCAGATTGGTTGTCATTGTAAAACTAACTATTGCATGAAGGGGATATGCATTATGTATTAAGTAATGGTCTAGGAACTAATTAGGTTCTCCTTGGTTATAAGAATTTTGAAGATGAGCGCAATAAACTAAAAAAGGAAGCACGAACCACATGAGAAAAAGGTGCACTAAATTTAGAACAGGCTAAATTTTGGATCAAATTTGAAAGTCTAAAAGGAGTTGCATTTTGGATTGATTTCCTAGGAACTTAGTATACAAAATGTCATATATACCTTGTGTTTCACAATGTATGTCATGTCTTTATACCTATGAGGGGGAAAGACTAGTAATGCTTGATAGAGTCATACAATCATTGGTTCTACATAGCCATACTATTAATCTAGCCGTTATAGCAAATGCAATGTGATTATATCAAATACTATTTAGATTTATGTCTCTGTGTATACATGTGAACAGACATTGTGAAATTTAGAAGGAGGGATGCAAAAGTTTCTATTTCCAGTGAAAGTCTCCGTGTATACGTGTGAACTTAGTATAGAAAATGTCATATATACCTTGTGTTTCGATGCTGCCAGCTTAGTTACGATACCATTGGAAATCTCCTTGTGTAAACTAGATAAAATAATTGTTCTATTTGCAGGGAACATGGGTGTTCATTATTAGTTGGTTTTCATGGCTTGGTTTAACAAGGAAAGCATTTCCGATGAGTGTCAATTTGTAGCTAGTTTAGTTCTAATAGTTGGTTCAACAGTGTCATGTTCCTAACTTGGTTCACAAGGACGAGGGTGATTCAAGAGGGAACTGGGAACTTGGGAGGAGGATAGATACCCTGATTTAGTGGTTTTGGTTTCAAGTTCATGCATTGCAGCCATCGATACACTTCACATTCAGACATCGCCCTAAATAAAAAGTGAAGTCACATGCCATGTGACGGGTTTGGCGACCCCGGACACACACAGACAGACACACACACACACACACACACACACACACACACACACACACACACACACACACGTACCCCAAAGCCCATACTAAGTCATAACCCAGGCCAACTCTACTTCAAGTGCCTTGCTCATCATGACATTCCCCTCCCATTCAAGACCGTATTATCCCTAAGGCTATGTTGTTGGGCCCTCGTGACGCATGTTATCTCATCTTCCCAGCTGGCATGATCCTTCGTGGAGTCCTTCCATGAGATGTGCATGAGGATTCATGGTCTTTCCATGACGTACTATGGCGCACTCAAGGATGACATCTGAAAATGGGAGACATCATCAGTCGTAAGCATCATAGAAGGTTGCCTTTGATCTGATACGCTACATGCTTCTTGAGTTAGGACATGTACATCACTGGGAGCACCTGATTGGAGGCTAAAATTTTTAGTTGGTACGCCACCACACCCACATGATACATGATCATGTAAGGGGGGCATATAAGCAAACTGAAATATTTACACTGCCACGAGTGAAAGGATCGATATAGTTGACTAGAGGGGGGTGAATAGGCAACTAAAATTTTTAGCTTTTCTTTACCAATTTAAACTGTGCATCAAAGTAGGTTGTCTAGATGTGCAACTAGGTGAGCAACCTATATGATGCAACAACAACAAGCACACAAGCAAGCAAGGGATAAGACACAATATAATCTTGCACAAGTAAAGGCACGAGATAACCAAGAGTGGAGCCGATGAAGACGAGGATGTGTTACCGAAGTTCCTTCCTTTTGAGGGGAAGTACGTCTCCGTTGGAGCGGTGTGGAGGCACAATGCTCCCCAAGAAGCCACTAGAGCCACCGTATTCTCCTCACGCCCTCACACAAGACGAGATGTCATGATTCCACTATTGGTGCCCTTGAAGGCGGCAACCGGACCTTTACAAACAAGGTTGGGGCTCTCTCCACAACTTAATTGGAGGCTCCCAATGAAACCACGGAGCTTCACCACAATGGAATATGGCTTTAAGGTGACCTCAACCGTCTAGGGTGCTCAAACACCCAAGAATAACAAGATCCGCAAGGGATTAGTGGGGGGTCAAATTTCTCTTGGTGGAAGTGTAGATCTGGGCCTTCTCAACCAATCGCTAGAAAATCAACAAGTTTGATTGGCTAAGGAGAGAGCTCGGGCGATAATAAGCTTGTGGAGCAACAATGGAGTTTTGGGGGAGAAGAGGTAAGTCTTCTTGGAGAAGAAGACCCCTTTATATAGAGGGGGACACATCCAACCATTATGCAGCCCGCAGCCCGCATCTGGGCGGTACTACCGTTGCCGGAGCGGTACTACCGCTGCCACAATGGTACTACCGCCGTGGCAAGCAGGCATAGGGAAACAAGGGCCGAGGGAGAAGAAGTACACACACTAGGTCGGTACTACTGCCCTGTGGGCGGTACTACCGCCGATAAGCGGTACTGCCGCTCCCTACAGCCACTGGAAAACAGAGGAGGGCAGCGAGCGGAGCGGCAGTTGGAGCGGACGTAGGAGCGGTACTACCACTAATATAAGCGGCACTACCGCGCCCTACTGCTGTCCGTACTACCGCCCCCCTGCGTGGTCCTTTACGGAAACCCAACACAAAAAATTGAGACCACGGCAGGGGCAGTAGTACAAGCGGTACTACCGTCGATAGGCGGTACTACCGCCCTGACCGTGGTACTACCGCTTAGCACTCAGCACCCCTTGTTTTGCGCAGCATGGATACTCCAAAGAAGCAGGAAGAAGGCGAGAGTGCAAGGAGAGTGTGTACGTGATGATTCCACCCATACTCTTCCAAAACATATCCCCTCTTGATAGTACGGTTATCCCTACGACTCAATTCCACCGAAAAGAAACGAGGGAAAATTATCCGTCTAAAGTGAAGTCCTCGAGGGGAAACAATCGCATAGTGCCCTTATATTAGATAACCTGAAAAGCTTAATGCACACGATTGGTCCGCAAAAGTAGTCATCAATCGCCAAAACAAACCAGGGAAAATTATGCCCTCACAATATCCCCTTTTTTGGTGGATTGATGACAACATGGGATTTGCACAAAATATAGTAACTGGAAATTAAGCAAACCAACTCCCTACAAAATATAGACGGGTTCCCCCTAGAGGTGTGCACCAAGGAAATTAGCATGAAAGGCTATGTGCACATCTTTAGGATCAAACTCCCCCTATATTTTATACACATGCAACATCCTTGCATATAAGAATAATAACAAGTACAGCTAAGCAAGGACAAGCATGAGAGCAATAATATAAGTGCCGGTAATGATGCATCTCATAAGATAACAGAGTACTTGAGACTAAAGTAGATAAGATAGGGTAGTTCACATATGTGTTACACCATATGGTCTCACTCATCACCGAACAGAGTTCAAAACAAGAAAGCGAACGAACACAACGAACACACAAACATAAAACCCAAAGCAAATCCCTAACTCTCCCCCTTTGGCAGCAAGACACCAAAGGGAAAGGGATGACACGAGACACGATGGTAGTAGATCTCCATGGCATCACCAGCCATGCTCCTCCTCCTCCTCCTCCTCAGAGTCCTCTGTAACATGGGGAGAAGCGCGAACTCCGTTGTCCTCCTCAGTGTCAGACCACGAGCAATGCAATCTGGTCCAAGACTCCTCATTAGTGATCCGCTCCTCAGAGCCACTAGCAACCTCAATGCCAACCTGTCTCATAATGGCCTTGTCACGACTACGAGCCATCTTGGCCTCCTTGTGAGCCTTGTACTGGCCCTTGGCCTGAAGGCAGAACAGACGCTTCATCTTCTCCTTGAGTTTCTTCGCCCAAGAGGGATCCTCAAATGGGGGCACATACTCCTGCCCATCATCATCCTCATCATCTGCATCAGATAAGACAGTCTACTGCACTGGAGGTGCCGAAGTAGACGTACTCCACTTCTCCTTCTGACGCAGCTCGATAGTATCATGAGAAACCATATTGTCCGTGACAAGCTCCTCATCTGGAAACTTGGCTACCCAAGTGTCCTCGATAAGCTGCATAAGATAGGGTCCATAAATGATGCACTTCCGCTCCATGACAGTAGGGTGAAGTTCAGACCACATCACATGTGACACATCCAGCACCTGCTGAGAGCCCTGCTCTTCTTGACAGAATAGAAGCAAGTCAACAAGGTAAGAGTGCACCTGATCCAAGTTGCCGACCCGAGGAAACAGGGTGTTCTGGAAGATCCGATGCATGATTTCTAGGAAGGGCCAGAGCTCATAAGAAACCTTCCCAGTCTCAGACACCTTCCTGGTAGAATAGGTCCAAAGCTTTTCCTTATGGGTAGCGGCAATCTCCTTATGTGGGCGAAACCCAAGTGGGGTCTGGGCACCCTCATCATTGTACGATAAGCTGACCATGAAGTCCTTCCATGGTGCGGACAAAAGACGACCATTGGTCATCCAAGACAGAGTGCGGGCCGGATCATGCCCAAAGTGAACGGTGGCAAAGAACTGGGCCACGAGCTCGACATCAAAGTCCTTGTTGAAAGTAATGATCCTCTTGATATCCAACTCCTCACACCTCTGTAGAGCATTCCCAAAGTATCGCAAGTCCTTCTCCATGTGCGAGAGATCGACAGACTTGACCTTCACAAACAAGTTCTTCTTTTGCTTCAAGACATCGTGATAGATGGACTGCTGAAACCTGTTCCAAAATGGATGGCTCTGAAGAGCAGGCTCCTGGTCCACATGGTAGGGATTGTGCTTCCTCTTGGTACAGAACTCTATTGCAGACATCTGATTAGCATGCTTGCGCCCAGCGAAGGTCTTTGATGTTGGGACCTTGGCCTTGCGTTTTGGCGGCTCAGTCGAGCCACCCTCAGCAACAGTAGCAGCAGCCTCTGGTGCATCCGAAGAGCAATAACGCTTGTAACCTGTTGCATGTTCTAGATTCTTGCGGCAAGCCTGATGCCCGGAGCTACTACCACCTGAAACACACACACACACACACACACACACACACACACAAGAACCACAAGAGCAAGAGAGCATAAGCCAAGGAAAGACAAACACCAAAGATGGAAAATTAGGTAGAGACACATGGGCATTGGCATCTCAGAGCGGTAGTACAGCGCACCAGAGCGGTAGTACCGCTTATAAGCAGTAGTACCGCTAGGGTGCAACGGTAGTACCACCGGAGCGGTTGTCAGCGGGCTGACACCTACCGCGGCAAGATCCGGTACTACCGGATATGCAAAAGTCCATATTTCTATACCTAATTAATCATCAATCTACCTAGTCTAGCAGTCTCCCAAGTCCTTCCTAAGCCTCGATTCAACAAACAAATCCAGGAATGCAATGATTATAGCCCAAAACCTAGATTCAAGAAAGAGAACCAAGGGAGAGAAGAACGGGGGCAATACCGGCATCCATGGCAAGAGGAGAGGGTGGGGAACGATCCCACCGATTGGAACCGAGGGAGACGGCCTAGATCCGGCGGCCCAACGGCGGACCTCCGGTGCTTGGGGGCTTGCCTGAGAGAGGAGAGGACGAGGAGATGGGGCAAACTGAACGGGTATGGGGGAGTGGAAACTCCCCCTGCCCGATACATATCCCACATACCCAGACCTAAGCGGTAGTATCGTGCAGGGCGCGGTAGTACCGCTTTGGTGCAGATCTGAAGCATAATGCGCCCAGCTATACCGCTCCACGGTAGTACCGTGTCGGCAGGGCGGTAGTACCGCTCTGCTGCTGCGGTAGTACTGCTCAGGCGCCCCGAAGCAGGAACAAGGGGGAAAAGATGGCTTACGCATGACTAGAAAAAAAATAGGAAGAACACACAAGACACAAGACAAGCCAAGACAAACCCGAACACGACCACACTAGAGCACAACCACTCAAAAAGAGAAGCACAAGCAAAAGGAAACAACATACAGACAAACTCTCTAGAAGAGAGGGCGATGGTCGAGACCACCTATGTTTGAGCTATATGGTATGGCGCCGCGAAGATTTAAACCTTGGGCCCATGAGCAACACTCATCTTTGAAGCACAAGTACCATCAAGAATGGCTAATGTGAAAGACTTGATCAATTTATGCATAATGGGGGGGAAGAGTTCATTGAGAGAACACCACTCCCCCTATGTCCATGCCTACATCTAAATAAGACAACAAGTTGAGTATGGTGGGGTATGCAAGGGTTCAAGCCACATTGCTCGAATCGATGATATTTAGCTCATGCCTTAACTCGCGAAATCTTGCTTCATCCAAGGGCTTCATGAAAATATCTGCAAGGTTATCATGAGCATTGAAATAGTTGAGCTCGATCTCCCCTCGCCTAATGTGATCCCGGATGAAGTGGTACCAAATCCCAATATGCTTCGTCTTGAAGTGTTGAACCGGGTTGAGAGAAATCTTGATGGCACTTTCATTATCACACCAAAGAGGCACTTTGTCACAAATGACACTGTAATCCTTTAAAGTTTGCCTCATCCATAGAAGTTATGCACAACAGCTACCGGCAGCCACATACTTCACTTCGGTGGACAAGAGAGACACACAACTTTACTTCTTGGAAGACCAACTCACCAAAGAGCAACCAAGAAATTGGCACCCTCCGGAAGTGGACTTCCTATCCACTTTGTCTCCCGCCCAATCGGAGTCTGAATAGCCCACAAGGTTGAAGTTAGATCCTCTTGGATACCATAGGCCAAAGTTTGGGGTATGAGCCAAATATCGAAAGATTCGCTTGACCGCCACAAAGTGTCTTTACTTAGGTGCGGCTTGAAACCATGCACAAATTCCCACACTCAACATGATATCCGGTCTAGATGCACAAAGGTAAAGCAAGGAGCCAATCATGGAGCGATATACCTTTTGATCCACGACTTTACCATTGGGATCTATGTCAAGTTGGCATTTGACGGGCATTGGAGTGGAAGGCGGCTTGACATCACTTAGCTTGAATCTCTTGAGCATGTCTTGAGTGTATTTGTCTTGGTTGATGAAGATTCCTTCTCTCCGTTGCTTGACTTTGAACCCGAGAAAGAACTTCAAGTCTCCCATCATGGACATCTTGAACTTGGAGGTCATGAGTGCAGTAAATTCCTCATTGAAAGCTTTGTTAGGGGAACCAAAGATAATATCATCAACATATAATTGGCACACAAACAACTCCCCTTTGAGCTTCTTAGTAAAAAGAGTGGGGTCGATTTTCCCAATTTCAAAACCGCGATCTTGCAACAACTCAGTAAGGTGGTTATACCACGCACATGGGGCTTGCTTAAGGCCATAGAGTGCCTTATCGAGTGGGTACACATGATCGGGAAAATAGGGATCCTCGAACCCGGGGGGTTGCTTGACATATACCAACTCATTAATAGGACCATTAAGAAAAGCACTCTTCACATCCATTTGTTATAACTTAAAGTTATGATGAGAAGCATACGCAATCAACATGCGAATGGATTCAAGGCAAGCAATGGGAGCAAAGGTTTCACCGTAGTCGATACCCTCGACTTGGGAGTAGCCTTGTGCTACCGAACGAGCCTTGCTGCGAATGATAATTCCATGAGCATCTTGCTTGTTCTTGAATATCCACTTGGTTCCAATGACATTATGGTCCCCCCTTGGCCTTGGCACCAATCTCCACACCTTGTTGTGCTCGAAGTTGTTGAGTTCTTCATGCATGGCATTAAGCCAATCCGGATCCTCGAGCGCCTCATAGACCTTTTTGGGTTCAACACAAGAGACAAACGCGTGATGTTCACCATAGTTTGCCAATTGTCTACGAGTGCTTACCCCCTTTCGAATGCTTCCAATCACATTTGTCATGAGATTACCCTTGGTTGTCAGCTTGGATGCGATCTTGGCGGCACGACGCTCTAATTCCTCCTCCGGAGTGAGTTGAGGAGCGGTAACTTGATCATATTGAGCGTCGTCTTGAGCTTGTTCTTGATCTTGAGCTTGCTCTTGATCTTGAACTTGCTTGGATGGGAGAACTTGACCTTGGGCATCACTTGGTTATTCAACACCATCTTGAGGTATATCTTGCCCTTGGTCTTGTTCATGAGGTTGAGGGCCTTCACTTTGTTCTTCAGAAGCGTGTGGGCCTTGGGTTGGTGATGGCTCCACTTGGGTGGAGCATTGTCCTTCTCCTTCGGCCACAAGGGGTTCCTCAATGGGTAGGATAAAACCAACTCCCATTCTTCTTATGGCTTGGGGAGGAATTTCATCACCTACATCACAAGTGCCACTTTGCTCCACTTGGGATCTGTTATTCTCATCAAACTCCATGTTACACGTCTCCTCAATAAGTCCCATGGACAAGTCCCATGGACTTATTGAGGACACGGTAAGCATGAGAGTTTGTATCATAACCAACAAATATGCCCTCTTGAGCTCTAGCCTCAAATTTAGACAAATGAACACCTTTCTTGATAATGAAATATACACCAGAACACCCGAAAGTACTTGAGGTTGGGCTTGTTACCGGTGAGTATCTCATATGGAGTCTTGTTCAAGCCTTTGCGGAGATAGAGCCGATTGGATGCATGGCATGCGGTGTTGATGGCTTCGGCCCAAAAGTTGTATGGAGACTTGAACTCCGCCATCATGGTCCTTGCCGCATCCATCAATGTCTGGTTCTTCCTCTCCGCTACACCGTTTTGTTGAGGGGTGTAAGGTGCGGAATATTGATGTTTGATCCCCTCATCACTAAGAAACTCATCCAAGGTGTAGTTCTTGAACTTGGTGCCGTTGTCGCTTCTTATTGTCAAGATCTTTGCATTGTGTTGACGTTGGGCTTCATTTGCAAAGTCAATGATGGGTTGTTGGGTCTCGCTCTTCCTCTTGAAGAAATATACCCAAATGTATCTTGAATAATCATCCACAATCACCAAGCAATACTTTCTACTCCCAAGACTATCAAAGGATGGAGGCCCAAAGAGATCCAAATGAAGGAGCTCCAAAGGCCTCTTTGAGTAAATGATAATCGTGGGAGGGTGAGCCGTTTCATGTAGCTTTCCTTCGATACAAGCACTGCAAGCATGATCTTTAGCAAAACTAACATTTGTTAGTCCACGGACATGGTCCCCCTTGAGAAGACTTTGCAAAGATCTCATATTGACATGGGCTAAATGGTGATGCCAAAGCCATCCCACGTCAACTTTAGCCATTAGGCATGTTGAGGTCTTAGTGGGTCGCTCCGAAAAGTTAATCACATAGAGACCGTTATCGACATGCCCAACAAAGGCTACTTTAAGAGTCTTGCTCCACAAGAGGGCCACGGTATCAATATCAAAGAAAGTGGAAAAGCCCATGATTGCAAGTTGAGGAACGGAAAGTAAATTGTATGCAAGGGACTCAACAAGCATGACCTTCTCGATCGTGAGATCATGAGAAATGACAACCTTGCCAAGCCCCAATACCTTAGAGGACGAGGCATCACCCCACTCGACGTTTGTTGGCATAGATGGAATCTTTTGCACGTCCACCACCAAGTCCTTGCTTCCGTTCATATGATTAGTGGCTCCACTATCGAGCAACCATGATCCCCCACCCGGAAGCAAACACCTACAAGAGATCAATGCTTGGTTTTAGGTACCCATTTTGTAATGGGTCCTTTGATGTTAGTGGCAAGAGTCTTAGGAACCCAAATATACCATTCAATGTACTCATAAGAATAACCAACAAATTTAGCATAGACACGCCCATCACTAGCACGACATAACACATAGGAAGCGTTAAAATCGCCGGCGTTGTTGGAAGGGGTGGCATTGCCCTTCTTGACCCCACTGAAGGAAATATGACCTAGAGGAAATAATAAAGTTATTATTTATTTCCTTATATCATGATAAATGTTTATTATTCATGCTAGAATTGTATTAACCGGAAACATAATACTTGTGTGAATACATAAACAAACAGAGTGTCACTAGTATGCCTCTACCTGACTAGCTCGTTGATCAAAGATCGTTATGTTTCCTAGCCATTAACATGAGTTGTCATTTGATTAACGGGATCACATCATTAGGAGAATGATGTGATTGACTTGACCCATTCCTTTAGCTTAGCACTCGATCGTTTAGTATGTTGCTATTGCTTTCTTCATGACTTATACATGTTCCTATGACTATGAGATTATGCAAATCCCGTTTACCGGAGGAACACTTTGTGTGCTACCAAACGTCACAACGTAACCGGCTGATTATAAAGGTGCTCTACAGGTGTCTCCGAAGGTACTTGTTGGGTTGGCGTATTTTGAGATTAGGATTTGTCACTCCGATTGTCGGAGAGGTATCTCTGGGCCCTCTCGGTAATACACATCACTTAAAGCCTTGCAAGCATTGCAACTAATGAGTTAGTTACGGGATGATGTATTACAGAACGAGTAAAGAGACTTGCCGGTAACGAGGTTGAACTAGGTATTGAGATACCAACGATCGAATCTTGGGCAAGTAACATACCGATGACGAAGGGAACAACATATGTTGTTATGCGGTCTGACCGATAAAGATCTTCGTAGAATATGTGGGAGACAATATGAGCATCCAGGTTACGCTATTGGTTATTGACCGGAGACGTGTCTCGGTCATGTCTACATAATTCTCGAACCCATAGGGTCCGCACGCTTAACGTTTCGATGACAGTTATATTATCAGTTTATATGTTTTGATGTACCGAAGGTTGTTCGGAGTCCCAGATATGATCATGGACATGACGAGGAGTCTCAAAATGTTCGAGACATGAAGATTGATATATTGGAAGCCTATATTTGGATATCGGAAGTGTTTCGGGTGAAATCGGGATTTTACCGGAGTACCGGAGGGGTTACTGGAACCCCCCCGGGGGTTAATGGGCCATAATGGGACTTAGTGGAGAAGAGGAGAGGCGGACAGGGCAAGGGCCACGCACCCCTCCCCCCTAGTCCGAATAGGACAAGGAGAGGGGGGCGGTGCCCCCCTTTCCTTCTTCTCCTCCACCTCTTTCCCCCTCTTCTCCTAATCCAACAAGGAAAAGGGAGGGAGTCCTACTCGCGATGGGAGTAGGACTCCTCCGGGCGCGCCCCTCCTGGCCGGCCGCACCTCCCCCTTGCTCCTTTATATACGGGGGCAGGGGGGCACCCTAGAGACACAACAATTGATCGTTTGATCTTTTAGCCGTGTGCGGTGCCCCCCTCCACCATAGTCCACCTCGATAATACTGTAGCGGTGCTTAGGAGAAGCCGTGCATCGGTATAACATCATCATCGTCACCATGGCATCATGCTAACGAAACTCTCCCTCAACATTCGGCTGGATCGGAGTTCGAGGGATGTCATCGGGCTGAACGTGTGCTGAACTCGGAGGTGTCGTACGTTCGGTACTTGATCGGTCGGATCGTGAAGACGTACGACTACATCAACTGCGTTGTACTAACGCTTCCGCTTTCGGTCTACGAGGGTACGCGGACAACACTCTCCCCTCTCGTTGCTATGCATCACCATGATCTTGCGTGTGCGTAGGAAAATTTTGAAATTACTACGTTCCCCAACACCCACCACCCTTCACATTGTTCTTCTTCTTCTTAGAGGCACCCTCTCCCTCTTTGACAAAATTTTGCATGAGAGGAGGAGGTCGTTTGGCCTTGTCATTCTTCTTCTTGTTCTTGGACTTGGGTGCAAACCCAATCCCTTCCTTGGCCACAACTTCCTTTTGATTGCTCAAAAGATCGTTGAGGTTTTTCTCACCTTGTATGCACGACATAAGGCCTTTCTCAATTTGCTCCTTCAACTTTGAATTCTCCTCAACAAGATGCACATGCTCACAACAAGGGTTAGTAGAATTTGCCTTATCAATTAAAACCATATGAGGAAAGTGGCTTTGTCCTTGGTTAGACTCACTTGGAGTTGATCATGAGACTCTTGAAGATTAGCGTGAGTACTCTTCAAGGCCTTGTGAGCCTTGTCAAGGAAATCAAACTCCTCCATGAGTCTAGCAAGATCAACACCAAGTTTGGCCTTCTCAGAATTTAGAACACGAGACACAACAAGAGCATGAATCAAGATCTTTCTTTAGTTTAGCATGGTCATCGTTGTGTGACTCCTCAAGAGCCAAGCGATGACCACACTCTTCCTCAAGAGCATTAGAGAGATCCGATATCTCATCGGCATAGTCACGACTATGCCCCTCCATCTTAGAGATGGTGTCTTCATGAGCCTCGATCATGTCATTGGCTTCACCAAGTTTTTCCAAGAGAGCAACGAAGTGCTTCTTGGTTTTACCCTTAAGCTTATTCATAAAAGACTCAAACTCATTTTCCTCCATGTTGGACCCCCCCCCACTTTCATCAATGCAATCCGTCAAGGAAGGATGAGTAATGATGGTAGTTTTGATGTTGGGGGTTACCTTATTGGTGGCTTTAGCCATGAGGCATTTGGCGGTGATGTTCTCATTGGGTGAGTCGAAGAGGGACGCCTGGGGTGTTGTCGCGATGGCCACGGAGGCCATGGCAACCGTCTCGCCATCTTCATCATCATCATCCTCATTGCACTCTTCTTGTGCCACCAATCCCTTGGGAGGAGTCTTCTTGGTGAAGTGGTTCTTGTTGGGGAAAGACTTGGCCTTGTCCTTCCGGATGAGTTTGCCACCATTGTCTTCCCTCTTCTCATAGGGGCACTCTGCAACAAAGTGGCTCACATTGCCGCAATTGTAGCAAGTCCTCACACGTTGCTTGCTCTTGACGCCACTTGAGTTGCTCTTGTTGAAGTTGGGCCTTGAGTTCTTCTTGCTCCAAAATTGTCTAGAAGCGAGATCCATGTGCTCATGATAATCATATTTTGTATCCTCGGGGTTGCTCTCCTCTTCTTCCTCTTACTCCTCTTCTTCCACACTAGCCTTGGCCTTCAAAGCAAGATTGGGCTTCTTGGCTCTTTGAGAACGCAATACCGCATTGTCGGCGGTCTTGTCCAAGATACTCATTTCCACAAACTCATCCAACACTTCGCTTGAGGACAAGGTGTGGAAGTCCGGCCTTTGACGGAGGACGGAGGACATGGCCTTATGGTAAGGCATCATGGCTTTGAGAAATTTCCGCTTGATCCAATTGTCATTTGTATCTTGCTCCCATGATCGCGGAGTGAGACCGTGAGTGTGGTTAGTCTCCGGTAGAGCTCATGAGGTTCTTCACCTTCATTCATAGCAAATTCATCGGCTTCATCTTGCACCACTTCATAGTTGGAGCGTTGAATGCTTGCGCTTACCTTGTAAAGGGAAACAACATGGTGCCATGCTTCCTTTGCCATGGTGAAAGGTCGGAGATGCACAATATCTTCGGGAGGGATAGCATCTTGGATGATGAAGAGAGCATTCTCGTTGAATTGATGATCCGCGGCTTCTCTTGGGGTGAAGTTGCTTGGGTTATGTGGATAGAAACCTTGCTCAATGATTCTCCAAAGGTTAGTATTGACGTGATTTAAATGGTGTTTAAAGCAATATACCCAAGCATCAAAATCCTCATTTTCACAATCTTAGGAGGAGAATCGACATGATTTAAATGAGTGGATGGAATCGGTCCTCCATAAGTAAGTGGAGGTTCCACATGGGAAAAGATGCCATTTCCACTTTTACCACTAGACAGAGGAACTTTGTCACTAGAAGCTTCCCCCTTGTCGGAGTTAGCAACCGTCACCTTGTTGGTGGGATCAACCACTTCCAACGGTGCGGTAGATAATTTAAGACCATCAAGAAAATCTTTAAGCACGCCTTTGACCTCGGCCGTCATGGAGGTTTTAAATGTGTCCAAAGCCACATTGAGTTCCTCATGTGAGACCGAGGTTCCTCCCTCGGCCATAGACGAGGAAGAAATCACACTGGGGTGCCCCCCTCGCCGTCTACAGTGTCAACCATACTCTTCGGACGGCAAAGTCCTTAATAAAGAGATGAGGCTGTGATACCAATTGAAAGGATTGATATAGTTGACTAGAGGGGGGTGAATAGGCAACTAACAATTTTAGCTTTTCTTTACCAATTTAAACTGTGCATCAAAGTAGGTTGTCTAGATGTGCAACTAGGTGAGCAACCTATATGATGCAACAACAACAAGCACACAAGCAAGCAAGGGATAAGGCACAATATAATCTTGCACAAGTAAAGGCACGAGATAACCAAGAGTGGAGCCGGTGAAGACGAGGATGTGTTACCGAAGTCCCTTCCTTTTGAAGGGAAGTACGTCTCCGTTGGAGCGGTGTGGAGGCACAATGCTCCCCAAGAAGCCACTAGGGCCACCGTATTCTCCTCGCGCCCTCACACAATGTGAGATGCTGTGATTCCACTATTGGTGCCCTTGAAGGCGGCAAACAGACCTTTAGAAACAAGGTTGGGGCTCTCTTCACAACTTAATTGGAGGCTCCCAATGAAACCACGAAGCTTCACCACAACGGAATATGGCTCCGAGGTGACCTCAACCGTCTAGGGTGCTCAAACACCCAAGAGTAACAAGATCTGCAAGGGATTAGTGGGGGTGGGGGTCAAATTTCTCTTGGTGGAAGTGTAGATCTAGGCATTCTCAACCAATCCCTAGAAAATCAACAAGTTTGATTGGCTAGGGAGAGATCGGGCGAAAATAAGCTTGTGGAGCAACAATGGAGTTTTGGGGGAGAAGAGGTAAGTCTTCTTGGAAAAGAAGACCCCTTTATATAGAGGGGGGACACATCCAACCGTTATGCAGCCCGCAACCCGCATATGGGCGGTACTACCATTGCCGGAGCGGTACTACCACTGCCACAGCGGTACTACCGTTGTGGCAAGCAGGCATAGGGAAACCAGGGCCGAGGGAGAAGAAGTACATGCACTAGGCCGGTACTACCGCCCTGTGGGCGGTACTACCGCCGATAAGCGGTACTGCCGCTCCCTACAGCCACTGGAAAATAGAGGAGGGCAGCGAGCGGAGCGGCAGTTGGAGCGGACGTAGGAGCGGTACTACCGCTAATATAAGCGGCACTACCGCCCTACTGTTGTCCCTACTACCGCTCCCCTGTGTGGTCCTTTACGAAAACCCGATATGAAAAATCGAGACCACAGCAGGGGCGGTAATACTAGCGGCACTAACAAGCGGTACTACCGCCGATAGGCGGTACTACCACCCTAACCGCGGTACTACTGCTTAGCACTCAACACCCCTTATTTTGCACAACACAGATACTCCAAAGAAGCAGGAAGAAGGCGAGGGTGCAAGGAGAGTGTGTACGTGATGATTCCACCCATACTCTTCCGAAACGGATCCCCTCTTGATAGTACGGTTATCCCTATGGCTCAATTTCACTGAAAAGAAACGAGGAAAAATAATCCGTCTAAAGTGAAGTTCTCGAGGGGAAACAATCACATAGTGCCCTTATATTAGATAACCTGAAATGCTTAATGCACATGATTAGTCCACAAAAGTATTGTCATCAATCACCAAAACAAACCAGGGGAAATAATGCCCTAACAATGAGCCACCACCGATTGTTGTGTGTTGGGTGGTAACTTTTAGGTACATGAGTTCATTTTGTGGTAAATGTGCGGTCGGACCAATACTTATTTGTCTCATGTTTCATTCGTTGTTGCGCTTGAAGTAGTTAGTGACGAAACCAAGTCGTGGTTGTTGCACGATCTTTCAAGCGGGAATCAAGACCACGGAGTGTGCAATCCATCATATTATAGATGCCAAAGTGCTAGGTAGGATGGACAAATAGGGATCCAAAGGGTGCATATACCATAGTTGAATGATGCGACGTATTGCACCAATATTTTTCCAAGAAAACTGCTCAAACCATATATCTTAGCAGGAGTGCGCACATCTTAGGAATGTTTTAAGACACTATTTAGACACTAAGTGTGTATGTATGTCTGAGGTGATATGTAGAATTCATGTGGGGAGTGATACATGTGTTTTGTAGATTTGAAGAATAGATTGCTCAATTACCATGCATAATCAATCATCTCTATTGTATTGTACTACATCCGTCTGGGTTTATTGCGCCCGAGAGCCATTGCTAGTTGTACATGTTTATTAGGCCGCTCCATCGATTGCATTAGTTATCCCCTAAAAATCACCCAGGTTCCCGTGTTACTACAGTGAAGCCAACACATGGACCTCGCTCATTCGATGTGCATGCACGCCGCATACACTGGTCAGTAAATAAGGCGGTTTGATTGGGTTGTCAGGGAGCAAATTAATCAATTATTTCTCATGTACTAGCATGCGCCTCCTCAGTCTTAGCGTTTTGGCTCTTGGTCCAAATAAACCCGGGTGGAGGGAGTGCCTAAATTTTTATCTTTTATTATGGATTTGCACTTGTAGGAGACTAGAAACATGCTAAAGTCGGACTTTGTAGGATAGCACGTGGAAAAGAACAGTTCTGGACAAGACGAAAATAAACCAAAATAGATTGGATGGTTTGAAGACAAAAGAAACCAAGAGCCAGAGAGGCCATCCTAGGGAAACCCCAATGGGCTCACGTGGTCTCCTTCTTGGCTTCCCATTTGAGTATGCCCCCTTAATCCCAAAGAGGACACCCTAATGTTTGGCATAATCTTTTCGTGGCTCTGGAGCTACCGAGGGAAAGTGGTAAGTAGTTTCACCGTATTCATGCATTGCGCGTACTATATTGTAGGTCATATTTTTCTTATGTACAAGTGGTGCTCAGGGAAGGGATCACTTCCCTAGATGTGCCACACCCTACCTCCTTGAAGATGAGTCATATTTGACAATTCAAGTCAATCCGACTCGGAGAAGAACAAAATGAGAGACACATCCATGAAGCGGGTCAAGAGCCTACAAGGAGGGCCAAATTCGACATAAACCCACAACCATAGGATATCTACTTAAGACATACTTTATACATCATAGACATACCGATCTAGATTCTCCATCTAGATCACCAACCATATCTTCGACGAGTTACCCATCAACTCACAGAGACCATAATTGTAATCCCTCCTTGTACATTGCCTTGATATAATTCCATACAAGTAAGAGTAGGGATATTTCCTGCATCAGGAGGTCTCATAACCCCATCTCTATTGCCACTCATGATTCACAACACGATCATAAAATCAATGGTAAATTTATCTTCGATATATTGGGCCCTAGTAACAAGTTTTATGCATAAAAAAGTTGCAACACTGATAGTTATATAACAATGATCAAATTATGACCAATAATTTTTGACCAAGTTAGTATTACATAGTTGCAATCATCACATTCCCGTTCATCCATGTGACTATATTGAATTACTCACACATGAATCGGGGAAACTGTTGGGTTTCGTAGTAATTTCAAAAAATTTCCTACGCACACGCAAGATCATGGTGATGCATGGCAATGAGAGGGGGAGAGTGTGATCTACGTACCCTTGTAGATCGACAACGGAAGCGTTAACTTGGTTGATGTAGTCGTACGTCTTCACGGCCCAACCGATCAAGCACCGAAACTACGGCACCTCCGAGTTCTAGCACACGTTCAGCTCGATGACGATCCCCGGACTCCGATCCAGCAAAGTGTTGGGGAAGATTTCCGTCACCACGACGGCGTGGTGACGATCTTGATGTACTACCGTCGCAGGGCTTCGCCTAAGCACCGCTACAATATTATCGAGGACTATGGTGGAAGGGGGCACCGCACACGGCTAAGAATATGATCATGTGGATCAACTTGTCTTCATGGGGTGCCCCTTGCCTCAGTATATAAAGGATGAAGGAGGAGGAGGCCGGCCAAGGCAATTGGTGCGGCCAGGATGTGGAGTCCTACTAGGACTCCAAGTCCTAGTAGGAGTCCACCAAGAGGGGAGGAAGGGAGAAGGAAGTAGAGGAGAAGGAAAGGTGGCCGGCCCCCTTTTCCCTAGTCCAATTCGGACTAGAGGGGAGGGGGGGGGGCGCAGCAGCCCCTTGGCCCTTTTTCCTCTTCCCACTAAAGCCCATCAAGGCCCATTGCTTCTCCCGTAACTACCCGGTACTCCGAAAAATACCCGAATCACTCGGAACCTTTCCGATGTCCGAATATAGTCGTCCAATATATCGATCTTTACGTCTCGACCATTTCGAGACTCCTTGTCATGTCCACGATCTCATCCGGGACTCCAAACTCCTTCGGTACATCAAAACTCATAAACTCATAATATAACTGTCATCGAAACCTTAAGCGTGCGGACCCTACGGGTTCGAGAACAATGTACACATGACCGAGACGCGTCTCCGGTCAATAACCAATAGCGGGACCTGGATGCCCATATTGGCTCCTACATATTCTACGAAGATCTTTATCGGTCAGACCGCATAACAACATACGTTGTTCCCTTTGTCATCGGTATGTTACTTGCCCTAGATTCGATCGTCGGTATCTCAATACCTAGTTCAATCTCGTTACCGGCAAGTCTCTTTACTCGTTCCGTAATACATCATCTCGCAACTAACTCATTAGTTGCAATGCTTGCAAGGCTTCAGTGATGTGTATTACCGAGAGGGCCCAAAGATACCTCTCCGACAATCGGAGTGACAAATCCTAATCTCGAAATATGTCAACCCAACATGTACCTTTGGATACACCTGTAGAGCACCTTTATAATCACCCAGTTATGTTGTGACGTTTGGTAGCACACAAAGTGTTCCTCCGGCAAATGGGGGTTGCATAATCTCATAGTCATAGGAACATGTATAAGTCATGAAGAAATCAATAGCAACATACTAAACGATCGGGTGCTAAGCTAATGGAATGGGTCATGTCAATCAAATCATTCACCTAATGATGTGATCCCGTTAATCAAATAACAACTCTTTGTCCATGGTTAGGAAGCATAACCATCTTTGATTAACGAGCTAGTCAAGTAGAGGCATACTAGTGACACTCTGTTTGTCTATGTATTCACACATGTATTATGTTTCCGGTTAATACAATTCTAGCATGAATAATAAACATTTATCATGATATAAGGAAATAAATAATAACTTTATTATTGCCTCTAGGGCATATTTCCTTCAGAAACATGACCATGACGATGGAGGACGGAGTGGAGGTCACCTTGACGGCATATACTGTCATTTGATTTTTCCAAAAATGAAATAATGTTGATGGCATGCTATGACTCCCTCATAGGTTTCACAAATTGGTGGGAAATAAATCTCGGGTGCTTATGTTGGTGTGACAAATATATAGTTTGAAGGACCGTTGAGGCGAAAGCCTCTATGGCTCGTGCACCCTGGGGGCACAAACTGGGCGTGTCAACCCCCCTTTGAAGCCTCTTTTCGGCAAGTATGCTCTAAACACATATCATTTCTTCCTTCTTTTCATAATTTAGTAAAGTTATTCTACATGAAACAAGAGAAAACTTTGTTTTGCCAAAAAAGACATTAGCAGCGGGAGTTTTCTTCACTCGAGCAAGAATGACAGAGTAATTGAGTGATCATAAAGTAGATACATTTTGGACATATTTGAGCGACTACTAGATTCGCCTAGATGAATCTCTCCACCTAACCACCTAAGGGCCGTAGATCCAAGAGGGGAGCTACCAAACGGTTGGGAAGAGGAGCCAGGGGGATAACTGAAGTGCCACCAGAGTCATACGGCTGGAAGAACAACCAAGGATTGCAGCGCCGTCGAAAAGTATCTTGAGGGGCCACACCAAGGGCAATATCAAGTGACAAAACGACACCACATGTTGAGCCTCATCATCGGAGCTACTGCAAGATGCATCATTGAGACCCCCCCTCCTGCCCACCTCAAGAAGTAGACCCGCCATCCAGGATCTCCCCACCACCTTTACGGCAGGGGCCTGCACGGGAGCTGGAAATTTAGAGATTGGATGGTGTGTGTGTTTGATATAGTTTGCCCCCGGGTGCCGCCCACGAGCGGCACAAGAGAGAGGTACTTCATAATTACTTCTCAATCAATATTTATAGTCATGGGATGGAGAGCTTCTATTCTCTTCTACTTGGACGAATCTCAACAATCAAATTTAATTGTTGTTGGCGTTGATTTAGAAGACAAAAGTTGAGCAAAAGAGAGGTCTTCCCCTCTTATTTCTGTTAAAGAAACCATTTGGTATTTTCTTATAGACTACCAAACTTACTAGATGAACTACTAAACGATAGGACCATCATCCAAACTCAAACAACATCAAACGAGAGCACTTGAGAGCATAACAAAGCTCAATAAGCACTTAACCTAAGCACCCAAGCCACAATAGGGACATACTCTGAAAGATATACAAACCACGAACCAACCAAGCCACAAACTTCTAAAGACCCAAATTAATGCTAGAGGAAAACTACTAGAATAAAGGATGAAACATTCATCAACATTCAAGAACATAGGACATGTAGCGTAGATCATCCCAGGCAACAACTTGAATAAAGTGGACAAAATTCCAAAATCAGTCAATAATTCGTAGGACTCCCAATCCCCGTCCTTGGGTTCCCTTTTAGATATCACATGCCACCCGCTCGATGAATTTTATCCCCAGCATCAACACCCTAAGAACACATCCAATGAAAAATCTGAAAAATGAAATTCCTTGGACCATTAAATTGCTTTCTATCAAACACAACATCATTTCTACATCACCAAATTGTCCAAAAATGGCAGAAATAACCAAACTTTCAGTTTGTTTAGGGAAACTCTGAAGCTAAGCAATAAAGTAGGTACCAAGGTTATAAGGAACATTTACTTAATCAGAGGAACATCTAAGAAAATTCCAAATCACTCTAGCAAGAGAGCATTTGAAAGAAGGCGATCAATACTTTCATCTAAACTACAAAAACACAACCTTTTATTGCTAGGCCAACCTCTTCTCAATAAATTGTATTTTTCTTAAAATACTTTTCCTAGCTATAAGCAAAAGAAAAATATTTAGTTTCTTGAGGAATTATAATCTTCCAAAGTCATTTTTTATGGAAAACCACTATCCACAACAACCATATGTCTATAAAAAGATTTAACAGTAAAAACAACATTGATAGTAAGCATTTATCTGATGGTATCCTTCATGTCACTCAATTCTATCTCTTCACAAGTTAATTTCAGATAATCCTAAAGCACAAGTAACGGTGCAAAATATCGTCAGACCTCTCGATAGGGTCCCAAGCGCGGCTGGAAGTCTGGGATCAGAGATCACACAAGGGATTTTCCCAGGTTCAGGCCTTTGTAGAGTAATACACCACATCCTTGTTGCTTTGTTTATCCATGGTGGAGGGATACCTCATGTGAGGGGTTACAATGGTGTATGATTTTGCTACTGAGAGTTTCTATCTAAGATCAGATGATCATGAGGGCTCTCTGGCCTCCCCTTACATAGATGGTGGATGCCTAGGGTTTACAGAGAAGGAAGATGTGATCTCTAGTGTTGTTTTCTTGTGAGGAAAGAGGGTCCTCGGCGTCATCCTTAGGGTTTTGATCTTTCCTTGGGCTTTGTGGGCCTTGGTGAGGCCTGAGGCCGGGCTCTCTCGGGTGAGACACCCTCGATGCATGGCACTGCCAGTAGCCCTAGAGCTCAACAGAGGTCGCAGAAGCAGTCTTGGAGACCTTCCGCGGGATCTTTCCCTTCTTGATGTTGTTCCCCAGTCTTTGTTCTATGGGAGGTTGGATACTGATCTCCTGCAACCGCCGTGTTCTCTAGGGGGTTGCGAGACCAGATGACGCCTTTAACTCTGGGATATGCCTAATCCTGGTTGGGAAATGGTTTAAGGTGTATCCGATAATCTTGGTTACAATGATGATGACACCACGATTCCCGCACCTGCCTGCAACCATGGCCCGGAGTTAAAGGCGCCATCTGGGCGTGCAACCCCCTAGAGAACACGGTGGTTGCAGGATATCAGCATCTGACCTCCCATAGAAGAAAGACTGGGGAACAACATCAAGGAGGCAAGAGCCCACCGAAGGTTTTGAAGACTACTTCTGTGACCTCTGTAGCGCTCAGGGGCTACTAACGGTGCTATGCATTGGGTGTGGCTCACCTGAGGGAGTCTGGCCTCAGGCCTCACCAGGGCCTATAAGGCCCAAGGCAAGGGCTAAACCCTAAGGATGACATCTAGGACCTTCTCGCCTGACAAGACAAGGGCAGCGGCGCCAGAGATCACATATGCCTTCGCTATAAATCCTAAGCCTCCATCGTCTATATAAGGGGAGGCCGGGGAGCCCACATGATCACCTGATCTCAAATAGAAACTCTCGGTAGCAACATCATACACCTCGTAACCCCTCGCACGAGGTATCCCTCCACCATGAATAAACAAAACAAGCAAGATATAGGGTATTTCTCTACGGAGGCCCAAACCTGGGTAAACCCCTCGTGTGATCTTCGATCCCAGACTTCCAGTCACACTTGGACCCCTACCGAGGGATCTGATGGTATTTCACACCGTCAACAAGTGTCCCCCCTTCCCACAAGGTCCTTCTAAATCTGAATCCTTTCTAACCTTTGATAAAGGCTTCAACCACTATTGTCTCATGATCAAAGCTCAAATTATATAATCCCACATAGGAATCCTTCAAGGGGTTTATCACCAACTTACTAGTGTTCCTAAATTCTACCATTGGCCCCAACCCCGACTTTCTTTTTACAATTCTTATAAAATATCCCTTGAAGTTTTAGTAAAATAGACCAAATGTGTAAATCTCCCACTTTTGGCTTGATCCCGAAGAGACATATCCTTATAACATATTTGTTGAGCAACACAGGTTGCCATAATCCATCCGTTGTTTCCAATTTCCATAGTCATTTGGCGTACATGTTTGTTCATAATGTCAGTATTAAGAATCCCTAAAACTCCTTTGTCTTTGGGTCTACAACAAGTTTTTCCGATTAACTAGGTGACATTTCTTCTTATCCTCATCACCATGCTACACAAATCTAGCCATAATAAATCACCTATCTTTTATACTCCCATAGGGATAGGATAAAATTACATCATGTAGAGAGGAATATTAACCAAGAAAAATTGCACTGAAGTTATCCTACCAGTAATATTTAGCCATTATATTTTCCTTGCCAACAACCAGATCTTTTTTCAGTTGGTTCTCTACCCCCACCCAATGTTTATTTCTAATCCTAACATTTGAGACACGCATTCCCGGGGTATTTCAAAGGAATCTCCCCCATTTTACAAGTCAATATTTCCTTATAAACATCAATTTTACTGTCAGCATCTCTAAACAAATCAAGTTCACTTGTATGAAAGTTAATACTAAAGGCATACATTTGTTCAAAAGCACATAAAATAAGTTTCAAATTCCTGGCACTTTCAACATAATATCTAAGTGAAAAATGCTGTCATCAGCATACTGTAGAATATTCACCCCATGATCTACAACATCTTCCAAAACACCTTTAACTACATTAATTATTTTAGATTTCTCCATAATTATAGCAAGACCATCAACAACAAAATCAAATAGCAGAGGGGAAAGATCATCCCACTGTCCGAGCCCTTTGTGAGTTTTAAAATATGGTCATGTCTCATCATTCACCTTAATACCAAGATGCCCGCCTATAATAGTTTATATAACTCAGTCACACCAATTATGAGGGAACCCTGTCAATGGCAACATCTGGTAAACAGAGGGCTATTTGATCTTGTCATGCACCTTCTGAAAATCAACTTTAGACAATGAAGCGCTCTTTTTTTTACGATGAATTGAAAACAAAGCTTCAAGAAAAATCAATACACCTTCCATGTTGTACCTCCCTCTAACAAAAGCAGTTTGAGTAAGGAAGATCACATGGTCTTCCACCACACTGACTCTATTCATCAACACCTTAGTAATCATCTTAAAGCTCACATTTAGCATACAATTGACCTAGATTTCTAAATTTGCTTTGCTTCATTAGTTTTTGGGACAAGAGTAATGATCTCATAATTCAGTCTAGCAATACCTAACTTCCCCTCATGGAAATCATCAAGTAATACCTTAATATCCCACTTAACCAGTAATGCTGATAGAATTCAACAAGAAAACCATCAGGACCAGGACTCTTTTTTTCTTGTTAAATACAACATCTTTTGATCCTTCCATAGTTAAAGGCTTTGTTAAGACATTCTCTCTAGTTATGTGGGGGATTTCTTGATCCACTAGAGAAACATCATAATCCTATGCTTTCCCAAAAAATAATATAAAAATTGGTAGTATACTCCATGAGCTAGGCACCCCCTTCAAACAGCCCTCCTTTTAAATGAGAGAATAAATTTTGTTTCTACTTCTCCTTCCATCAGCTTTAGCACGATAGTATCTAGTGTTACTACCACACTCCTTTGTTTCTTTCTCCTTGCATCTTTTTAGCCATCTTATCTATTCCTATTTAAGCAATCTGCCCAACTACTCCCTAAGCTCTTTCTGCTCTTTCCTATCATAGGCGAAAAGACCATGAATCTCAACATTTTTATCGATAATATGTAACTTAGCTAGGACCTCTAGTTTCAATTTTCTATATAAAGTTTGCTCATTTTTATTCCAACCCCTTACTTTGGTCCTCATCATTCTCAATATTTTTTCACCATTTATCTAGATTATATCCAGATTGGGGCTCCAACTAGATTTTCCTAATCAAGTCAGCAAGATCTACTCTTAAAATCCAAGAATTCTCAAACCTGGAAATAGATTTTGTATGTATCCGAGACCTAGTGTCTAAGAAAAGAGGTGTGTGTGTGTGTGTGTGTGATCAGGTACCCCCTCTCTATATATCTATCTATCTATCTCTCTCTCTCTCTCTGTCAAAAGCATATAAAACATACAAATCATAATGTCTTCCCAATTCTAATGCAGTATCCTCTAAGTTATTGCCCCATTTATAATTCCTCCCATTCAAAGGAAGTTCTATCAAACCATAATCTTCTATTTTAGCATTAAACACAAAACTCCAACGATTAGTTTCATTAAGTTTGTTCTCCTCTCCACTAAGCTTAATAATATTGAAATCGCCTCCAACTAGACAAGGTAACCCATTATCCTGGTAAACTCTCGAAAGCTTAGCTAAAAAGTTGTCTTCACAACAACTTTAGCATCCCCATACACAAATAATCAAATTCTAATTAAACGTGGCTATCTTATCAAAAACTAAAATTCTGACAAAATACTCCCAAGTCTCGTATTATTGACCTCAAACATATTATTATTAAGACTGATAAGACCTCCCTCAAGGAGGAGACAAATGCCATTCAAAATTTATGCCCCGCACAAAATTGTGTGGTTCATTTTTGGATTCTTCATTTTTAGTATAATTAGTTTTAATAGTTTCTTGTATACTAATGAAATCTAGTTTCTTATCAACAGTTAAATAATTCTCTAACATATCTCTTCTTGCAATCTTGCCCCAATCCCCTAACATTCCAGAAAACCCCTTTCATTTTGACTAAGATTTTCTCTTGATCTTCTAGAGGCTTTCTTCACACAGTCAATTGTTGGTGAACCATTCTTTTTTTAACATTTGAGAAGATAATTTTTAATTGTTCAAAACACTATTACTCCATCTCAGCATCTGAATGTAAATTAGCAGAGCATAACTCATTCAGAGTAGCATCCTCAGTGTAGATAGGACGTGCTGACCTAAGATCATCTTTATTCAGATTAGCAATATCCCAATAAAGTAAGTATTTCCCATCTTGTCCATTCTATTTATAATATTAATAGAATTTCACAGATCAATACCAACTAGAGATGCCAAATGCATCAAAGAATTATTATCAGAGCGATTATCATAATTGTTACCATAATTGTCTTTAGTTTTAACTTTTTTACTTAGATAAGTATTCTACCCTCATGTCCTTCTCTTATTTAAACATGTTGCATTTCCTAGGACAACCTTCACAATCCACATATTATTCATGTGAAGCACAACTACCCCCTGAATTTTCTTTATGTTCTTTCCAAAGTTCTCAACAGATCCATGACTATCATTGTAGTCAACAAGATCCAAATCATTCTCCTCTCTTTCCTCATTACCATTACCACTAGCAATGTCAACATCTTCCTCTCCTCCCTTCTCTTTTCTGGTTTCATTTTGAGTCACCTCATTCATCCTTTCCAAATTCTCCTCGACACCTCTTCGCATAGATTACCGGAGGATTTGTTGCAACAAATTTCTTTGCATAGATTGCCGGAGGATTTGTTGCAACTAATTATGGTGTTTGTGCCCTCCATTTCTAACCCTTTTTTCCACCTCCACTTCCTGAACTCTCCTCTCTTTCATAGATCTCACAACATTTTCCATTGCTCTCTCTTCCTCTATAATTTTCATTTTTACATTGATAACCTCTAGATCAACATTCAATTTACTAGCACCCAAAGCTAGATCCACTTGTTCAATTCTCTTCTGAGAGGAACTGTCAAATCTTTCTCCTTCATTTCTTTTCAGAGTCTCTTCAAATTGAGCCAGAGACAGACTCTTTAAAGAAATAACCACATTGCCAGATCCACTTCCTTTCTATTTCTTACAGGGGTCTCCACCAAGATCAAAACCCTCCTGAACAAAGGTGTCAGTTTCATGTCTATTATCTCCAGAATACCACCTCATATCAACCACACTCTCTAATTCAATAGTAACATTACCACATGGTACATGTGTCAAGCAACTAATTCAATAGTAGCATTGAAGATTAGAAACTCTTTGGATGTCACTTCAGTAGTAAGTGGAATTTTATCAATGTCTCTGACTCCCAATCTATCTCTGGTTTCTTTTCATGAGTAATAGTATCCATGTCCATTTCCAAGACATACCCCAAAGAGGTAGCATTTTCACACATTCCAAAAAATGTCTAAAACACTCAGAGACTTCCATATCTAGCCCACACTATATGTAATTTCCCAACAACTCAAAAATCCAGAGTCCAACTGGTCACATTAGCCACAACGCGAGTGTCCAGCATATAGCAACTCTTTAGGAAATCTCATCATATAGTAGTTCCTCCCCTGATTTTTTGCTGTGCATTGCGAGTTCCAGTTAAACATTTCACCAAAGGCATGTAGAAGTTTAGTTTCACTCAAGTCCCCATATCCGATCCTCACTAAAGCCACAAGATTTGTATGATCGGCAATATGAACTTCTTTAGAGTTTTTACCATAGTTGTCTTACCATAGTTTACTTTTGTGTGTGTGTGTGTGTCCTACCTATGTAGAAGTCGGTTGTGTACTTATTGTCTTTGTATCTGCTTGATGCTTCATTTTGAGTGAATAAAATCCACCCTTTGTCGGAAAAAAGCTAAGTCTTACAACCTCATGAGGGAAATAATTATTTGTTTGAGTTGTTGAGGTACCACCTTCCCGACGTGGCCAAACCTGGGAACCTAGTTCGGGTAGCCGTGCTCGGACATTAATAGTAGTAAGAGCACCTCCAACGCAGACCCCTAAACCGCATGTAAACGTTAGGACCGAGTGGTCCGAATGAAATTTGCTATCCAACATGGTACCCCATTGGTCCATGGACCGGTTCAGATGTCCATTTCCCCGCAAATCAGAGGCAAGGGGCTTTGCGGGTGTCCGGACCGCTGCCACATACGCGTCCAACATCCTGAACTGACTCGAAAATCTCTCTCGCGCCCACGCCCTCCCCCGCACGAAGTGATTGCCGCGCATTCATGCCACTTAAGGTCGCTCTAGAGCGCTAGCACCACATTCATGCTGGACCAGAGCAAACGTGATCTCTCGCTGGTGTCAGCATTGAAGTGGTGCCATCTGAGTGCGCCGCCCGCGCGCACCGCGTCTTGGTCTTAGCGCCTGTTCAGTGCTGGAGCGACGTGCCTGGATGGGACGGGACGAATATCTACCCCATTCAAACAGGGACAACCACGCCAACCGAGAAACCAACTCAGGTACCCGCATTGACACACCCTGCCGCTTGGCCAAGCTGACATCCACTATTTAAACGACGCCACGTCCGGCACAAACTGCACCACACCATGTCCCACTTCACATCCTACTCTGTGCACCACCTCCACCATGACCACTAGCTCTAGCGCGTTGTGAGTGAGCCTCTCGATGGAGTAGAAGTATGAGTTGGTCGCCCTTGCAGACGGCAGGTAGGGACGCCGTGCAAGGAAGATAGAGGCCAGCCTACTAGCCAACACCTCAGCCTTCGATGACGTGTCGGCACCCATGCCCGTGTCATTCCATGCCAGCTTGACCATGGAGCAGGCACACTTCGACGTTGTCATGGAGGAGGAGCAGCCAACGCCAACGACGGTGTCGGCGTTTCGGCAGGCACGGGAGGAGCAGTGGTACAACCTATCCCTCCTCGCACAACACCGACTGGCGGAGGGCCAAATCTCCGGCGAGTTCATGAGCGAGGAGGCCATGATGGCCATGGCCGCAGAGAACACCAACTTCATCACTGAGCAGTACGCGTTGTATGAGGTCGCGCACACTCGCGCCAACTACAACATAGTCATGGCGCGGTTGGACGCAGAGGTGGCGTAGGCGACCACAGATGAGAACATTCGCAGTTGCGCGTTGTTCTCGCCGCCAACTGTGCTTCGTTCACGCCACTACGACAACAAGGTCGGTCCACCCACGACCACCATCGGCCTCAAGCCCACCCGCGACGAACATGCCACAAACTCCGACGAGGAGTAGAGCATGGGAGACGACGGGGCCTCGAGTCCCATGTGGGCCGGTCTGTGTCACATGTCCTACTCTTCCTCGCCGACGCCACATCACTTCGCGAGTCTCACGGACGTTGGACATGGATATGAGAGGAAACAGCAAGGTCTTGGAGGACGGGCGTCGGCGAAGATTTAGACCATGTTAGGGTTCCGACACTTTCGTTTAATGAAATAAGTCGAAAATATGATGAACATGGTCCGGTCAAAAATGAAAATAATTTGGTTTGCATAAAAAAAACATTCGGTCTGATTAAATTAGCTTTCGGATGTATGCTGACACGATTGGATGGCCGACTCTGGTAACATTATCCGCGGACGGATGTTGTGTCCGTTTTAGGGCTCAGCACTGGACATTCCCTAACCAAGTATAAACGAAAGAAGATTTGCGCTATGGAAAAGGGGGATGGCTGGTTTTCATGGTTTGGCCAAACCAGGGAAAGCATTCACCACTATTGGTTTAGCTGTAATAAATGTCTTGACAAACTTCGCTAGTCTAGTCCTAGTTGCAAATAGCACGTTTATTTCTGATTCTTTTCACGTATGGAAACTATCTTGAAAAGAGCCGTCCCGTCTCTCATGCTTTCGAATGTTGTTCAACGCAAATCTGGTTATTGGGCGTTGGTAAGCCTTGTGTTAGAAAAAAATCACTCACACGTGCATTGCGTGTGGATTTCGGTCAAAGGCGGTGGTGTGTGTGCCTGTTTGGAGTTTGGAGGCAATACAAATAGCCCATGGCACTTGTGACTAAATGCGTGGCAAAATTGACATTTGTTGAGTCACAGCAGATATTCGTGATGTGGAAAGAGTGGGTGGGTGAGGATAGAGAACTGCCGTGCCGTGTTACTTCCCTGTCATCTGTACCAAGAGAAATAGGCAGCTGCTATCTATATTGGAGGTTGTCGTTTACTAGAAAAGCAATTCTGACCACCTTTGTTGAAATTGAGCCAAGCCTGTTTATCATATCCAATAATTTTTGAACTAAATCTCAGAGGCTCATATGACTCATTCGTACATATAACAAGGGGAGTATGGAGGGTGTGTTGGTCCAATGGTCCAAGCTTGGTAGGGGTACATCTAAAGAAAAAAAATGCTTAAGTAACTTCAGCATCGGAACCCATTTCATCGTCGGCATTAAAACCCTTGTCTGGCCGGATGGCATGGTCTTTCGTCGCTTCATAAATGATCACCACAACCACCAGAAGTCTTCAGGTCTTCAGGTCGTCGGGTCTGAGCCTTGACTCCACCTGTCATTCTCGTACAGCCGCACAGTGCACCTGTGGCCTTGGAAAGCACGATCGATTGTCGATTGAGGTGGCAATATCCATCTCAATCCTGTACGAAGAAGAGAAACTGTCATCCCACCAAAAAAGTTACTGTGCCTAATGATGACTCCCCTCCAGTCTGCCCCTCACAATTTGACGGGCTTCTCCGGCCGTGTCCCATGCCTTTCCGGGCGCCGGCGACCACTGCACCTGGGAGTTAGACACTCACAATCTGATGTGATTCTACGTGAAAAAAGCACTCCAGCGATTCCGTGACTCTGGGTGGGTGGGTGGTTGATCGTTTGACCCTATTCTTCTTCAATGGTCCATGGGATATAATGTATCATTCTCTTGTTTCGCTCTCACGGCTAGTATTTTTGACCCCCTGTGCGGGGAGCACTGAGGAGTCAAGCTGGTATAAATTCCGCGAATCATATCGGTACGCTTTTGATGTCGAAGCATCTCACGAAGCAGCGGCGGAGCGAGCTTGGGCATAATTAGCGAGTGGACATCTCTTAAAGGGGAATAGAAAGGGTGCAATTATTATTTTTAGTTTATTAAGACACATGCTAAGAGTAGTCTGCATTACTTTCTGTAAAAGAACGTGGTACTGAAATGATATGTCCTACACAAAGATCTGCCCTTGTAAAGGAGTCATCCCTAATAAAGAAAAAAAAAGACGTCTATAACACCGTTGTGAAGACGCGGCAAAAGATCAAAAGGTTACACAAAATTATACTCAATCAGCGACATTTATTTTGGGACCGAGGAAGTACTAGTGTTCTCTTGGAGGCCAGCAACCAAGCCGTTGACAATGTCTAAACGGCCAAAAAAACATCGGCTTTAGCAGTCCTTTTTTTTGCCGGGGTTGATCTACCTTTGTAAGGCCTTGTATAATGATAGGTGCTTAAGAAGGTGCTTAGGAAGATAAATCGGATTTTTTTGAAGCACCAGTACTTATTTCTACATTAGAGATGCTTACTTAAATGTCTACCTGTACAAATAGGCACTGCTGTTTAAGAAAAACCTGATTTATTTCTCTAAGCACCTCTCCTAAGCATCTATCATTGTATAAGGCCTAAAGTACTAGATGTTGGCTTTGGCAGCCCTTCTTGTCACGGAGTTGATCCTCGGCATGAATTGCTGGCAGCACGGAGCATGGCGTTGGCGCCACGCGCCATTGAAGTTTGACGACAACATCGGCACACCGCTCATGCATGCGTTTCCTGGTGCGCACCATGTCTCTTCAACATGATAGCGGTGTGGTGGAAGATGATGGTGCCGTTCCGCTCTGGCCTCTGTCATCGACCAGCCGGCCGTTTCTGCTCGGGGGTCAAGGCTCAAAGCTTTGCCTACGCACGTCCATAATCTGATATCTCCCTCGCCACAATGCAGCCAAACGATCTATCCGAAACGGTCTCGGCGTATGATCTAGAGCGGCGGGTGCCGCAGCCCACGAGGCGACGACCCTGGAGTCTGACATCTGTTGTGCGGCGCCTGCCACGCAACATATCACGTACTGTTACTCCATCTCAAAATAAGTTTCTTAATTTTATACCAACTTTATACCTAAAAGAAACTTTAGTAGAGAGTATTTCTGAAGTAAAATGATTCTGATGTATCTGTTTTTCATATGTACCTATTAAATACATGCAAAAAATGATGAAGAGAAAGAACGTTTCTTCTAGACATAAACTGAGATTGTATGTAGAGAAAATACATGGGATTGGGAAAAGAATTCTATGAGACCAGACCTCACGTCAAACCCATACTGATGAATGACACGTGACATTCACAAATCACAAAGCATCTAATCTTCCCCCCTCCCTGATTTGTGGATGCCACGTGTCATCCATCAGGACGGATCTCATCTACTAACCGTAAGACCTGGTCTTATATAATTTCTTTTTCATGGGATTGTCCTTCCGTTCAAACATTTTGCTAGACCCAAGACCGGAACGAACGTGCTGGAATACACGTCTGTCATGGCCCACCTAGGTGATTCGAGTACATATCCTGTGCCCCCATTCCTTTTTTTAGGGGCTGTGCTTCGATTTCTAAAATGCTCCCATGCTATCATCTTTAAAAAAAATACATTTCAATGTTTCAAAAAATTCCGGAAAAAATTGTGCAAGTTCATAAGACACGTGTCACATTCCTAAGTATTTCAAATGCAAATTCGAATTACACATGGAGAAACAAAAAGCGAAATCTGGATATGAATAGTGGCTTTTTTTTGCTTTGTCTTTTTACTATTCATGCAAATTTATCTTTTTGTTTCTCCTTGTATTTTTCGTAGACACATGTCATGTGAACATTCAATTTTTTTAAACACTCAAGTTTATTTTCAGAAGTCTAGAGCATGGGAGCATTTAAGGTGTGGGAACACTCATATTTCCTAGAGGCGGGTTAGAATCATGTTTTTTAAGTAAAAAGGAGCATACGATTCACTCCAACAAAGAACCAAATAAAGGGGTAAATATTGATCGTCGGTTAGGTCAACGTGCTTTGGTGCCAGCTAGCGTCAGTTTGCAAAAATAAAAAGGGAATAATGCAGGTGTGTGATGGGTCATTGTATACTTGCAAGTGTCGGACAACATTGTTTGTTAGTCAGATTCAGCTACGGAGGAGAAGGGCATGGTCTCGTTAAAGGGTGTAGCCTTGACCTAGACCGGAACTTAGCTTTGTATGGAGTCATTGGCAAGACCATAAACATTCTTGAGGACAATTCCTATATAACCTTGGGGAGGGGGAGCCTTAGATGAGAGAGATCACCTCAAATAAGGTTAGGCCACACCTAGGAGAAGTGGAATCCCTCTGTCATATGAGGGATGAGTTAGGAGTGGTTCATATGCCTTTTTTAACAACCTATTGTGAATGACTATCAATGCTCTTTGTGGATGGAAGAAGTAAAGGGCGAACAAGACTAACTTAATATGTAAAGATGTAAATAGTTTATAGAATATAACTTCTATCTTTTCACTAAGGTGTCCATAGCATATGCCTAGACCGGTGCCAAATCCACTTTTGAGGCATTTGACATGATGACATCCACTTTCTAATTGATGCTATAGTTTTTCTAGGGAAACATAGCAGCTAATTACTCTGATACCCCTTTCCTCCATGCAATGAAAGATGGGACAATCTATTTGTTAGGAGACTCGTTTTTTGTGTGCATCACTCACTTTTGTTCTTCTTCTCAGCAAACAAAAAAAGAAATAAAACATAAACATTTATTTTTCTAACAATGAGTTAAAGGCATTGGTATTAACTTATAAAACAAAATTGAAGAAAGAAACGTAAAACAAGTGATGATAAAAACTCACACAAATTGCAGACCAAATATATAGTAGTGCAATTTTCAAACAACAATATAATTTAAGGCATTTAGCATCGATGTCAAATCCACTCCAGTTGGTGCCACATTTTTTCTAGGGAATTGGAGTAACTAGTTGCTCCGATGCGCACTTCGTCCATGCAATAAAATATAGGGGTTGTTTGGATGGAGAATAAGTTTTTCTAAGGTTGCCCCACCTAAGGTAAGGCGGGTTTGATCACATTAGGTGAGTGTTTCATTCAAACCATGCCTTAGGAAAGATGCTTTTTTGCCGCAATAGGACCCTGTATCATATTCACTCAAAAAGTGTGACAAGATTCCCTTAGACTTGCTGACTTGTGGCTTCAATGTTATTGAATTAACCTTAGTTTGGAAAAAATGTGGCATTGCTAGGCGTAGAACCTTATGTTCTCATGGTATCATTCAATTACAAGCCTAAGAATCTTCCTATCTCAACTACCAGCAAACGATTACCTTCAATTCCAGAAGCTCTGCCCCAAGTCCACTCGATGTTGTGCTCTCACTCTGCTCCACATCGCACCTCGGATCCATCATTGAGCTCACGCAACAACACACAACGCCTCCTTTCGACAAGGCGCCTCGGCTCCACATGGGGCCTCACACCGACCAATACCTTGGCATGGAGTACGAGATGGATATGTATTTAGGAGAGGAACATGTTGAGCCGAGAAAAGGATATGAAGAAGGAGATGGATTTGTATGGAGTAGAAAGGGGGTCTTTTTCGGCATGAAGAAGGAACTCATGTGAAGGGAAGCGGAGAATATTGGATTAGTCTGGTTTCGCATGTGTGGGCTCCCTTTCTTATATATTGTGAATTTATGCCATAGAGTGGCCGCAACTCGGTTTCTCCGGACATTGTAGAGGAGGTAACAATAGTTTGATGTATTCGACATTGATCACAATATGGAAAGTATAAACTTGGGCCTATTGACTAGATTCTATCCATTTACAAGAAAGAATTTTTTGCAATTGTCATGGTTGTTACTAAACGGAGGTCCTATTTACAGAGAGAACCATTTGCAATTAAAACTTATCACAAGAGCCTATGCAATTTGGAAGATCAAACAACTTATATCTGAATTACAAAAGAGATCTATGACTAAGCTCATTAGACTTCGGTACAAGTTTCAATATAGAAAGGGAGAGGATAATAAATTGGTTGATGCACTGTCCAGGTTTGGGAATTATTTTGAAACTACAACTATTCCTGGATGTCAACCAGTATGGATGCAAGAATTTTTAAATTCCTACCATGTTGATTCCAGACCCAACATCTGCTAACTCAACTGGCTACTGTCACCCTGATTTTGATAGCTTTGCCCTAGTAAATGACATAAGGCTTCCTAGTTCAAATGTAGGAAACAATTGGGCCCTCAAGAGTAAGGGTTTGCACCATGAAGCAAGCACTCCTCTCATTCGAGAACCAAAGTATCAATTCATGGAATCCATGATAATGAGTCAATGGTGAGCACATGCACACAACTAATAAACTTTCTATTGGTCCTAAACTCGGTCTAATTATCGATCCCACTAGCTTTGCTAGTTACAAGACTTATAACATCGAGTGTTTGGAATTGGATTGTAGAACAAAAGGTAAACCAATGTTCAGATTGTAAAGAGCCAAAAATAAATTGTTTGAGGTTGTGATTGTAAAGAATAAAGGACTAGGATTCATAATTTCACTAGTGACATCTCTCCATAAAACATAGCATATGCGTGATGAACAAATTATAATTGCATATCAATTAAATTGCAGGGTTTATAATTGATCATACATTTTTTTGTAGAGGATAATTGATCATCATGTCATGATTGCATTTAATATTTTTTTGACACTTCATATAGGCATTACTTCCTTGTATCTGTAGCTAATATTCCATCCGAGATCGCTATCCAACATGCATCTCTAAGTATTAAGTTATAAAATAGTGCATTGTGATACATCTCCGTCGTATCTACTTTTCCTAACGCCTTTCCTCTTGTTTTGGACACTAATTTGCACGATTTGAATGAAACTAACCCGGACTGACGTTGTTTTCAGCAGAACTACCATGGTGTTGTTTTTTGTGCAGAAATAAAAGTTCTCAGATTGGAACTAAACTTTGCGAGGATTTTTTATACAAATAAAGATAATTTCTGGAGCCAAGAACCACCGGAGGGGGGCACCTGGGTGGGCACAACCCACTAGGGCGCCCCCCTCCAGGTGCGCCTAGGTGGGTTGTCCCCACCTGGTGGCCCCGCAGACCCTGAAACCGACGCTATAAAATCACATATTTCTAGAAAAAATCAAGGAGAAGAATTATCTCGTTTCATGATACGAAGCCGCCGTCACCTCCTGTTCTTCATCGGGAGGCCAGATCTGGAGTCCGTTTGGGGCTCCGAAGTGGGGAATCTTCGGTCTTCGTCATCACCAACCCTCCTCCATCACTAATTCCATGATGCCCTCCATCAGGAGTGAGTAATTCTTTCGTAGGCTCGCTGGTCGGTGAGGAGTTGGATGAGATTCATCATGTAATTGAGTTAGTTTTGTTAGGGCTTGATCCCTAGTATCCACTATGTTTTGAGACTGATGTTGCTATGACTTTGCCATGCTTAATGCTCGTCACTTTGGGCCCGGGTGCCATGTTTTTAGATCTGAACGGTCTATGTTATCACCATTATATCCATGTTCTAGATCTGATCTTGCAAGTTATAGTCACCTACTACGTGTTATGATCCGGCAACCCCGAAGTGACAATAGTCGTGACACTTCCCGATGATCACCGTAGTTTGAGGAGTTCATGTATTCATTGTGTGTTAATGTTGTGTTTCAGTTCTCTACTAAAAGGAGGCCTTAATATCCCTTAGTTTCCAATAGGACCCCTCTGCCATGGGAGGGTAGGACAAAAGATGGCATGCAAGTTCTTTCCATAAGCATGTATGACTATTTACGGAATACATGCCTACATTATATTTATGAACTAGAGCTAGAGCCATATCGCCCTAGGTTATGACTGTTATATAATGAATATCATTCAACAAATCGCCGATCCAATGCCTACGATTTTCCTACATATTGATCTTGCTAAGTTACTACTGCTGCTGTTACTATTGTCACTGCTACAAAACTATTACTATCACTGTTACTGTTGCTGCTACCACTACTATAACAGCTATCATATTGTTGTGCTACTGATCACTTTGCTGTAGATAATTAATCTCCAGGTGTGACTGAATTGATAACTCAGTTGCTAATACTTGCAAATATTCTTTGGCTCCCCTTGTGCCGAATCTATAAATTTAGGTTGAACACTCTACCCTCGAAAACTGTTGCGATCCCCTGTACTTGTGGGTTATCACATTACATTAAGCAAAATGACATAATGCAGATAGTATATTCTCTTTACCGCCACCTCATCATTGATACAACTAGGAAACTACCTTTTATCCTTAGTGACAATAACACAATATGATCATTTTCCCTTTCTCTATCACTTGGATAGATTACTTGCAAGATTAAGCCCAACTAACATGCACGACTCCCTCTTGAAGATCATCAATTAAATGATGTACAATGATAGGCTTATAGATCGAAGAGAATATATGTCTATAAACCATGCAACGAAGAACTCAAAAGAATCCAAAATAAATCCATATATAGATCTGATCATAAAGTGACAATTCATCACACCACAACAAACACATCGAGAATTACATTAGATGGATCACAATCATGTAGGGTGGCTCATGTGATTTTTGTATTGAGAATCAAGGGAGGGAGAGGGTGCCATCTAGCTATTGTCATGGGCCCATATTCTAAGGTGGACCACTCACACATGGACATGGTGGCAGCGAGGTTGATTAAGATAGCTCCGACGATGATTTTGTTGGGGAACGTAGTAATTTCAAAATAAATCCCATGCACACACAGGATCATGGTGATGCATAACAACGAGAGGGGAGAGTGTTGCCCACGTACCCTCGTAGACCGAAAGCGGAAGCGTTAGCACAATGCGGTTGATGTAGTCGTACATCTTCACGATCCGACCGATCAAGTACCGAATGTATGAAACCTCCGAGTTTAGCACACTTCAGCTCGATGACGTCCCTCGAACTCCGATCCAGCCGAGCTTTGAGCGAGAGTTTTGTTAGCATGACAGCATGGTGACGATGATGATGTTCTACTGACGCAGGGCTTCGCCTAAGCACCGCTACGATATTATCGAGGTGGACTATGGTGGAAGGGGGCACCGCACACGGCTAAGAGATCCAAGAGATCAATTGTTGTGTCTAGAGGTGCCCCCTGCCCCCGTATATAAAGGAGCAAGGGGGAGAGGCGGCTGGCCAGGAGGAGGCGCACCAGGGAGTAGTCCTACTCCCACCGGGAGTAGGACTCCCTCCTTTCCTAGTTGGAGTAGGAGAAGGGGGAAGGAGGAGGGAGAGAGGAAGGAAAGGGGGGTGCCGCCCCCTCCTTGTCCAATTCAGACTAGAGGGAGAGGGGGTGTGTGACCTGCCCTGGCCACCCCTCCTCTTCTCCACTAAGGCCCATCTTGGCCCATTAAACCCTCGGGGGGTTCCGGTAACCCCCGGTACTCCGGTAAAATCCCGATTTCACCCGGAACACTTCCGATATCCAAATATAGGCTTCCAATATATCAACCTTTATGTCTCGACCATTTCGAGACTCCTCTTCATGTCTGTGATCACATTCGGGGCTCCGAACTACCTTCGGTACATCAAAACACATAAACTCATAATATAACCTTCATCGAACTTTAAGCATGCGGACCCTACGGGTTTGAGAACTATGTAGTCATGACCGAGACATGTCTCCGGTCAATAACCAATAGCGGAACCTGGATGCTCATATTGGCTCCTACATATTCTACGAAGATCTTTATCGGTCAAACTGCATAACAACATATGTTGTTCCCTTTGTCATCGGTATGTTACTTGCCCGAGATTCGATCGTCGCTATCTTAATACCTAGTTCAATATCATTACCGGCAAGTCTCTTTACTCGTTCTGTAATACATCATCCCGCAACTAACTCATTAGTTGCAATGCTTGCAAGGATTATAGTGATGTGCATTACCGAGTGGGCCTAGAGATACCTCTCCGACAATCGGAGTGACAAATCCTAATCTCAAAATACGCCAACCCAACAAGTACCTTCGGAGACACCTGTAGAGCACCTTTATAATCACCCAGTTACGTTGTGACGTTTGGTAGCACACAAAGTGTTCCTCTGGTAAACGGGAGTTGCATAATCTCATAGTCATAGGAACATGTATAAGTCATGAAGAAAGCAATAGCAGAATACTAAACGATCGTGTGCTAAGCTAACAGAATGGGTCAAGTCAATCACATCATTCTCCTAATGATGTGATCTCATTAATCAAATGACAACTCATGTCAATGGTTAGGAAACATAACCATCTTTGATCAACGAGCTAGTCAAGTAGAGGCATACTAGTGACACTCTGTTTGTTTATGTATTTACACAAGTATTATGTTTCCGGTTAATACAATTCTAGCATGAATAATAAACATTTATCATGATATAAGGAAATAAATAATAACTTTTTTATTGCCTATAGGGCATATTTCCTTCAGTCTCCCACTTGCACTAGAGTCAATAATCTAGATTACACAATAATGATTCTAACACCCATGGAGCCTTGGTGCTGATCAAGTTTTTCTCGTGGAAGAGGCTTAGTCAGCGGGTCTGCAACATTCAGATCCGTATGTATCTTGCAAATTTCTATGTCTCCCACCTGGACTTGATCCCGGATGGAGTTGAAGCATCTCTTGATGTGCTTGGTTCTCTTGTGAAATTTGGATTCCTTTGCCAAGGCAATTGCACCAGTATTGTCACAAAAGATTTTCATTGGACCCGATGCACTAGGTATGACACCTAGATCATATATGAACTCCTTCATCCAGACTCCTTCATTCGCTGCTGCTGAAGCAGCAATGTACCCCGCTTCACATGTAGATCCCGCCACAACGCTCTATTTAGAACTGCACCAACTGACAGCTCCACCGTTTAATGTAAACACGTATCCGGTTTGCAATTTAGAACCGTCTGAATCAGTGTCAAAGCTTGCATCAACGTAACCATTTACGACTAGCTCTTTGTCACCTCCATAAATGAGAAACATATCCTTAGTCCTTTTCAGGTATTTCAGGATGTTCTTGACTGCTGTCCAGTGATCCACTCCTGGATTATTTTGGTACATCCCTGCTAAACTTATAGCAAGGCACACATCAGGTGTAGTACACAACATTGCATACATGATAGAGCCTATGGCTGAAGCATAGGGAACATCTTTTATCTTCTCTCTATCTTCTGCAGTGGTCGGGAATTGAGTCTTTCTCAACTTCACACCTTGTAAAACAGGCAAGAACCCTTTATTTGTTTGATCCATTTTGAACTTCTTCAAAACTTTGTCAAGGTATGTGCTTTGTGAAAGTCCAATTAAGCATCTTGATCTATCTCTATAGATCTTGATGCCCAATATATAAGCAGCTTCACCGAGGTCCTTCATTGAAAAACTCTTATTCAAGTATCCCTTTATGCTATCCAGAAATTCTATATCATTTCCAATCAGCAATATGTCATCCACATATAATATCAGAAATGCTACACAGCTCCCACTCACTTTCTTGTAAATACAGGCTTCTCCAAAGTCTGTATAAAACCATATGCTTTGATCACACTATCAAAGCATTTATTCCAACTCCGAGAGGCTTGCACCAGTCCATAAATGGATCGCTGGAGCTTGCACACTTTGTTAGCTCCCTTTGGATCGACAAAACCTTCCGGTTGCATCATATACAACTCTTTTTATAGAAATCCATTCAGGAATGCAGTTTTGACCTCCATTTGCCAAATTTCATAATCATGAAATGCAGCAATTGCTAACATGATTCAGACAGACTTAGGCATCGCTACGGGTGAGAAAGTGTCATCATAGTCAATCCCTTGATCTTGTCGAAAACCTTTTGCAACAAGTCGAGCTTTATAGACAGTAACATTACCGTCAGCGTCAGTCTTCTTCTTGAAGATCCGTTTATTTTCAATGGCATGCCGATCAATGGGCAAGTCAACCAAAGTCCACACTTTATTCTCATACATGGATCCCATCTCAGATTTCATGGCCTCAAGCCATTTTGCGGAATCGGGGCTCACCATCGCTTCTTCATAGTTCGTAGGTTCGTCATGGTCTAGCAACAAACCTCCAGAACAGGATTACCATACCACTCTGGTGCGGATCTCACTCTGCTTGATCTAAGAGGTTCAGTAACAAGTTGATCTAAAGTTTCATGATCATCATCATTAACTTCCTCACTAATTGGTGTAGGTTTCACAGGAACCGGTTTCTGTGATGAACTACTTTCCAATAAGGGAGCAGGTAGAGTTACCTCATCAAGTTCTACTTTCCTCCCACTCACTTCTTTCGAGAGAAACTCATTCTCTAGAAAGGATCCAAATTTAGCAACAAAAGTTTTGCCTTCAGATCTGTGATAGAAGGTGTACCCAACAGTTTCCTTTGGGTATCCTATGAAGACACATTTCTCCAATTTGGGTTCGAGCTTATTAGGTTGAAGCTTTTTCACATACGCATTGCAGCCCCAAACTTTAAGAAATGACAATGTTGGTTTCTTGCCAAACCACAGTTCATAAGGCGTCGTCTCAACGGATTTCGATGGTGCCCTATTTAACGTGAATGCAGCCGTCTCTAAAGCATAACCCCAAAATGATAGCGGTAAATCAGTAAGAGACATCATAGATCGCACTATATCTAGTAAAGTACGATTACGATGTTCGGGCACACCATTACGCTATGGTGTTCCGGGTGGCGTGAGTTGCGAAACTATTCCGCATTGTTTCAAATGAAGATCAAACTCGTAACTCAAATATTCTCCTCCATGGTCAGATCGTAGAAACTTTATTTTCTTGTTACGATGATTTTCAACCTCACTCTGAAATTCTTTGAACTTTTCAAATGTTTCAGACTTATGTTTCATTAAGTAGATATACCCATATCTGCTTAAATCATCTATGAACGTGAGAAAATAACGATACCCGCCGCGAGCCTCAACATTCATCGGACCACATACATCTGTATGTATGATTTCCAATAAATCTGTTGCTCGCTCCATAGTTCCGGAGAACGGCGTTTAGTCATCTCACCCATGAGGCACGGTTCGCAAGTACCAAGTGATTCATAATCAAGTGGTTCCAAAAGTCCATTAGTATGGAGTTCCTTCATGCGCTTTACACCAGTATGACCTAAACGGCAGTGCCACAAATAAGTTGCACTATCATTATCAACTCTGCATATTTTGGCTTCAATATTATGAATATGTGTAGCACTACTATCGAGATTCAACAAAAATAGACCACTCTTCAAGGGTGCATGACCATAAAAGATATTACTCATATAAATAGAACAACCATTATTATCTGATTTAAATGAATAACCATCTCGCATCAAACAAGATCCAGATATAATGTTCATGCTCAACGCTGGAACCAAATAACAATTATTCAGGTCTAAAACTAATCCCGAAGGTAGATGTAGAGGTAGCGTGCCGACCGCAATCACATCGACTTTGGAACCATTTCCCACGCGCATCATCACCTCGTCCTTAGCCAATCTTCGCTTAATTTGTAGTCCCTGTTTTGAATTTCAAATATTAGCAACCAAACCAGTATCAAATACCCAGGTGCTACTGCGAGCATTAGTAAGGTACACATCAATAACATGTATATCACATATACCTTTGTTCACCTTGCCATCCTTCTTATCCGCCAAATACTTGGGGCAGTTCCGCTTCCAGTGACCAATCTGTTTGCAGTAGAAGCACTCAGTCTCAGGCTTAGGTCCAGACTTGGGTTTCTTCTCTTGAGCAGCAACTTGTTTTCCGTTCTTCTTGAAGTTCCCCTTCTTCTTCCCTTTACCCTTTTTCTTGAAACTAGTGGTCTTGTTGACCATCAACACTTGATGCTCCTTTTTGATTTCTACCTCCGCAGCCTTTAGCATCGCGGAGAGCTCAGGAATTGTTTTATTCATCCCTAGCATATTATAGTTCATCATGAAGCTTTTGTGGCTTGGTGGCAATGATTGAAGAACTTTGTCAATGACACTATCAACAGGAAGATTAACTCCCAGTTAAGTCAAGTGATTATGATACCCAGACATTTTGAGTATATGTTCACTGACAGAACTATTCTCCTCCATCTTGCAGCTATAGAACTTATTGGAGACTTCATATCTCTCAATCTGGGCATTTGCTTGAAATATTAAATTCAACTCCTGGAACATCTCATATGCTCGATGACGTTCAAAACGTTGTTGAAGTCCCAATTCTAAGTCGTAAAGCATGGCACACTGAACTATCGAGTAGTCATCAGCTTTACTTTGCCAGATGTTCTTAACGTCATCAGCAGCATTTGCAGTAGGCCTGGCACCCAGCAGTGCTTCCAGGACGTAATTCTTCTATGCAGCAATGAGGATAATCCTCAAGTTACGGACCCAGTCCGTGTAATTGCTAACATCATATTTCAACTTTGCTTTCTCAAGGAACACATTAAAATTTAACGGAACAACAGCACAGGCCATCTATCTACAATCAACATAGACAAGCAAAATACTATCAGGTACTAAGTTTATGATAAATTTAAGTTCAATTAATCATATTACTTAAGAACTCCCACTTAGATAGACATCCCTCTAATCCTATAAGTGATCACGTGATCCAAATCAACTGAACCATGTCCGATCATCACGTGAGATGGAGTAGTTTCAATGGTGAGCATCACTATATTGATCATATCTACTATATGATTCACGCTCGACCTTTCAGTCTCAGTGTTTCAAGGCCATATCTGCATATGCTAGGCTCGTCAAGTTTAACTTGAGTATTCCACGTGTGCAATTGTTTTGCACCCGTTGTATTTAAACGTAGAGCCTATCACACCCGATCATCACGTGGTGTCTCAGCACGAAGAACTTTCGCAACGGTGCATACTCAGGGAGAACACTTATACCTTGATAATTTAGTGAGAGATCATCTTATAATGCTACCATCAATCAAAGCAAGATAAGATGCATAAAAGATAAACATCACATGCAATCAATATAAGTGATATGATATGGCAATCATCATCTTGTGCTTGTGATCTTCATCTCCGAAGCACCGTCATGATCACCATTGTCACCGGCGCGACACTTTGATCTCCATGGTAGCATCGTTGTCGTCTCGCCAACTTATGCTTCTACGACTATCGGTACCGCTTAGTGATAAAGTAAAGCATTACAAGGCGATTGCATAGCATACAATAAAGCGACAACCATATGGCTCCTGCCAGTTGCTGATAACTCGGTTACAAAACATGATCATCTCATACAATAAAATATCGCATCATGCCTTGACCATATCACATCACAACCTGCCCTGCAAAAATAAGTTAGACGTCCTCTACTTTGTTGTTGCAAGTTTTACGTGGCTGCTATGGGCTGAGCAAGAACCGTTCTTACCTACGCGTCAAAACCACAACGATAGTTGTCAAGTTAGTGTTGTTTTAACCTTCTCAAGGACCGGGCGTAGCCACACTTGGTTCAACTAAAGTTGGAGAAACTGACACCCGCCAGCCACCTGTGTGCAAAGCACGTCGGTAGAACCAGTCTCGCGTAAGCGTACGCGTAATGTCGGTCCGGGCCGCTTCATCCAACAATACCGCCGAACCAAAGTATGACATGCTGGTAAGCAGTATGACCTATATCGCGCACAACTCACTTGTGTTCTACTCATGCGTATAACATCTACGCATAAAACCTAGCTCGGATGCCACTTTTGGGGAACGTAGTAATTTAAAAAAAATCCTACGCACACACAAAATCATGGTGATGCAAAGCAACGAGAGGGGAGAATGCGGAAGCGGAAGCGTTAGCACAATGCGGTTGACGTAGTCGTACGTCTTCACGATCCGGCCGATCAAGTACAGAACGTACGTCACCTCCGAGTTCAGCATACGTTCAGCTCGATGACGTCCCTCGAACTCCGATCCAGTCGAGCTTTAAGGGAGAGTTTCGTCAGCATGACGGCGTGGTGACGATGATGATGTTCTACCGATGCAGGGCTTCGCCTAAGCACCGCTACAATATTATCGAGGTGGACTATGGTGGAGGGGGGCACCGCACACGGCTAAGAGATCTAAGAGATCAATTGTTGTGTCTAGAGGTGCCCCTTGTTGGAAATATGCCCTAGAGGCAATAATAAAAGTATTTTTATATTTCATTGTTCATGATAATTGTCTTGTATTCATGCTATAACTGTATTATCCGGAAATCGTAATACACGTGTGAATACTTAGACCACACAATGTCCCTGGTAAGCCTCTAGTTGACCAGCTCGTTGTGATCAACAGATAGTCATGGTTTCCTAACTATGGACATTGGATGTCATTGATAACGGGATCACATCATTAGGAGAATGATGTGATGGACAAGACCCAATCCTAAGCATAGCATAAAAGATCGTGTAGTTCGTTTTGCTAGAGCTTTGCAAGTGTCAAGTATCTCTTCCTTCGACCATGAGATCGTGTAACTCCCGGATACCGTAAGAATGCCTTGGGTGTACCAAACGTCACAACGTAACTGGGTGACTATAAAGGTACATTACAGGTATCTCCGAAAGTAGCTGTTGGGTTGACACGGATCGAGACTGGGATTTGTCACTCCGTATGACGGAGAGGTATCTCTGGGCCCACTCGGTAATGCATCATCATATTGAGCTCAATGTGACCAAGGTGTTGGACACGGGATCATGCATTACGGTACGAGTAAAGTGACTTGCCGGTAACGAGACTGAACAAGGTATTGGGATACCGACGATCGAGTCTCGGGTAAGTAACGTACCGATTGACAAAGGGAATTGCATACAGGGTTTGATCGAATCCTCGACATAGTGGTTCATCCGATGACAACATCGAGGAGCATGTGGGAGCCATCATGGGTATCCATATCCCGCTGATGGTTATTGACTGAGAGAGTCTCGGTCATGTCTGCATGTCTCCCGAACCCGTAGGGTCTACACACTTAAGGTTCAGTTACGCTAGGGTTATAGGGATATGTATATGCAGTAACCCGAATGTTGTTCGGAGTCCCGGATGAGATCCCGGACGTCACGAGGAGTTCCGGAATGGTCCGGAGGTAAAGATTTATATATGGGAAGTCCTGTTTCGGGCATCGGGACAAGTTTCGGGGTTATCGGTATTGTACCGGGACCACCGGAAGGGTCCCGGGGGTCCACCGGGTGGGTCCACCTGTCCCGGGGGGCCACATGGGCTGTGTGGGGGTGCGCCTTGGCCTAATGGGCCAAGGGCACCAGCCCCACATAGGCCCATGCGCCTAGGGTTCAAGGGGGGCAAGAGTCCTAGGAGGGTAAGGCACCTCCTAGGTGCCTTGGGGGGAGGGAAAACCCCCGTTGGCCGCCGCACCCCCTAGGAGATTTGATCTCCTAGGGCCGGCCACCCCCCCTTGGCACCCCTATATATAGTGGGGGGAGAGGAGGGACTTCATACCTGAACGCCCTGGCCTTTGGTTGCCTCCTTCTCCCTCCCCAACACCTCCTCCACCTCCATAGTGCTTAGCGAAGCTCTGCCGGAGTACTGCAGCTCCACCAACACCACACCGTCGTGCTGCTGCTGGTGCCATCTCCCTCAACCTCTCCTCCCTTCCTTGCTGGATCAAGAAGGAGGAGACGTGGCTGTTCCGTACGTGTGTTGAACGCGGAGGTGCCGTCCGTTCGGCGCAGGTCATCGGTGATTTGGATCACGTCGAGTACGACTACATCATCACCTTGCAAGCTTCCGCACGCGATCTACAAGTGGTATGTAGATGCAAACTCTCTCCCTAGACTCGTTGCTTAGATGAACTCATAGATGGATCTTGGTGAAACCGTAGGAAAATTTTTAATTTTCTGCAACGTTCCCCAACAGTGGTATCAGAGCTAGGTCTATGCGTAGTTCTCTTTGCACGAGTAGAACACAACTTTGTTGTGGGCGTGGATTTTGTCATCTTACTTGCCTCTACTAGTCTTTTCTTGCTCAACGGTATTGTGGGATGAAGCGGCCCGGACCAACCTTACACATACGCTTACGTGAGACCGGTTCCACCGATTGACATGCACTAGTTGCATAAGGTGGCTGGCGGGTGTCTGTCTCTCCCACCTTAGTTGGAGCGGAATCGATGAACAGGGCCCTTATGAAGGGTAAATAGAAGTTGACAAAATCACGTTGTGGTGATTCGTAGGTAAGAAAACGTTCTTGCTAGAACCCAATTGCAGCCACGTAAAAGATGCAACAACAATTAGAGGACGTCTAACTTGTTTTTGCAGCGATTGATCATGTGATGTGATATGGCCAGAAGTTGTGATGAATGATGAATTGTGATGTATGAGATCATGTTCTTTGTAATAGGATTCACGACTTGCATGTCGATGAGTATGACAACCGGCAGGAGCCATAGGAGTTGTCATTATTTTTTTGTATGACCTGCGTGTCATTGAATAACGTCATGTAAACTACTTTACTTTATTACTAAACGTTAGTCATTGAAGTAGAAGTAGTCGTTGGCGTGACAACTTCATGAAGACACGATGATGGAGATCATGGTGTCAAGCCGGTGACAAGATGATCATGGAGCCCCGAAGATGAAGATCAATGGAGCTATATGATATTGGCCATATCATGTCACAACTATATAATTGCATGTGATGTTTATTATGTATTATGCATCTTGTTTACTTAGGACGACGGTAGTAAATAAGATGATCCCTTATAAAATTTCAAGAAGTGTTCTCCCCTAACTGTGCACCGTTGCTACAGTTCGTCGTTTCTAAGCACCACGTGATGATCGGGTGTGATGGATTCTTACGTTCACATACAACGGGTGTAAGACAGTTTTACACAGCGAAAACACTTAGGGTTAACTTGACGAGCCTAGCATGTGCAGACATGGCCTCGGAACATGGAGACCGAAAGGTCGAACACGAGTCGTATGGAAGATACGATCAACATGAAAATGTTCACCGACGATGACTAGTCCGTCTCACGTGATGATCGGACACGGGCCAGTCAACTCGGATCGTGTAACACTTAGATGACTAAAGGGATGTCTGATCTAAGTGGGAGTTCATAATTTGATTAGAACTTTATTATCATGAACTTAGTCTAAAACCTTTGCAAATATGTCTTGTAGATCAATGGCCAACACTGATGTCAACATGAACTTCAACGCGTTCCTAGAGAAAACCAAGCTGAAAGATGATGGCAGCAACTATACGGACTGGGTCCGGAACCTGAGGATCATCCTCATAGCTGCCAGGAAACAATATGTCCTAGAAGGACCGCTAGGTGACGCTCCCGTCCCAGAGAACCAAGACATTATGAATGCTTGGCAGTCTCGCGCTGATGATTACTCCCTCGTTCAGTGCGGCATGCTTTACAGCTTAGAACCGGGGCTCCAAAAGCGTTTTGAGCATCACGGAGCATATGAGATGTTCGAAGAGCTGAAACTAGTTTTCCAAGCTCATGCCCGGGTCGAGAGATATGATGTCTCCGACAAGTTCTACAGTTGTAAGATGGAGGAAAACAGTTCTGTCAGTGAGCACATCCTGAAGATGTCTGGGTTGCACAACCGTATGACCCAGCTGAACATTAACCTCCGAGATGAGGCGGTCATTGACAGAATCCTCCAGTCGCTCCCACCAAGCTACAAGAGCTTTGTGATGAACTACAACATGCAGGGAATGGAAAAGACCATTCCTGAAGTGTTCTCGATGCTGAAGTCAGCAGAGGCTGAAATCAAGAAAGAACATCAAGTGTTGATGGTCAATAAGACCACTAAGTTCAAGAAGGGCAAGGGTAAGAAGAACTTCAAGAAGGACGGCAAAGATGTTGCCGCGCCTGGTAAGCCAGTTACCGGGAAGAAGTCAAAGAATGGACCTAAGCCTGAGACTGAGTGCTTTTATTGCAAAGGGAAGGGTCACTGGAAGCGGAACTGCCCCAAATACTTAGCGGATAAGAAGGCCGGCAACACCAAAGGTATATTTGATATACATGTGATTGATGTGTACCTTACCAGTACTCGTAGTAACTCCTGGGTATTTGATACCGGTGCCGTTGCTCATATTTGTAACTCCCAGCAGGAGCTGCGGAATAAACGGAGACTGGCGAAGGACGAGGTGACGATGCGCGTCGGGAATGGTTCCAGAGTCGATGTGATCGCCGTCGGCACGCTGCCTCTACATTTACCTACGGGATTAGTTTTGAACCTTAATAATTGTTATTTAGTGCCAAGTTTGAGCATGAACATTGTATCTGGATCTCGTTTAATACGAGATGGCTACTCATTTAAGTCTGAGAATAATGGTTGTTCGATTTATATGAGAGATATGTTTTATGGTCATGCTCCGATGGTCAATGGTTTATTCTTAATGAATCTCGAGCGTAATATTACACATGTTCATAGTGTAGATGCCAAAAGATTTAAAGTTGATAACGATAGTCCCACATACTTGTGGCACTGCCGCCTTGGTCACATTGGTGTCAAGCGCATGAAGAAGCTCCATGACGATGGACTTTTAGAGTCTCTTGATTATGAATCGTTTGACACGTGCGAACCATGCCTCTTAGGTAAAATGACCAAGACTCCGTTCTCCGGAACAATGGAGCGAGCAACCAACTTGTTGGAAATCATACATACCGATGTGTGCGGTCCAATGAGCGTTGAGGCTCGCGGAGGATATCGTTATGTTCTCACCCTCACAGATGACTTGAGTAGATATGGGTATGTCTACTTAATGAAACACAAGTCTGAGACCTTTGAAAAGTTCAAGGAATTTCAGAATGAGGTGGAGAATCAACGTGACCGAAAGATAAAATTCTTACGATCAGATCGTGGAGGAGAATACTTAAGTCACGAATTTGGTACACACTTAAAGAAATGTGGAATCGTTTCACAGCTCACGCCGCCTGGAACACCTCAGCGAAACGGTGTGTCCGAACGTCGTAATCGCACTCTATTGGATATGGTGCGGTCCATGATGTCTCTTACCGATTTACCGCTATCATTTTGGGGATACGCTCTAGAGACAGCTACATTCACTTTAAATAGGGCACCGTCTAAATCCGTTGAGACGACACCGTATGAATTATGGTTTGGAAAGAAACCTAAGCTGTCGTTTCTAAAAGTTTGGGGATGCGAAGCTTATGTCAAGAAACTTCAACCTGAAAAGCTCGAACCCAGGTCGGAAAAATGCGTATTCATAGGATACCCTAAGGAAACTATAGGGTATACCTTCTACTTAAGATCCGAAGGCAAGATCTTTGTTGCCAAGAACGGATGCTTTCTGGAAAAAGAGTTTCTCTCGAAAGAAGTAAGTGGGAGGAAAGTAGAACTCGATGAAGTACTACCTCTTGAGCGGGATAGTGACGCAGCACAGGAAACCGTTCCTGTGATGCCCACACCAACTGAAGAGGAAAACCATGATAATGATCAAAGTACTTCGGATCAAGTTACTGCTGAACTTCGTAGGTCCACAAGGACACGTTCCGCACCAGAATGGTACGGCAACCCTGTCCTGGAAATCATGTTGTTAGACAACAATGAACCTTCGAACTATGAAGAAGCAATGACGGGCCCGGATTCCAACAAATGGCTTGAAGCCATGAAATCCGAGATAGAATCCATGTATGAAAACAAAGTATGGACTTTGACAGACTTGCCCGATGATCGGCGAGCGATAGAAAACAAATGGATCTTTAAAAAGAAGACGGACGCGCATGGTAATGTTACCATCTATAAAGCTCGACTTGTCGCTAAGGGTTATCGACAGGTTCAAGGGATTGACTACGACGAGACATTCTCTCCCGTAGCGAAGCTAAAGTCCGTCCGAATCATGTTAGCAATTGCCGCATACTATGATTATGAGATATGGCAGATGGACGTCAAAACAGCATTCCTTAACGGGCATCTTAAGGAAGAACTGTATATGATGCAGCCGGAAGGTTTTGTCGATCCTCAGAACGCTAACAAAGTATGCAAGCTCCAGCGATCCATTTATGGACTGGTGCAAGCATCTCGGAGTTGGAACATTCGCTTTGATGAGATGATCAAAGTGTTTGGATTTATGCAGACTTATGGAGAAGCCTGCGTTTACAAGAAAGTGAGTGGGAGCTCTGTAGCATTTCTCATATTATATGTAGATGACATACTCCTGATGGGAAATAATATAGAATTTCTGGACAGCATTAAGGCCTACTTGAATAAGTGTTTTTCAATGAAGGACCTTGGAGAAGCTGCTTATATATTAGGCATCAAAATCTATAGAGATAGATCGAGACGCCTCATAGGTCTTTCACAAAGTACATACCTTGATAAGATTTTGAAGAGATTCAGAATGGATCAGTCCAAGAAGGGGTTCTTGCCTATGTTACAAGGTATGAGACTGAGCTCAGCTCAGTCACCGACCACGGCAAAAGATAAAGAAGAGATGAGTGTCATCCCCTATGCTTCAGCCATAGGATCTATTATGTATGCCATGCTGTGTACCAGACCCGATGTAAACCTTGCCGTAAGTTTGGTAGCAAGATACCAAAGTAATCCCGGCAAGGAACACTGGACAGCGGTCAAGAATATCCTGAAGTACCTGAAAAGGACAAAGGACATGTTTCTCGTTTATGGAGGAGACGAAGAGCTCGTCGTAAAGGGTTACGTCGACGCTAGCTTCGACTCAGATCCGGATGACTCTAAGTCACAAACCGGATACGTGTATATGTTGAATGGTGGAGCAGTAAGCTGGTGTAGCTGCAAGCAGAGCGTCGTGGCGGGATCTACGTGTGAAGCGGAGTACATGGCAGCCTCGGAGGCAGCACATGAAGCGATTTGGGTGAAGGAGTTCATCACCGACCTAGGAGTCATACCCAATGCGTCGGGGCCAATCAAACTCTTGTGACAACACTGGAGCTATTGCCCTCGCAAAGGAGCCCAGGTTTCACAAGAAGACCAGGCACATCAAGCGTCGTTTCAACTCCATCCGTGAAAATGTTCAAGATGGAGACATAGAGATTTGCAAAGTGCACACGGATCTGAATGTCGCAGATCCGCTGACTAAACCTCTCTCGCGTGCAAAACATGATCAACACCAGAACTCTATGGGTGTTCGATTCATCACAATGTAACTAGATTGGTGACTCTAGTGCAAGTGGGAGACTGTTGGAAATATGCCCTAGAGGCAATAATAAAAGTATTATTATATTTCATTATTCATGATAATTGTCTTGTATTCATGCTATAACTGTATTATCCGGAAATCGTAATACACGTGTGAATACTTAGACCACACAATGTCCCTGGTAAGCCTCTAGTTGACCAGCTCGTTGTGATCAACAGATAGTCATGGTTTCCTGACTATGGACATTGGATGTCATTGATAACGGGATCACATCATTAGGAGAATGATGTGATGGACAAGACCCAATCCTAAGCATAGCATAAAAGATCGTGTAGTTCGTTTTGCTAGAGCTTTGCAAGTGTCAAGTATCTCTTCCTTCGACCATGAGATCGTGTAACTCCCGGATACCATAAGAGTGCCTTGGGTATACCAAATGTCACAACGTAACTGGGTGACTATAAAGGTGCATTACAGGTATCTCCGAAAGTAGCTGTTGGGTTGACACGGATCGAGACTGGGATTTGTCACTCCGTATGACGGAGAGGTATCTCTGGGCCCACTCGGTAATGCATCATCATATTGAGCTCAATGTGACCAAGGTGTTGGACACGGGATCATGCATTACGGTACGAGTAAAGTGACTTGCCGGTAACGAGACTGAACAAGGTATTGGGATACCGACGATCGAGTCTCGGGCAAGTAACGTACCGATTGACAAAGGGAATTGCATACAGGGTTTGATCGAATCCTCGACATAGTGGTTCATCCGATGACAACATTGAGGAGCATGTGGGAGCCATCATGGGTATCCAGATCCCGCTGATGGTTATTGACTGAGAGAGTCTCGGTCATGTCTGCATGTCTCCCGAACCCGTAGGGTCTACACACTTAAGGTTCAGTTACGCTAGGGTTATAGGGATATGTATATGCAGTAACCCGAATGTTGTTCGGAGTCCCGGATGAGATCCCGGACGTCACGAGGAGTTCCGGAATGGTCCGGAGGTAAAGATTTATATATGGGAAGTCCTGTTTCGGGCATCGGGACAAGTTTCGGGGTTATCGGTATTGTACCGGGACCACCGGAAGGGTCCCGGGGGTCCACCGGGTGGGTCCACCTGTCCCGGGGGGCCACATGGGCTGTGTGGGGGTGCGCCTTGGCCTAATGGGCCAAGGGCACCAGCCCCACATAGGCCCATGCGCCTAGGGTTCAAGGGGGGCAAGAGTCCTAGGAGGGTAAGGCACCTCCTAGGTGCCTTGGGGGGAGGGAAAACCCCCGTTGGCCGCCGCACCCCCTAGGAGATTTGATCTCCTAGGGCCGGCCACCCCCCCTTGGCACCCCTATATATAGTGGGGGGAGAGGAGGGACTTCATACCTGAACGCCCTGGCCTTTGGTTGCCTCCTTCTCCCTCCCCAACACCTCCTCCACCTCCATAGTGCTTAGCGAAGCTCTGCCGGAGTACTGCAGCTCCACCAACACCACGCCGTCGTGCTGCTGCTGGTGCCATCTCCCTCAACCTCTCCTCCCTTCCTTGCTGGATCAAGAAGGAGGAGACGTGGCTGTTCCGTACGTGTGTTGAACGCGGAGGTGCCGTCCGTTCGGCGCAGGTCATCGGTGATTTGGGTCACGTCGAGTACGACTACATCATCACCTTGCAAGCTTCCGCACGCGATCTACAAGTGGTATGTAGATGCAAACTCTCTCCCTAGACTCGTTGCTTAGATGAACTCATAGATGGATCTTGGTGAAACCGTAGGAAAAATTTTAATTTTCTGCAACGTTCCCCAACACCCCTGCCCCCGTATATAAAGGAGAAAGGGGGGAGAGGCGGCCGGCCAGGAGGAGGCGCGCCAGGGAGGAGTCCTACTCCTCCTTTCCTAGTTGGAGTAGGAGAAGGGGGAAGGAGGAGGGAGAGAGGAAGGAAAGGGGGGTGCCGCCCATCCTCCTTGTCCAATTCGGCCTAGAGGGAGAGGGGGGCGCGGCCTGCCCTGGACGCACCTCCTCTTCTCCACTAAGGCCCATCTTGGCCCATTAACCCCCCCCCCCCTGGGGGGGGGGTTCCGGTAACCCCCGGTACTCTGGTAAAATCCTGATTTCACCCGGAACACTTCCGATATCCAAATATAGGCTTCCAATATATCAATATTTATGTCTCGACCATTTTGAGACTCCTCATCATGTCTGTGATCACATCCGAGACTCCGAACTACCTTCGGTACATCAAAACACATAAACTCATAATATAACCGTCATCGAACTTTAAGCGTGCGGACCCTACGGGTTCGAGAACTATGTAGACATGACCGAGACATGTCTTCGGTCAATAACCAATAGCGGAACCTGGATGCTCATATTGGCTTCTACATATTCTACGAAGATCTTTATCGGTCAAACCGCATAACAGCATACGTTGTTCCCTTTGTCATCGGTATGTTACTTGCCCGAGATTCGATCGTCGGTATCTTAATACCTAGTTCAATCTCGTTACCGGCAAGTCTCTTTACTCGTTCTATAATACATCATCCCGCAACTAACTCATTAGTTGCAATGCTTGCAAGGCTTATAGTGATATGCATTACCGAGTGGGCCCAAAGATACCTCTCCGACAATCGGAGTGACAAATCCTAATCTCGAAATACGCCAACCCAACAAGTACCTTCGAAGACACCTGTAGAGCACCTTTATAATCACCCAGTTATGTTGTGACGTTTGGTAGCACACAAAGTGTTCCTCCGGTAAACGGGAGTTGCATAATCTCATAGTCATAGGAACATGTATAAGTCATGAAGAAAGTAATAGCAGAATACTAAACGATCGTGTGCTAAGCTAATGGAATGGGTAAAGTCAATCACATCATTCTCCTAATGATGTGATCCCATTAATAAAATGACAACTCATGTCAATGGTTAGGAAACATAACCATCTTTGATCAACGAGCTAGTCAAGTGGAGGCATACTAGTGACACTCTGTTTGTTTATGTATTCACGCGAGTATTATGTTTCCGGTTAATACAATTCTAACATGAATAATTAACATTTATCATGATATAAGGAAATAAATAATAACTTTATTATTGCCTCTAGGGTATATTTCCTTTAGATTTCCCATCCGGTAAAGTGCCGAAAACAATCTACGGATTGGATCGCCTCGAAACGCATGGTGGCAGAGGCAGAAAAATTCCTTGATAATTTTTCTATTTTTGGGGACAATATAAAGGCGAAAAAAGAAAGAGAAGGTTGAGAGGCAAGCCAGGGGCTCCATCTGGCCCACCTCATGGCCCAGGACCAGGCTGCATGGGCCCACTACATGGAGGCATGTGGGGCTCTGGCCGCCTCCGATGCTCCTGGCTTGGTCATGATGTGAAACTTCACCCTATATTTATTTCAATTTTTGGTCACTGAAATGGTATTCCGCAGAGTCCAATAACATGCAAAAAAACAACAACTAGCACTTGGCACTGGATTAATAGATTAGTCTGATAAACTGATATAAAGTTATACCAAAGTGATGCAATAATGATATAAAAGTGACATGAACATAGCAAAAATTATAGATACAGTTGAGACATATCAGATCATAACTTTGCATGACAAGATATGGGTAGGAGCAAATGTGGGGTTGCAAACCAAAATTATTCAGTCCTTGCATTCCACACCTCTGGGAGGACATTGTGGAACGCATAACACATACCGAAGGTTGAGGAAGTGTTTTAATTACAAAGTACTTAAACAAGATGTTTCCAACTTTTCCTAACAATGCACAATGTGCCAACAAGCCAAGCATGAAAATTGCAAATCCCTAGTCTGTTGCAACCTTTGAAAAATCCTAAGGGTGCTTGGTAGGATATTACCATAGATTTTGTCGTGGGCTTAGCAAGATCACATGGCTTAATGCAATATTTGTGGTGGTGGATAGGTATAGTAAATATGCTCATTTCATGCCTTTGAAACATCTCTTCACTTCTTCTCAAATGGATAAGGTTTTCGTGGATAATGTAGTTAAGTTGCATGGCATTCGCTTGAGCATTGTGTTAGATAAGGACAAAATCTTTACAAGGTCATTTTGGAAAGGTCTGTTTCAAACACTATGGTCTAAATTGTAACTAAGTTCAACTTACCATCCACAAACTAATGGCCATATAGAGTGTGTAAAGTGTAAACCAATGCCTTGAGAAGTACTTGAGAACACAGGAAACCCCTACAAACTAGGTGACATGGCTCCCACTTGTAGAGTTCTGATATAACACCACCTTCTGCAGCTCTATTGGGTGTTCTCCTCTACAAAACTGAGCCCACTTATGGTATGCTTCCTGATTTTGTCCTCTGAGTGCAATCCTGATGTGGTTCAAACACTGGAAGAGAGACAACTTCATAATGACGTGCTCAAAGTTTAGTTAGCCAAGGCTCAACTTCGCAAGAAATACATGGTTGATACTAAACATAGTAACATGGAGTTCTCACCCGGTGATAAGGTATACTTAAAAACTTCCACTGTATGTCTAAAATTCTTTGGTCAATAGCAAGTACTCCAAGCATTCTTACATGCTCTTTGGGCCATATAGCATACATGAAAGAATTGGGTCAGTAGCCTATTGTATACAGTTGCCTGAAGGGAGTCAAGTACACCCCGTATTTTATGTCTCGCAACTCAAACCACATGTTCCTAATTACACTTCGAACTACACCTCTCTGCCAAATCCCTTGGAGTTAGATAGCACTGAAGTGGGGCCTGCAACAATCTTAGATCGTCGCTTGGTGAAGAAAGGCAATGTCGCATACCTTCAAGTGCTCACCCAGTGGAGTTCGTTGTTGAATACGATGGCAACATGGGAAAATTGTAAAGTGATCCGCAAATGATTTCTAGAAGCTCTAGTCTAAGGACGGGGTGGCAGTGTCACGGCTACGCCTGATGACACTGTGGCTGGTGAAGAACACATAGAAGACTAAGAGCATGGAAAATCAGAACTGAGGAGTTTGCATGTCGGATTGTGTGTGAGTTGTACTACAAGTGGACCCCGTTGTGAGGTGTCGTCATAAGCCTGTCATGTTCTTTTTGGGGATTAAGAAATGAAAAACTAATTCTCATCTTCCTCCTCATGCTCTCACTTGCTCCCTCTTCCCAAGCCCACTTCTCTGCTCTGATTTGCTTCTCCTGCCACTAGGTTTATCTCTTCTTTGTTGGGGCATAACACGCATGGCCTCAACAATACACGATCTTATACACTACGGAATGATACAATAGCTAAAACAAGTTCTACCTCTGTACCCAAAAGTGATATTGTGATCTTGAGCTCACATGAGCTCAGATGAACGGTAAATTCCAAAAATATAGTAAAAAATCAAAATATTCTGATCTTTTTCTGGCAAGAAACATTGATATTTTCTCCACTCACGTGCAAATTTTCGCCATGGAATCACATTCGTGGAGGCATGGGCAAAAAAGAAAAAATCATTGTTCCAAAATGCTTCCAAACACAGTCTTTTTGGAGCATTGTTTTTCCCCACACCTCCACAAATGTGATCTTGTCATGAAAATTTGCATGCGTGTGGAAAAAAACATCAATGTTTCTTAACAAAAAGTTCAGATTTTTTTTATCTTTTACTTTTTTTGGAATTTACTATTCATCCAAGCTCATGTGAGCTCGAGCTCACATAATCCATGTTCGTATGTACTTAATATAAGAAGTTTTTGCGGTTCAAATTGAATTACAAAAACATCTTATATGAAGGATCAGAGGTAGTATCATTTACTCCCTCCGTTCCTAAATATTTGTCTTTTTAGAGATTTCAAATGAACTACCACATACGGATGTATATAGACATATTTTAGAGTATAGATTCACTCATTTTGCTTCGTATGTTGTCACTTGTTGAAATCTCTAGAAAGATAAATATTTAGGAACAAAGGGAGTAGTATCTTCATCTCTTGAAGCAGGGTAACATATGGTGACCCATCTGGAACCTTGCTCTAGTGTTTTTTTTCGAGTGAACTCTCTCTGATCTAATGTTTTGGACAAGAAGAGCATACGATTTATATGATCAGGTTCACGACAAGATAAATTGCATTCGGCGCTGCATGTATTTCTTCAGTAAAGGCTTTGTTAATGTGTTCCTTTCTTTCAGCCTTCGCGGCGACACGCCTCGTGTTTAGTCAGGGACTATGCCACCCAAGCCACCGTGATTATTTGCTCTGACAAAGCCTCGTCATACTCAGCCATCTTGAGCTACGTCGCTGGGCTCATCGAGTTAAGAACTTCATTGTACTGTTTTCTTGGAGGGGAAAACTTCGTTGTACTAAGTAGGACAGTCTGTTAGATAGTTAGATAGAGTTATGTGCGTGTATCTTTCAAACTCCTCTATCTCTTCTTCTGTCCGACTCTTCCTCTCGATGTAATCTTCTCCCCCCCTCGTGTACGACTTTTGGAGGAATCCTAGCGATCTCCCAAACTTGTATGCCACGGCAACTATTCAATATATACAGCGGCCCGAGACCAAAGGGTTCAACGCTTCTCCAATCTTTACATGGTCATCAGAGCCAATCCTCACGCATCTAGCTAATCGAGAGAAAGCCGTCGAGCCCGAGAGGAAATCAATCTAGCGCGGCAGGAAAGAACCTATGGCAGGCACCGCCGCTTCCACCGCCGCTTTCACCACCACTGCCACCGCTGCGTCCACTACCTCCGCTCTCGTCGCGTCCACCATGAGTTCGCTAACCACCCAATTCGCTGGTTCATCTTCGTACACCTTCAGCAGTGCCGCTAGCTCCCTCGGGCCACCTTCGTCAGAGAAACTAACGAGGTCCAACTTCCTGCTTTGGAAGGCCATTGTGCTGCCTCAAATCAAAGGGGCGCAGATGGAACATCACCTGGACGCCACAAGCCTGGCGCCACCTGCCACCATCACCATCACAAAGGATGGGAAGGAAGAGCAGGTTCTAAACTATGCTCGGACGATCTGGTACGCCCAACAGCAACATGTACAAGGGTATCTTATGGGATCTCCGTCATGTGAGGTTCTTGCGCAGGTCGTAACTCTCCAGACGTCGGCCGAAGTGTGGAGCGCCATCCACGCCTTATTCGCTGCGCAGACACAGTCGTAGCTAGTCAACACCCGCATCGCGCTTGCAAATCTTCAGAAGGGAAACATGGGCATGCCCGAGTATCTCGCTAAGATCAAGGCTGTGATGGACGAGATGGCCCGCACAAGGACTGCTCTACCTGACGGAGAGATTGTTTCCTTTGAGCTGAAGGGTCTGGACATCGAATACAACTCGGTTGTCTCGGCCCTCGCCGCCCGCGTCAAGCCTGTCACCGTCACCGAGCTCTATAACCAGTTGCTTAGCATTGAAGCTCGCATGAGTCTGCTGCAAGGAAATAATCTTCGTCAATCTTCAGCAAATGCTCTGACTCGTGGCTGCGGCAATGGTGGTCGAGGTCGTGGTCACCAAGGTCAGCAAGGGCGTGGCTGTGGGAGCAGCAACAATGGTGGGTGTGGGCGCGCCAACAACAATGGCTCACGCCCCTCCAACAACAATGGTGGTCAGCCACGACCAAGGTGTCAGCTTTGCAAGAAACCCGGACATGAGGTTCTTGACTGTTGGCATAGATACGATGAGAACTATGTACCAGAAGAATGCCATGTTTTGGCTGCACTAAGGGAACAAGAAGGAGAGACCGTTTGGTATGCTAATTCTGGAGCAACCAATCACATTACTAGTGAGCTTGAGAAACTCGCAACTCGTGAACGCTACTACGCCAATGATCAAGTGAACACTGCTGCAAACGGTGGAGGTATGGATATACATCATATTGGTCAAGCTTTCATTAATTCCCCTACTTCTAAACGTGATCTTATTCTAAAAGATGTGCTTCATGTCCCACAAGCTAATAAAAAACTTGCTTCCATGTCTCGTTTAACATATGATAACGATGTCTTCTTTGAGACTCATCCTGAATATTTTCTCATTAAGGATCGAGCAACGAGGGAGCTCCTCCATCACGGTAGATGCATTGGAGGTCTCTACCCCATCACATCCAGAGCCTTTAGTCGAAAGCGTCGTCGTCAAGTTCACTCTGTCGTCAAGCCTTCTTTAGCAAGGTGGCATCAAAGATTAGGTCATCCTTCGTCTACTATAGTTGAGCAAGCACTACAAAAAAATACACTTCCGTGATAATACATGTCTGTCACAGTAGGTCACATTTTTTGTCATGCATGTACATCCATGACGATTTTATGACAGAATCAAGATAGTCATACCTGTGCTGTCGTAGAAGTGTTCCATGACATTACCAAAATTATCATCACGGAAGTGTGCACTTCCATGATGATAAATCACGCGTCACAGAATTGCTTTTGTCAAGGGTGACCGACACGTGGCATAAACCATAACGGAATGCCGTTAAGCTATCGGGTCGGGTTTTGGATCCGATAACCCGTTAACAGCCCCGACCAATGGGGATTTTCCACGTGTAAAATCATCATTGGCTGGAGGAAACATGTGTCGGCTCATCGTTGGGACAGATGTCATCCACTCATTGGACAGAAGGCGCCTATGATACGTCGACACGTGGCACGACCCAACAGAGGCCCATTCCTGTGAAAAGGCCGGCCTATTTGACTTGGTCAAAAGGTGGCGGGCCAGCCCATGGAAAGCCTGTTAACGGCCTGTTCGCATATAGCCCATTTACAGCCCGCTAACCGAAGGCCCGTTACGCCCTATCCGAATTAGGCCCAGTAGCGTCATCTGGGCCATCCAATATGATTCCAGCCCGTTTTCACTTCTGGCCCATGTATGGCACATGACGTCTTTCGGCCCATATGAGGCCCTATGTAACTCTTGGCCTATTAACGGCCCGTGGTGAAACTGGCCCGTAATGAACAGTGTATCACTTTACACCCATTAACGACCCATGGTGAAACTGGCCCGTAATGAACAGTGTATCACTTTATACCCATTAACGGCCCGTTATTCCGTTGGGCCGTTTCCATCCCATGTTATGTTTCGGCCTTCTCAGAGCCCATTTATTCTTGGGCTCATTTCCAGCATTCATTTACTTACGGCCCGTTACTGTCATTTTCTGCTTGTGGGCCAAATTCAGCCCGTGGTTACAGTCGGCCCGTTTGTGGTCCATTAATACGTTGGGCCGTTTTCACAGCGTCATCAAATACGGCCTATGTCGGGTGGTAGGTGCGACATATGCCAACGGGTGGCTTATCATTGTGGGAGCCAGTAAAACGTCGCCGGTGCCTGGAAGCGGGATGAGGCGAAGACATGCACGCCGGCGAATCTTACCCAGCTTCGGGGCTCTCCATGGAGATAACACCCCTACTGCTGCTCTGCGGGGTCTCCGCATGATCACTAGATGAACAAGTAGCTACACGATGCTCCTTGAGCTGTTTGGCGAGAGGAGGAAGAAGGGCACGGCTCGCTCTCTTCTCCTCCCTATATGGTGTCTAAATCTAGCAGGGATCAACCCTTTGCATGGGTGTCCCGGGGGGTTTATATAGGCCTACCCCCGGGGGTACAATGGTAATCCGGCTGGGCGCGGGGCCCAGCCGTTTGTGTCTACACTCGCCGGCTTCTGCGCCGGCTGGTGGGGCCCGCCGGCTGGTGGGTCCCGCCGGCTGCCGGTTCCTTGGTCGACAGGCAGGCCCCACTGTCCAGGGTCTTATCGGTGGCTGGTTACTGTTGCCTCGACCTGGTGACGAGGGCTTCGCTGGGGTGAGCGTGGCTACAGCGCCGCCGCCCGGCGGGCGATCGCTGTAGCCTCACCGCGTCTTATCTCCTTAATGGGGCGTCTCCTTCGAGGGAGGTGGCAAGCCGGATGTGGGGAGCCGGCTCTGTCTTGGGCCGACTGGGGGAGGCCTGGCCGCCTTCGGGTGTCTCTCTGCCCGAAGGGGCCCACCGCCCGTGGGCCGTGCTGGCAGCCCGTCGTGGATGACATCAGGGTCAACATGGCAATAGTGCCGCGCCGGACGGGTCATAGCCACCCGTACGGCGCACTGTGCCAGGCATGCACCGGGATTCGGGGGTGGCAGGCTTTACGGTAGCCACGCCCCGTCACATCGCCGTTACGTGGATGCAGACTTCGAGGGTACGATCTTGACCGCTTTGTGGGAGCCGGCCTCTTGGAGTCGGCCTTCTCGCGGCCGGCTTCTTGGAGCCGGCCCTCCCACGGCTTTCTCCATGAGGGCTAAAGTCGGGCCGCCCTCCGATAGTCGACCCGGGAGACAGCCAGCAAGGGGAAGGCGGCCCCACGTCTTGGATTCTTGAGGGCCGGATCGGCTCGTAATTTTTTAGAAGAGCCAGGGGGTGCCAGCTAGGCTACCCGTGGTCATTTACTCCGACAGTAGTCCCCGAAGCTGATCGAGTTTCGAGGCTGACAAAGGGACGGGAAGCTCGGTCAGCTTCCTATCCTGAGGGGCCGACTTCGCTTGTGGGCGCCGTCTTCGGAAAGCCCCGTTTCTCATAGGCGGGAATGTGGGACGGCCTGCGAGCTGACCGCACGCCATCCCGCGGGCCACGTGGCAAGGAAATCCTGCCAGCGCTCGCACGCGATGGGACGCCGCCGCAGTCCCGGGCCCACCACTCCTAGGCCTCGACCCGAGCACGGATCTTCTGCGGCCCACGTGGACCGCTCGCCTTCCCACGACGGTTTTATTACGCCATCAGGGCGCAATAATCGCGGGACGTGGGGGAGTGGGCGCAGTTGATCCCCACGTTCCCCCACGCCACGCCTCCTCGGCTCCGCCGCGCGGGTCTATAAGTAGGAGGAGGAGGGGGAGCGGCAGAGGCTCGCACGCTCTCCCTCGCTCCGCCCCTTCTCGCCTTCCTTCTTCTTCTTCCCTTCACCGCCGCAGCAACTTATTGCCGCGTCGTTCCGCCGTCGGACCTCTCGGTTCCTTTGGTCCTGCCGTAGCGGGGTCGTGCGCGTCTCCGCCGTCGCTTCGTCTTGCTCCCCGCCGCATCGCTACCATGGCGCTGTCGAGCTCGTGGGATGGCTCCAACGTCCACGAGGACCACGTCGAGTTCCTCTGCCGGACGCGGCGCCTGCCGGGCGAGAACTTCGTGCGGGTTCGTCAGGCGCCGGCGAGGGAGATTTCGCCGGCACCGGAGGAGGGCGAGCGGGTGATCTTCCGCTCGCACTGCCTGCGCGGCTTTGGCCTCCCGGTGAGCGGATTCCTTCGAGCTTTCCTTGAATTCTACCACCTCCAGCCGCATCACCTCACGCCCAACGCGGTGATGCTGCTGTCGGCTTTCGTCACCTTGTGCGAGGGCTTTCTTGGGGTTCTCCCCACTCTCGAGCTCTGGGGGGAATTCTTCCAGAGCAAGCTCGGCACCGTCGTTGCGGGCGTGCCCACCCCCTGCGGAGCCTTCATTGCCATGAGGCGGACGGGCGAGAATAATCCATTCCCGCCCATCCCGCTGATCCAGTCGGTGAAGCTCTGGCAGAAATCCTACTTTTACGTGAAGAACGTCGCTCAGCAAGGCGACTATGTCAACCTGCCGGCTTACGTAGCCAGCCCACCGGCTGGGAGGCAACCCTCATGGAGCTACCGGGCCAGGTCGTTGTCTCAGGCCGGGAACGCAGCCGTCTCCCGGCTCCGGGTGATGATCCAGTTGGAGGGCCTGACCGGAGCCGACTTGGTGGCCGCCTTCGTGGAGCGCCGAGTACTTCCGCTCCAAGGCCGGCCTCACATGATTTGCCAGATGAGCAGCCGCTTCGACCCGTGCCGGCTGAGCACCAGGGAGATGCCTCATGCAGAGGTGTCTTACATGGTGAACTACATCTCCAACTGCAAGCTCGCCGAGGATTGGTGATACGGCAACGGGCCGTATTCTCGCGCCAACCCTCCGCCTGCCGTAAGTTTTTCTTCTTTTCTTCCTTTTTGTAGCCGGCCTCATGATAGCCGACCTCTGATCAGTTGGTTTGCCCTTAGCAGAACCCTCTTCTTCCGCCGACAGCCGGGGCCGCAGGGGTAGAGCGCCAGCTCCTCCCCGACCGCAAAGTGGGCGACACCGACGATCCGGACCTGGGAGCGGCCGCCATGGAAGACGCCATCATGGGGGAAGGCGACGAGGCAGGAGGCGCGGGGCCCGAAGCCGGCTTCGAGGACTGGCCGGACAATGACGAGGTCGAAGCCGCCCTGCACCGCCAGCCGGCGCTTGATCATCAAGGCGCGGGCCCGTCTGCCGCGCCGGCTGCCCGTGGCGGCGCGCAGAAGCGCCGGGCCGCATCGACCTTCTTCGGCAGCCGGCCGAAGAAATCCATGGCTTCCACGGCGGCGACCAAGCGGGATGAGGCGGCTGTGAAGGCGGCCCGCTTCCGCAAGGCGGTGAAACAGCCGCAGGCGATCTCGGCGTAAGTCGTCGAACGTCTTGTACATATATATTTTTTGTGTTGTCCTCTTCGATTGAAGCTCTTCTAAACCTTTCTTTGCTCGTCGGGCAGGGCACCGCTTTCCCTTGAGCGAGGTCCTGGCGGCTCCGTAGTCGGGCCGACTGGAGGGTCCTCAGGCTCCTGTCGCGTGGATCCCTGAGCCGACCTTAGGGAAGCCACGGAGCGGAACGCACGGGAGGCACGGGAGGAGCGAGAGGCGGCGGAGCGAAGGACCGCCCAGGCGGTGAAGGAGCAGGCCGATGCGGCGGCCAAGGCCCGGGCAGAGGCGGCAACCGCGGAGATGGAGGCGGAGGCCTCGCACAACCAGCCTCCGCTGCTCATCGTTCCCCTCCGCGCCGTGGCCCCCGACATCCCCGTGCCCCCGTCGAAGGAGGTTGACCAAGACCCGCCGGTGATGGAGAGGAGGGAGGACCACGTGATCTTCATGGAGGGGGTGCCGCAGACGGCGCCGACTGGAGAGGGCCAGAGCGGCCAATCAGCCGCGGCGCTAGAGCAGCCGGCCGGGGGCGAGCCGGAGGTAGGGGCCGGCATCGAGGTGCAGCTGGCATTGCGCCGGCACGCAGGGGGAGGCACCTCCGTGCCGGAGCCGCACCAAGCTGCGGGCGCCAGCCAGACAGCGGAGGCCCTGGAGGCGGCCAGCGTCAGCACGTCTGAGTGGACTCCAAGCGGGGGGACGGGCGAGCTGAATGCGGCGGCCCAGGAGGTCCGGAACCGGCTTCAAGCCCAAGCCGCCTCGCTGCAGCGATACACCCAAGAGTTCCTCGCGATGCGGGCCGTCATCCGGGGGAGTCTTCTGGCCTTGGTTATTTTTCTCTTTTGATTTCTTCCGTGGGGGCGCGTCAGCGCACCCACTGGGTGTAGTCCCCGAGTTCCGAGTCGGTTGCTGCGCAGGCGGCTTGGAACTTACTAGGTCCTGACAACTAACTTATCCTCGCCTCCTGTATAATCTTCCAGGAGTATCATAACCTCCGTGTTGCCGCCTTTAACTCCCAGGCTCAGGAGCTGGGCTGGAGAACCGAGGACCTGACCAGCAGCCGGAGTGCGTGCTTTGTTTCGTTCATCTCCTGTGGGGGCGCGTCAGCGCACCCACTGGGTGTAGTCCCCGAGATTCGGGCCGACTGCTGAGCAGTCGGGTCGGATCTTCCTTGACGACTTCTTCCTTATTGATTTTCCTTTGTCTTCATGCTTGCAGGAGCCAATGCCGACTTGAGGGGGCAGCTCAGCGGGGCCCAGGCCGCCCTTCGCGTCAAGGAAGCCGAGTACAACGCCTTGGTCCTGGAGCGTGACCGCCTGGCCAAGAAGTTGGCCGACCAGGAGGAGAGCCACAAGGCGGCCCTGAAGAAGGCGCAGGACAGCGAGGACGCCCTGAAGGCCGAGTTTGAGACCGAAGCGGCGGGCTGGGCTGAGGCAAAACAAGCGCTGAGCGAGGGCTTCGGTCGTATCGAGGATCTGATCAATGGTAAGCCGCCTTCCTCACTCCTTGCTTGCCCCTTGCCCCTGATTTGTGTTCTGACTTGAGCTGCTTTTTTTCTCTGTGCAGACTACTTTCCCGGCTACTCCGTCTTCGCCACGCAAACCATCGAGGCCCACCGCGAGGCGCGCCGGCAGGCGGGAGCTGAAATCGCGCCGGACGTGAGCCGGACGCTTGAGGAGCAACTCCTGGCGGTCCAAGCCCGGCTGCAGCCGGCTCATCGTATGCTCCGCCACCTCCAGCGCGCCGGGGCACAGGTGTTGGCCGCCCTCTGGCCAGGCGAGATGATTCCCCGCACCCCGAGTCGGACTGCCGACTGGCTAGAGGTTGCGGTTGGCCGCTTCGAGGCCTGAAAGGCATCAGCAGCCCGGCTTGGAGCTGGGCGGGCGCTGGAGTTCGTCCGAGCCTGGTATCCGGGGCTGAACCTGGACCAGCTGCGCACCTGGCGGCTGGAGGCCGACGAGGAGATGGAGGAGGTGCGGCCGGCTATCGCTTAGCGTGCCTCGACGATCGCCGAGTGTACCGACATCAGCGTCTTCGCTCCTGAAATAAATGACAACGGCGTTGCCCAGCCGACGGAGTGGTTCAGGCTAGACCCGGCGGCAGGTGAGGACTCGGCAGAGGAGATCGCCTCCAGCGATGAAGGCAAAGACGACGAAGGAGAGGAAGGCGAAGACGTTGAGCCGGCCGGTGAAGCGGCTAGCCAGCCTCAGCCTGACCGTGCCTCCAGCAACGAGGGGCGTGCTAGTGCGCCCTCTGTGGGAGGCGGTGATCATGCCGAGGTTCGCCAGGCACTGCCATCTCCACCGACCTGCCCGACTCGCCAGTCGCTCCCTTGGCTTAATCTGCCGTCCTTGCTTTTCTTGCTTGTTACCTTTTGAACAATTTTATTAAACTTGCGCAGTTCCACCCATTGGGGTTGTATTCGAACTATGTTGAATGCTGGCCTTTTGAAGGTCTTTTATGTAAATATGATTGTGTGCGTGTTTGGTTTCCATTCGTGTATGCTTTTTATCCTTAGGCTATTTCCTTTGCCGCCTTCCCCTTTTGGGAAGGCAAGTACTCGAGCTTTCTTAGATTGAAGCGAGGTGAATGGAAGCCGGCCGGCCGGCTACTCTGGTAGTCGGTCAGTGGTGGGAGAAAAACCGGCTTTTGTTATATTAGTCTGTTAGTCCCTAGCCGTTTTTCGTGTGGGCGTCCTTTCCTGACTTTAACTCTTGCCAGCCGGATAGCCGGTTCTTCGATCTACGACTTTTGGCAAGAGAAGGCTTGGGAGCCGGCACACTACTTGTCTGACCGCGGGTAGGACTTCTAATATAACTCCAGGCGGCCAGTCCCCGGGCCGACTAGTCGAACCCGGTGCCGGACGGAAAAAGTGAATGTAATGACAAGGTCATAAGCATGATACTCTTCATTCATAGATAAAAGATGGCAGTCCCCGAGCTCTCCTCGGGGGGCCTATTGTCTCGTACTTAGTACAAAAGTTAGCGTGATACATACTGCATTTCAACTGTAAAATCTTCGGAGGAGGTTGGCGTTCCATGGTCGTTCCGACTCCTTGCCGGAGTCATCTCTCTTTCATGCCTTCGGCTTCTGCGCGTCGATCAGGTAGTAGGAGTCGTTGCCTAAAGCTCTGCTGATGACGAAGGGGCCCTCCCAAGGGGCCAAGAGCTTGTGCTGGCCGGCTATTCGCTGGATCAACCGGAGCACAAGATCGCCCTCTTGGAAGGATCTTGGCTTGACCTTCCGGCTGTGGTAGCGGCGCAGGCCTTGCTGATAGATGGCGGACCGGCTGAGGGCTAACAGCCGGCCTTCTTCCAGCAGGTCGACGCCGTCTTCTCGTGCTTCCTTGGCCTCCGCCTCCGTGTACATGGTTACCCGAGGCGAGTCAAACTCGGTGTCAGTTGGGATGACCGCCTCGGCACCATACACGAGGAAGAAAGGAGTGAAGCCGGTTGACTTGTTTGGGGTAGTGCGCAGACTCCAGAGGACGGCCGGCAGTTCATCGAGCCAACAGCCGGCCGAACGCTCCAGTGGTATGACCAGTCAGGGCTTGATGCCGGGAAGGATGAGGCCGTTGGCTCGCTCGACCTGGCCGTTTGACTGCGGGTGGGCAACGGACGCTAAGTCCAACCGGATGCCCTGCGTCGCGCAGAAATGTGCCAAGGCTCCCTTGGCGAAATTCGTGCCATTGTCGGTGATGATGTTGTGTGGAACGCCGTACCGAGTTGTTATATCTGTGATAAATGTCACGACAGTCGGCCCATTCAGCTTCTTGATCGGCTTTGCCTCAATCCATTTGGTGAATTTGTCCACAGCGACAAGCAGATGTGTCATGCCGCCGCACACCGTCTTGAATGGGCCCACCATGTCCAGTCCCCAAACGGCGAAGGGCCAAGTGAGGGGAATGGTCTTGAGTGCTAAAGCCGGCATCTATTGCTTGGAGCTGAAGAGTTGGCACCCTTTGCAATGTTTAACTAACTTCTTGGCGTCATCCAAAGCAGTCGGCCAAAAGAAACCATGGCAGAAAACTTTGGCGACGAGTGATCTTGAGGTGGCATGGTGGACGCATTCTCCTTGGTGGATGTCTCTAAGGATTGCCATAACATAGGATCCGGCGAATGCCGAGCTCTTTGGCAAGCCGGAGCCCGTGTATGAGCGCCTCGTACTCGGCCACGTTGTTGGAGGCGGCAAAGTGAATTTGCAGCGTGTATCTGAGCTTGTCGCCTTTGGGAGAGGTGAGGATGACGCCGGATCCCAAGCCGGTGCGCATCTTGGACCCATCGAAGTGCATGCGCCAATGAGTGGAGTCGGGAGCTGGCGGTAGGTACTGGGTCTCGGCCCAGTCGACGAGGAAGTCGGCCAATGCTTGGGACTTGATGGCGGTGCGAGGCTGGTAGAAGATCGTGTAGGGGGGCAGCTCGATGGTCCATTTCGCCACCCGGCCGGATGCATCCCGGCTGCCTATGATCTCGGCCAGCGGGGTGGTGCATACAACCGTGATGGGATGCTCTTGGAAGTAGGGCTTCAGCTTCTTGGCGGCGAAGTACACGCCGTAGCACATCTTCTGGTAATGCGGGTAGTTCTGCTTCGAGGTAGACAGCACCTCGCTCAAATAGTACACCGGCCTCTGGACCGGCTGGGCTCGGCCCTCTTCTGGGCATTGGACTACGATGACGGTGCTGACCACCCGACTGGTTGCAGCAATGTAGAGGAGCATGGGCTCTTTCTCAGTCGGTGCCGCCAGGACAGGCGGCGTGGCAGCATCTTCTTCAGCTCGTGAAAAGCTTGGTCGGCTTGGTCATTCCACTCGAAGTGAGTGGTCTTCTTCATGAGGCGGTAGAGGGGGAGAGCTTTCTCTCCGAGCCGGCTAATGAAGCGATTCAGGGAGGCCAAGCATCCGGTGAATTTCTGGACGTCTCGAAGTTTGGTGGGAATTGCCATTCTCTCAATGGCCTTGATCTTTACCGGGTTGCATTCGATGCCGCGTTCGGAGACCAGGAAGCCTAGGAGCTGGCCGGCTAGCACTCCGAACACGCATTTCTCGGGGTTGAGCTTGATTTGGAACTGGCGTAGGTTCTCAAATGTTTCCTTGAGGTCTTCCAGCAAGGTGCCGCGCTTCTCCGTCTTCACCACAATGTCGTCTACGTAGACGTGGGCATTTCTGCTGAGCTGCTTGAGGAGGCACTTCTGCTTGCAACACTGAAAAGTGGCACCGACATTTCTTAAGCCGAATGTCATAGTCAGGGAGCAGAAGGCTCCGAATGGCGTGATGAAGGCGGTCTTCAGGCGGTCTGCCGGATCTAACTTTATCTGGTGGTATCCTGAGTAAGCATCCAAGAAACTCAATAGCTCGCATCCGGCCGTGGACTCTATCACTTGATCAATCCTCGGCAGGGCAAAGGGATCTTTGGGGCAGGCCTTGTTGAGGCTCGTGTAGTCTATGCACATGCGCCACTTGTTGTTCTTCTTTAGCACGAGGACCGGGTTGGCGAGCCACTCTGGAAAGAAAACTTCCATAATGAAGCCGGCTGCCAGAAGCCAGGCTATCTCCTCTCCCACAATCCTTTTTTTCTCCTCCGACAGTCGGCGGAGGGGTTGTTTGACTGGTTTTGCGTCTTCTCGGACGTGTAACTTGTGCTCGGCGAATTCCTTCGGAACACCCGGCATGTCCTTGGGGGACCATGCAAAGATGTCCCGATTCTCACGGAGGAAATCGGCGAGCTCGCCTTCCTATTTGCTGTTTAGGTTTGCCCCGATGACGGCAAACCTCTCTGGGTGCTCGGGGTCAAGAGGTATCTTCTTCGTCTCCTTGGACGGCTGGAAAGATCCTTGGGCATCATACTCCTTGGGATCGGGGGACAAGGCCGACTGTTTGTCGGCCATGGCCACGACTCGGTCCAACATCTTCTTTTCTTCGGCAATCACAAGGGACTCGGCCAGCCGGCTGCTGGCTGCTGCACACTCGGAAGATTTCTTGTAATCGCCGGCTATGGTGATGATGCCTTTGGTGCTCGGCATCTTCATCTTGAGGTAAGCATAGTGGGGAACAACCATGAACCTGGCCAAGGCAAGTCGGCCAAGCAATGCATGGTAGGGGCTCTCCAGGTCCACCACCTCAAACCAGATCGCTTCCCGGCGGAAATGCTCCTTGTCCCCAAAGAGTACATCAATCTTGATCTTGCCAATGGGGCGCAGGACAGGCCGGGTACGATGCCATGGAACACAGTCCGAGTAGGCATGAGTTGCTTCGTCTTGACGTTCAGCTTCTCCAGGGTGTCACGGTACAGGATGTTGATGCTGCTCCCGCCGTCGATCAGCACGCGGGAGAAACGGGCGGCGCGTCTGTCCGTTGCAAGGGTGGCATCCAGAACCAATGCATAAGAGCCGGGAGATGGCATCACCTCTGGGTGGTCGGCCCGGCTCCAGCTGATAGGTTTTTTTGACCAGTGCATGTGCTCGGCAGGGTTGGCAGCGACCATGCTGACCTCCTAGTGCTCTCGGCGTCTGCCGCGCCGGCCTTCGGGCTGGCTTGTAAAGACGACATAGGCGGCATGCTCGTCGGGGAACTCATTGTGCATGGCTCCGACTGCAGGCCGAGCGCTCGGCGGCTGCGGAGCCGGAGGCGGCGGGCCGGCAGGCGGAGGCGGTGCGAGCCCTTCGCCTTTGGAGATTCGGGTGAGCCAGTGGCACTTCCGGGTCATGTGGTTGGACGGCTTCACGCCGCTGTGGAACTTGCATGGGGCATCGAGAGTTTGCTCGTAGGAGAAAGCCGGCTGCCAAGCCGGCCTGCCGCCCTTGGGTTTCTTGGGTGCGGGCCGCCCTTCGGGCCGCTCGTCTTCGACTGTGGCCACCTGCCGACTGGCGGAAGGCGGCATGGGGCCCTTGCGCTTGTGGTCATTCTGGTGTGGGCGTCGGCCGGAGTCCCCAGCCGGCGTCTTGGGCGCCGGGTTGAGTACCTTCCCAGACGCGTCTACCCTGAGTTCGGTCTTCATTGAGGAGTCGGCGGTGGCGTACTTGTCTGCTATGTCCAGAAGCTCGTCGAGGGTAGTCGGCTCGTCGAAGAGAAGCTTGTGCTTGAGGAGGGTGCCTTCTCGGCACCCGGCAGTGAAGTATTCTATGGCTTGCACCTCGTGCATCCCTTTGCAAGAGTTGCGGAGCTCGGCCCAACGCGTGAGGTAGTCGCGAGTGGACTCGGCGGGGCCTTGTACACACAAGGAGAGCTGTCTGGGCTTGGGAGCCCGCTTGTAGGTGATGGTGAAGTTGCGGACGAAGGCTTCTGTGAAGTCTAGCCAGCTGTTGATGCTGTAGGGCTTGAGGCTGTTGAGCCAGGTCCGCGCCGTGCCTTGCAGCATGAGGGGCACGTACTTCACGGCAACGCGCCTGTTACCGTTTGCTATGCTAACCGCCATGGAGTAGTCAATCAACCAATCTTCCGGCTTCACGGAGCCGTTGTACTTGGGCGTGTCTCTTGGAAGCAAGAACCCTTTGGGGAAGGGCTCGTCGCGGATGCGGGGGCCGAAGCAAGGCGGGCCGACATCATCTTCTTCTTCCAGCGCCAGGGATCGCGCTAGACGGTCAATCCGATGGCGGGCGTCGTTCTGGCCGACTCCTTCGTGGCGACCTAGTCGGCCGCTGAGAGTCGGATGCGCAACAGGCGGTGGAGTGGGATATCTCTCCCCACGGGGCCGAGGCTGAGGCGGGTTGCCCCGCCACTCCACGGCCCGGGGGTGGCCTTCCGCGTCTCGCTCGATGGAGATTCGGGTTCGGCTTCGGCTGGCAGCCGGCTCTTTCTCGTGCCGCGTGCGGGTTTTACCCGTAGTCGGCGTCCGGGACGTCGTGCCGTGGTCTCTGCGCGGGGGAGGGCTTTCCACGCGGGCGTCGGCTTCGTGCCGCTACGCGGCTGCATTGATTAGCTGCTGGATGCGTCGGGTCATGTGGGGGAGTTCTTCGGTCCCCAATCCGTCTAGCTCGTCTACGGCCTCCTGGGCGGCGCGCAGGTTCCCGAGTGGAGTGGCGTAGACTGGGCGGTCAACTCCTAACGTGTCGGCGGCGACAGCGCCGCGCTGTCTGACAACGCCGACCCGGCTGGGCCCTCCTGGGGGCGGCGTGCCAAAGGCGGCATGGTCGACTTCGCGTCGGTGGGCCTCAGTGAGGCGTCTCATGGAAGCCAACTTCCGGCCCTCCGCGAGGAGGGCGAGGCGGCGAGCCTCTAGTGCTTCGGCATCGGCATCGGCATCGGCCGGGAGGGGGATGGACAAGTCGTGGACCGCCGCGTGCGGGGCGTCGTGGGCGCTCTCGTCAGAAGCGCCGCCGTGGCCGATGACCATCACCTCGGTGGTGACAGCGTCGCAGCCATTGGCCTGGGGAAGCGGGTCGTTGTAGATCGTGACGTCGGTGGGGAAAGTGTCGAGTGAGGCCGTGTCAGAGTCGACAGGCATCGGATCGGTGGAGCCAACCGACTCCAAGTCCACAGCAGGCTCGCCGGAGACGCGGAGCTGGTCGAGGAGGTTGACGAGGTGGTCGGTGCCCGCGTCGGAGGCGAGCTCGTCGGAGATGAGGGTCTTGTCAAGGAGATCGGCGAGGCCGCTCGCTGCGCAGACGTTGGTGACGCCTTGCAGCGCGTCGTGGCAAGCGCCATCGGGCGTGCCGTGCTGGCTACGCTCGCTGGGGAGGAAGAGGGTTCCTGTGCAGAACAATTCTCCGGACGACGGTGCACCTGGCCCCACGGTGGGCGCCAAATGTCGGGTGGTAGGTGCGACATATGCCAATGGGTGGCTTATCATTGTGGGAGCCAGTAAAACGTCGCCGATGCCTGGAAGCGGGATGAGGCGAAGACATGCACGCCGGCGAATCTTACCCAGCTTTGGGGCTCTCCGTGGAGATAACACCCCTACTGCTGCTCTGCGGGTTCTCCGCATGATCACTAGATGAACAAGTAGCTACACGATGCTCCTTGAGCTGTTTGGCGAGAGGAGGAAGAAGGGCACGGCTCGCTCTCTTCTCCTCCCTATGTGGTGTCTAAATCTAGCAGGGATCAACCCTTTGCATGGGTGTCCCGGGGGGTTTATATAGGCCTACCCCCCGGGGGTACAATGGTAATTCGGCTGGGCGCGGGGCCCAGCCGTCTGTGTCTACACTCGCCGGCTTCTGCGCCGGCTGCTGGGGCCCGCCGGCTGGTGGGTCCCGCCAGCTGCCGGCTCCTTGGTCGACAGGAAGGCCCCACTGTCCAGGGCCTTGTCGGTGGCTGGTTACTGTTGCCTCGACCTGGTGACGAGGGCTTCACTGGGGTGAGCATGGCTACAGCGCCGCCGCCCGGCGGGCGATCGCTGTAGCCTCACCGCGTCTTATCTCCTTAATGGGGCGTCTCTGTCTTGGGAGCCAGCTCTGTCTTGGGCCGACTGGGGGAGGCCTGGCCGCCTTCGAGTGTCTCTCTGCCCAAAGGGGCCCACCGCCTGTGGGCCGTGCTGGCAGCCCGTCATGGATGACATCAGGGTCAACATGGCAACAGTGCCGCGCCGGACGGGTCATAGCCACCCGTACGGCGCACTGTGCCAGGCGTGCACCGGGATTCGGGGGTTGCAGGCTTTACTGTAGCCATGCCCCATCACATTGCCGTTACGTGGATGCAGACTTCGAGGGTACGATCTTGACCGCTTTGTGGGAGCCGGCCTCTTGGAGTCGGCCTCTTGGAGTCGGCCTTCTCGCGGCCGGCTTCTTGGAGCCGGCCCTCCCACGGCTTTCTCCATGAGGGCTAAAGTCGGGCCGCCCTCCGGTAGTCGGCCTGGGAGACAGCCGGCAAGGGGAAGGCGGCCCCACGTCTTGGATTCTTGAGGGCCGGATCAGCTCGTAATTTTTCAGAAGAGCCAGGGGGTGCCGGCTAGGCTACCTGTGGTCATTTACTCCGACAGCCTATTAACAATGGCCTGTTATGGTCGGCCCATGAACGGACGATTCCAACTCTAGCCCGTTTACGGCCATAATGCGGCCTGTTATTGGCCCATGTTTGGCCAATCGATCATACGGCCCATATAAGGCCCATTGATGATACGGCCCGTAGAAGGCCCCTTGTTTCTACGGCCCGTAGAAGGCCCATTGTTTCTACGGCCCGTAGAAGGCCTACTGTTTCTACGGCCCATAGAAGGCCCATTGTTTCTACGGCCTGTAGGAGGCCCAATGTCACTACAGTATATATTAGCCCATGGTTATTGTGGCCTAGTTTTAAAAAATAGGTTATTGCAGCCACTAGCAAACCGCAGAAAAAGAACTACACTGACTACAAGCAAACAAATAAACAAGACAACAAGGAAATAAATAAGCAAGCAACTTATGCTAGGCTATCACGGCTATTACACATATTACATCCACTGGGCGTCAAAGTTTGCCACCAATGCAAATATAGGGAACAAAGCAGCATATAAACGCCGCAACAAAACAAGTCCAGAACTGAAACCACTTCAGAAGAGTTCAAGAAACAATATCCTGGGTACCCATAATGCTGGCAAGATGCTTAGCAAGCTTATTAACTTTCTCTTGTTTGGCGCTTAAATCCTCCAGTGCTTGCTGTTGCACAAGAAAGTACGCATCTGAATTCTGCAGGGACTTCCTCAGTCCTTCGGCTTCTTGCCGCAGCATAGCTGACTGATGCCTTTCAGCTTGTAGCTCAGACTGAAGAAGCCAAAGTGATTCAGGCAGCGAGTTCGAAGAGCTTGTGCCAGCGGTACTGGCCAGTAACTCGAACACTACATCAACGCAGGACTGTGGGGTTTTCTCACTGTCTACAAGATCGTTTTTATCACCTTTCTTGGAGACCAACAGGGTTGTCTCACTATCTTGAACCTTATCTGCATTACTTTCTCTATCATTGCATAGTGGGGTGCTCTTCTCCAATATTCTGTTTGCATACTACAAGAGAAACAAGCAGACACATCACATGTTTAGCTTGTAGTATACTAAACTCATTTTGGTAAATCGGTTCAGTAGTAAGGTGGACAGGATAACAACATGAAACAAACATATATCTATGTACTATGGTTATTGTATTGTCCATATCATTCTAGTTTATGTTCCCTAATCAAGATAGAGACACAGTTCAACTCATATATTTTTAAGACACAACAACATAGACAGAATATAAGTGTGAGAAACTACACAACATTGGCAGCACTTGTAATGTGCATCACATGAGAACATAACTATTTATACAACTTAAACTGAAATCAACATAGAGCAAGAAGTTAGAACGACAATCCAGTTAAAGAAATAGGTTTAAAACATACCTGTTGCACCATTGGAGTTTCAATTGGATCCTTCAAATTTGAAAGTAGTTGGTATGAGTAAATACAGTGATGCAACAGCAAAGGAGTATGGACCATAGCTACGGAATCTGACCTGAGAACAGTTGCTCTTCTGCTTTAAACGTGGAGTTTGGGTTAGCTGTGGTGGTCTTCGTGCTTTGGGCACTGCAGTAGCTTTACAAACTGCTCGTGTGGGGGTACTCTGTGGTGGACATGGTGCTTTGTCAACTATAAGTGGGTTACTATCCGCTGGGGTTGCGGTTAGATGGGTTGTAGCTGGTTCTCTGCCCAACGGTGTAAGTGTGCAATCTGGAAGAGTCTCGATTATGTGTGGTGGGGCTAGTTTTTGGGCCAGTACAACCATGGTTCTATCTGCATCGACGGGTAGCACTGTCTTTTGTGAAGAACGGGTTTTTGCTCCCTTAGATACTGCCATCACCCCCTCCAATTCAAATGGCTGATAAACAAGAAAAGAAATTGAACGTACAGACATTGTATGATAGACAGATGTGGTAATTCACATATATGTTGTCTAACCAAACAGGACAGCATGACACAATTTCACATATATGATGCCTAACTAAATAGGATAACATGACACAGTTTCAGATATATGATGGATAACTTAACAGGATATAATGGCATAATTCAACATATGATGAGTACCTAAACAGGATGACATGACAAAACTATATGATGTCTTTCTAAAGTAGGTTGTGATGAAATAATTCACATACATGTTGTCTAAGTATACAGGATGGCATGATATAATTGACATAATTGATTCATATACTAAGAAGCTGGCACTCGCATGTATGATCTCTAAACTAAGCAGATAGAATTCAATATTGTGCATATGATGTCTAAACTAAGCAATGCAAGACACCATATGCATCATATGACAAATATAAACATTGCAACTTAGAGCATACACCTCAGGTGGGATATAGGACTGGTCATCTATCTCTGAATCCTCCTCTGAGGAGCTCCCTGTAACCATCGAGATATATGCTTCAACAGGTACCATTGCCTACTCTGAAGACCTTGTTTTCACTCTAGATTTTTCCATAACCGGCACAAATGGCTGATACACATGAAGAGTAGTTCAATATACACAGATTGTCAACAAATGGAATACGTAATGAAAAAAAGATGGCATGAGATAATTCACATATATGATGCCTGGCTCCATGGCGGTGCATAATTCACATATATGATAACTGGCTGAAAAACATGGCATTGCATAATTCACATATCTGATATAGAAAGCAAACAGGAGGCATTCACACAAAGCATGTCTAATCTAAG